>NW_004443975.1:16649563-16650352 GCF_000243295.1 Trichechus manatus latirostris | reverse complement strand
ATGGCGACCCCAAGTGTGTCAGAGTAGAACTGTGCTCCGTAGAGTTTTTAATGGTTAATTTTTCAGAAGTAGATCACCATGCCTTTCTTCCAAGGCACCTCTGGGTGGACTCACACAGCCAACCTTTCAGTTAGCAGGCAAGGACATTAATCGTTTACACCACTCAAGTTCTTGAGGACCAGAGCTGCCTTCCTTTTATAACCAAGGGGCCCTGGTGGCACATGGGTTAAATGCTTGGCTGCTAACCAAAACGTTGGTGGTTTGAACCCACCCAGTGGCTCCATAGTAGAAAGAGCTAGTGACCTGCTTACATAAAGATTACAGCCTAGAAAACCCTATGGGACAGTTCTCTGTCACATGGGGTCTCTATGCATTGAAACCAACTTGATGGCATCTAACAACAACATCCAGGTCCGCAGTACATGCTTGTTGAATGAATCACTCCTTGTTATGTTTCACATCTTTTGTAAAGTGTTTCCTTCCCTCACCAGCCCAGAACGTCCCCTAATATTCCTAATCTCCTATAGCACAAATTTATATTAATAGCACTTGTTTGTATTCTGCTTTGTGAACAGCATATGAACATCGTGGTATATATCATGTTATGCATATTCCATAATGCTTAGAACTGTATAGCCACCACAAGGTTTAGACACTACTCAATAGTGGCTGTTTAGTAAATGCTTGCTCAACTTAGGAGAATTGATTTGATAGAAGGAATATCAAGGTTCAGTATTGTGGGCATATATTGTTTGCACAGGATCCTTGCTGCTGGGAGAAACATTACAA
>NW_004443975.1:16646947-16647989 GCF_000243295.1 Trichechus manatus latirostris | reverse complement strand
CAGTTGAGAAAAGATGGACTTTTTAACACAGAATTTTAGGATACATGGATAGTTATAGGTAAAAAAGATTGAATTGGATCCATTCTTTATAGAATACTAGGCTAAATTTGAAATAGATCAAAGATGTAAATGGGAAACTCTAAAACGTACAAATACTGGAAGAGAACATAGATGAATTTCTCCTATAACCTGGAAATGATAAAGTGTTACTATTACTCGAAATCTAGATGCAGCAGGAAAAAGGAATGATACATCGTTTGACTGTATAGAATTAAGAAAAAAGAAATCTTCCATAGGACCAGAAAAACACCCTAGGCAAAGTAAAATGACAATCTGGAAACCAATTTTTGCAACTTGTACAATAGAGAGAGAATTAATAACTTTTATGAAGAAAATCTAGAAATAGAGATGAGAAAGAGTAAAAGTCCAACGGAAATAAAGGTCCTGAGATATAAATAGCCAGTTACAGAGACGGAAGTGTGCATGGCTCTTAGCCATACAAAAAGATGTTCAACCCTGTTGAATGGAAATAAAATGACACCAAGATATGATTTCTTACTTATCATGTTGTCAAAAATCCCAAAGTTTGAGAATACACCGCATTGCTGGTAAGTATGAAATACAATATAACCTCCCTGGAGAAAAATTTGACAATCGCTAGTGAAACTGCATATGCATTTTACCTTTGGCTCCACAATCTCACTTCTAGGAATCTGTCCTACAGATACGCTGGCAAAAGTATAAAAGAAATATGCATATGCCTATTCATTGTGATACAGTTTATAAAAACCAAAGACTCGAAACAAATTAATGTCTATCACTAGGGGTCTGGATGAATAAACCGTGGTATAAACACACAATGGGGGTATTATGAGCTCTGAAAGGGATTAGGCAGTAGCTATGTATACTTCTATGAAGTCATGTCCAGGATATGTTGCTAAATGACAAAAGCAAGGTGGAGAAAGTGTGTATCAGATATACACATAGAATTGCTTATATATATATATAAAATATGTATATAGGCATACATACATATATATAT
>NW_004443975.1:16637610-16638485 GCF_000243295.1 Trichechus manatus latirostris | reverse complement strand
AAGCCACAGAAAAAAATCTAGTAAGGAACACCCTGTCACCCTGCAGCCAACACCAAGCTCTAGAATCTTCCATTCTGCTCTCTCAGCCACGACCAGAGAGGAAGTGAGAGAGATGGGGAGAGAGATGGAGAGAGAGAGCCATCTGAGCCATTACTAGCAAGGAGGAGGAGCTTCTGAAAAAAACAAACAAACAAACAAACAAAAAAGCAAAACTGGGGCAGATGCCTCCGGTTATTAGACTCTTCATAATAGCTTCAAGGGAGGCTGGGAATATGGGAAAAGTGGATATCTAGAACACTGGTTCTGTTTTGCCTGCCCCATTCGCACTACTTAGAATCAAAAAGTGAAGAACTCCCAAAACATAGAAAGAAATTCAGACAAAAATAAATGACCAAAGTTTACCTCACTGAGAAGTAACACCGTCCCTGAGGCTGATGGATTTGTGTAATAAAAAAATGATCGATCTGGGCGTGACTCAAGGCAACCCCATGTGTGGAGCACATAATGCCTAGTGTCTCCCTCTGTGTAATGTTAGCAGTAATTGATGACCAGTCTCCTCATCTGTCATATAATTACATAACAGCACCTATTCCCAAGACCGCTGCCAGGACAAAAAGTGATAATAGTTTGCAGCGGCGGATTATCCAATAGGCAAGGTAAGCACGGTGCTTACCTTGCTTACCATATCATCTGTAGTGAACAATTTCACAGGGGTTTCACCATATCTTTGACTTTGTTAAACGCATGTGAAATCGTTCACTACAGATTAGTAAATAAGTATAAGTAAACCCGTGCTTACCTTGCTTGCTGGGTCATCCGTCCCTGTCAGGAATTGTAAATTTGAAAAGAGGCTTTGGATCTATAGGAAGGTGCTG
>NW_004443975.1:16633699-16636438 GCF_000243295.1 Trichechus manatus latirostris | reverse complement strand
ATTTTGCAGTCATTTTAAAAGGTGTACCACCCTGTTCTGTTGCCATCAAGTCAATTCCAATTAATGGTGAACCCATAAGTTACAGAGTAACATTTTCTTAGCTGTAATCTTAACATAAGCAGATCCCCAGGCCTTTCTTCCTCAGAGCCACTGGATGAATTCAAACTGCCAAACTTGGGTGGGTTCAAACTGCCAACCTTTGGTTAATGCTAACCTGTTGCCATCGAGTTGATGTCCGACTCATAGGGACCCTACAGGACAGAATAGAGCGGTCCCGTACGGTTTCCAAGGACTCTCTGGTGGATTAAAACTGCTGACCTTTTGGTTAGCAGACTGAGCTCTTAACCACTGTGCCACCAGGGCTCCTTTTGGTTTGTACCACTTAGGAACCTTTAAAAGGTGTTCAAAAACAACAACAACAAAAAACCAATCCCATTGCCATCCAGTTGATTCTGACTCATAGCAACCTACAGGACAGAGTAGAACCGCCCCAGAGGGTTTCCAAAGAGCCGCTGGTGGATTTGAACCGCCGACCTTTCGGTTAGCAACTGTAGCTCTTAACGACTGCGTTTACCAAATATTTATTGAGAGTTTATTGTGTATAAGATGCTGTGTGGGGCCATGGGGTTATTAAGATAAAAATGCATGGTGTCGGCACGCAAGGATTTTAATAGCAAGGATGTTAACAAAGCTAACAACAACCTCTAATACTTCTATTGATCTTTGGTTTTTAAGGTACTGTAATATGACCTAAGTCATTTTAATAATTCTTATAATTTAGTGTGAGAGATCTAACTTTTTTAAGGATGAGTTTATCACTTTATTTCGTCTTTTCTTCTAGAGATAATATATTTAAGTGCATAACCCATTGCTTGCTCAGAATGAGCTTAAGAACTAGCTGCTGTTAGGTGTCGTTGAGTTGATTCTGACTCACAGCAACCCCGTGTGACAGAGTAGAACTGCCACCGTAGGGTTTTGAAGGCTGTAATCTTTACAGCTGCAGATTGCCAGGTACTTCAAATACTTCATGCCATCGGATACAATAAATTTAAAACGGCATTTGCATATTCACATCAGACGTGTGTCCCATAGCTGTTTGCCATTTTGTTTAGCTGGCAGGATGCCACCATTTCGTGATACATTCCCTGAGCACCTGTCTATTTTGCCTTGACCTAGTTTCTTATTTACTTTTTGTGCACAGGGGGAAATGGCTTGGACGACATGTCTGATTTGAAGTTCGAAAATCTCGATCTTACCGCAACCTTCCAAAGTACTGACCTCCTCCCTTGTTCCACAATCGTGTAAGAAGTCCTCTTAGTTGACTCTCACACCTGCTCATCATATAAGAAAAAAAAAAAATCAATAAATAAAGCAAATGCTGCTCAAAATCCCACTTCTAAAACAAGGTCTTCTGTTGTGAAATTCTGAAATGGTCCCTGCTCTATTATCTCACCAGCTGTGATCTTTTATCTCTGAAAGAGAATAGCTGACATCTCACAGGGCAAACCCGTGGTGCTTAAGGATGCCATAAATATCTCCCCTAAATCCTACATGATAAATGTCCCTCTGATTAACAAAGCAGATACTGTAATGTGTGAGGGTGGAAGAAGGCTTAGCTGATGCTAAGCTAAGCCCCTGGAGATACTCCCAAGCCCCCCTCTAGCATTTCACAGCCCAGCAAGTGGAGTCACAGAAATGGTAGAAAACAGTCTGGCTGATCTCCTCCCATTGGTATTCTTTTTAACTGGTTTCAATCATGGCAAACTAGAATTTATTTATACAGAACCCAAAGCCGGTTGAATCTTTTAAAGGTTCAAATGGGAACATACCTCTTAATAAATCACAGTGTACTTTTTAGACTACAGCTTGCAAACAGAAAAAATCCTGTGTCTGAAAAGGGAAACAAACGCTTTCAGTTCTGCACATGAATTCGCTCTGACTTATTCCTGACTCACGTTCTACGTTATTTTTGATTCTTGGGAAGATCTGTCGCCATTCTGTGATTTTTTTAAGAACAAGTTTTCATTTGTAACCATTAGTTGGTCTTTCCACAGAATTGGGTTACTGGAAGGGATGGAGAAGGGGAAGAATATCCCTGGATCGAATGGAATTGGTGAGGGCGGCCGTCCTCCGACTTGAGCAAAGCGTGCTCAGGTATTATCATCATTTGATCAAAGGAGCTCGATTATTCTGTATGTTTTTCTTGGTCTTCCCAATGTATGTTTGTTCAAATGAAAAAGAAAAAAAAACCTAAAAAAAAAAAAGTAGACTGTGTTGGTAGAAAAAAAAGGTGAAAATAAAAAAATGTATAAATTGTGGTTTGTTTTTCTACTTTGACCTTCATTTATTGTAAGCTATAGGTTTAAGATAGATCTTTTTTTTTTTTGAAGTCACAGACAGTCAGTTCTTTATGATCTGCTGAAGTGGAGCCTAATGTAAGTAATAAAATAACAAAGAGTCAACAGAGAGACATCCACTCAGACACTCATTCCCTCTGGAACCTACCTCGCGGGCAGTCAAGAAGCATTTGGACAGTAGAGATAAGGCAACCGAAGCTGGAAGATAACTGAATGATCACTGGTAGCTTTTGTGGAGATGCAGCAGAGCAGCTGAAACCTCTGTTAATTTGTCTTGAGGTCTGAGTGATCCATTTCAGAATGTATCCCAAATCCCCTTACCAGTTCAACTCCTCTTCCCAACACCCATTCCTTCCTTTCCCCATTCAACTAAAACAGAATG
>NW_004443975.1:16624812-16628708 GCF_000243295.1 Trichechus manatus latirostris | reverse complement strand
TTGTACCAATACTGCACTGTCTTAATTATAGTTCTTACAGTGAATCTTAAAATCTGGCATGTCAAGTATTGAAACTTTGACTTTTAATTTTCCCAAAATTTTTTTGTCAATTCTACGTCTTATATTTCTGTGTAAATTGTATAACCAGTTGGTCATATTCCACATATAAATCTTGCTGGTACTTGATTTAGAATGCATTGAATTTACAGTTCAATTTGGAAAGACTTGAAATCTTCACAAAATTGAGTTTCTAGTCAATGAATATGGTATATCTCTCTATTAAACTTCAATTATTTTAGATGCATTTCTTTTACCTCAGCAATATTTTATAATTTTCTGTCTTGCAAAATTTTCATTAGATTTATTCATAGGTATTTAATATGTTATGGTGCTATTGTAAGTGGCATTTTAAATTTCATTTCCCATTTATTTCTTGCTATTGCATAGAAACACTCATATTTTGTGTATTGACCTTGTATTCATTGACCTTTCTAGCTTCACTTGTTATTTCCAGTAGCTTTTTTTGTAGTTTCCTTTCTACATTGCCAGTCATTTAATCTGTGAGTAGTGTGATCTTTTTAAAATGTTTTTTCCAGTCTTTTTCTTTTTTCTGCTTCTTTAGCTTATGTACTGGCTAATTTCCTTAGTTTTATTTTCCATAATATTTTTTTTTTTTAGCTTTTGTTTTTAATTTTGGGATTCATATTACTACTCTTTTAAGAGATTTTCTTATCCTCTGTATTTTTTAGAGTATCTTGTACTTGTTTTGTAGATGAAATACAATTTCAAATTCTTGAAATTATTTTTATGTTCCTTTCATTTCCTGAATTATTTTTTTCCTCTATGATTTGTTTGTCTGGTTTTCTGCATTTTTTCTTTCCCTTTTATTCCATTTCTTCTTGTTATCTATCCAGTGATCCTTACTTGTGCATGCACATTTATGAAATAACAACTTTATTAATAAGAATTTTCTCTACTGTTTTGTTGCTTTTACATTCAGTCTCCTGAGTAAGAAATATGTCTAGCTGCCCTATAGGAGATAGACCAGAACATGTCAGCTGGTAGGCTTTATTTTGCGTAAGTGGAGAGAGAGAAGTTCTCAGACTGTTGCCCCTTCTTTTGTAAGAGTATAAAGAGAAGGTTTGAATCTGTGATGCCAACATCCACACTAGGCATATTCCTAAATGACCCATCTCATTTCTTTAGAAAAGAGGCCTCCATATCTCTATATGGAATAACAGCCTGGCTGCCTATGCAAGGTGAGGGAGGTTGGGGAGACTCCTCCTTATGAACCATTCCTTTAATTGATTTCCTCACTTTTTGCTCCACTACTACTGTTTTGATTCTACAAACATACCCACCGCCACTTCTCCGAAGCTCCCTCAAAAATATTTTGAGCAGTGGCTTTACCATTCTCTGTCTTTCCTCATTATGTTCCTATTCACTCTTCTTCTTTCAGGAGTGTTTTTATTGCCTGGTGATCTGCATCCTCCCTGTCTGCCTCATTTGCTCTTTTTTTTGTGTGTATTTTTTCCTATATATAACATATATGAGAAGTTACATATAATATAATATAAGAACATATATAATATCGGGAAACACAAAAGGGGGACACAAGTCTGCTATCTTGAACTAGAAACTTAATTTTTTTTTGGTACACAACATGATCAATCTGCAAGTTTAAACTTCTTCAAATGAAAACTCGTATTACATTTTACAATTGATATTGAATTATATCATTGTTTGGAGACAATTCTTTATGGGTCTCTCATCTTTCTGCATGTCTTGTGAACAGAGACACTGACAATTTTTTGTTTGAGACTATCTTTTCAAGGATGTGTGTAGGGCAAGCAGCATGGGAAGATCAAGAGAGTATCTCCTTCCGGAGCAGAGGAAACATCTGTCTGCTATCCAAGATAATAAAGATAATGTCTTTCTCCAGGACAGAGGTTGGGAAGGGTTACTAGCAGCCCATGATAAAAGGTTGAGGTTTCTCAGATGTGATGCCAGCTTTCTAAGTGCACAGCATCTACCTGGATTGATCTGCATCACTTTGTGAGACTTCGAGGGCAAGAGGAATCACATGAAAATGAAGCTCTACAGCCTGCTATGTCATGAGTAATACAGTCTTTTGTCTCTGATCCAGGAGTTTCATGTCTTCTGCCAGAATCCATGAAACTATACTATGGCAGGTTAACTTGTTAGGATGCAAATAAAGTAAAAATTCAGACTGGTCACAGTCTTTGATAATTGTTTAGTTTTTTATAATTCTCTTTAAACATTTGGGTGCTCAATAACTCTGTATATATATAGTCTTTAAAACCAACCTATAGGATACTTGTTGTTGTTAGATGCTGTTATCTAAAAAGAGGATTCCAAGCTAACTAAGATTTACTGTATTTTTATGCAAATAATGAGAACCTTCTGTTTGTTTGCCAGAGGCGCCCTCCTCTGTGATGTATTTTTGTAAGCTCACTATGCTATTTTTTTTTTTACAGTAACCTATGGAAGATAAATGGAATAGTGGCACTTTTGAGGGTGCCTCTTGAGGGGAGGGCATGGGGGGCAAACAAATGCAGAAGGTGCGTGAAAGGTGCGTGTTATTTTCATAAAAATACAGTAGTATGATATTCAATTGAAACCATTAATTCTACCTTCTAAAAAATTTGGTTACTATAATCTCCTCTCCCATTTTCTTTGAACTTGTTGGTTTATGGTGTTCATTTTAAATCTTTTTATACAGTCATTTTAGAATGGTTTCTAGTTTAAAGGAGTTTCTTATGGGATTGTAGCTAAACAAATATATCCAATCTACCATGTTTAACTAAAAAAAAAATAAAAAAGTTGCTGTCAAGTCAATTCTGACTCATGACATCCCCATGTGTGTCAGAGTAGAACTGTGCTACTTAGGGTTTTCAATAGCAGATTTTCTTTTTTTTTAAATAATAAGTACATCACCAGGCATTTCTTCTGAGTTCCATTCCAGAATGCTTTGCGTGATGCCATAAGGACTCAGGGAGACCAAGCTAGAAATAATAAGCCTGAACTTTTGATTCCTAGAAAGGATCAATAAATAATTTACCTACAGTCATTATGTACAAATAAAAACCAAGCTAGGAATTTGTTTAAGAACTATCAAAATGCCTTCTCCATGATGTGAATGGGTGTATGTATATTTCTGTTGGTTTTGGAAATGTAGATTCTCGAATTTAATTCTGCTAGAACTCTTTAAAAATTAAATACAGCTTTAGAATTAAATTCAAAAGATTGAGACGTTTGTACAATTTTTTGTTTTCTCTTAGGAATGAATGAAGGACATATGGCAGGGAATGAAGAAGAAAGGAATAAGCAAAAGCAAGAACAAGAATGAGGAATAAAAATAGGAGAGCAACTAAGTCGAGAAGAAAGAGCCAAATGAGCAGCTTGGAGTCTCCACGTGAATGAGATGGGTGGGTAGAACTCCACTAAGAGTATATTGAATGTGAAGTCCAATCTGTCTTAACCGATGTGAGTTACTGACATATGTGACAGACCGAAACGGAAATAATAATCATGTGTCAAACAATCAGTTGACTGTTTCTTGACTGTCCTGGCTATTGTTTTCTTTTTTTAACCTAACCTGCCTGTTTCCTTGACCAGGCAAGTCAAAATAGACAACCCGATTTGTACATGTCAACACAGGTTTTCTCTTGAGTTAATGGCTCAACAAGTCTGAGTCACTGCCCTGAGAACCCCAGATTTTAACTTTTCTCCTATTCTAAATTAGAATGGGATGGCCTCTGTTTATAGTTTCATTAACTAGAACCACATGATTACAACCTTTCCACTGGGGGTTTTTAGCAGAGAATTTATGAGCATGAGCCAGTATCCTTGACTGCAGGGTTGTTTTGGTTGAG
>NW_004443975.1:16619187-16623603 GCF_000243295.1 Trichechus manatus latirostris | reverse complement strand
TTACATTACAAAAATAAACAGCATGTAGGTGTGGTCTTATTTTTCATCTCTCTTTTAGGGAAAAAATACATATATATTTAGAAGGATAGATAAGTTATCCTTTTGACTTTCTATTTGCCTTTTCTTATGCTCATATAATAAAGTTTATTTTGAAACCTCAAGAAGGAAGTCGAGTCCTCAATAAAACTGGAAAGAAAGACATGCCATTCAGAAGCAGCAGGTGTTGACAATGAAACCAACATGCCAATCCCCAGGGTCCTAGGAAGATAATACAGGGTGACAGAGAGCACCTTGGACCGAGAAATGATCTGTCTAGATTTATATGGGATAAGAGGTGCTCCTGTCCTAAGGAACCAGACCCTGAACCCCATCCCTCAGTAGCTTCTGTTCCTACTTCATTCCAGTCCCAAATGGGAACCATGAGCAGTCCCTGAATCCCCTGTTGACAAGGTTTAGGAGAAGAAGAGAGGGGAAGGCTGTGACTCTGTTATTTTAGGGGAAGGCAAAAAGTAGTTTTCAAATTACTCCATATATGTTATCTTGCTTGATCCTTGAACAACAACCCCGTCAGAGATGAAAAGCATCTTTTATTACCTACCCCCATTCAGTTAAAGAAACTTAGAGCTAGAATGAGTTCTGGGAATTGTCCAAGTTCACACAATTGGTGAGGCCATAGCCTGGTCTTCTGCCACCAAATGTTATATTGTTTTCACTACACCTTCTTACCTTTTAGTTTGCCCAGGCTGGGTCTATGCTATTGAGATGGGAACTATATATTGGGTACAAACACTATGGGTCCCACAGACTTTTGTGAACTGGGCTGACCTGGGAAACTAACCATCAGACATGACTCAACGTCATTGGAAAATTTTATTCTGGATTCTAAACAACTGATTTACATACAATATTTTAGTACACAGCTCATTTTAAATTGCGGGCTGCCTGTACTAAGTTTCTAGCTTCTAAGGATAGAAAGATAGTCCCTTTTATTTTTCCTGTTCTGCTTTTGGAAACTACCAACAAGGGTGCCAATTAGCACCAGATGGGACAGGGACTGTGTGATGTGGAACTCTGACCACTGGGAACTGGACTGAGTCCACTAATGTATTAAGCAATCGAAGAGCCAGAAGTTGGGCAGGCTTTGGGTTTGGCACAATGTAAACTTCTCATCTGTAGAGCCCCAACTTTATACACAGAATCTGTCCCTTCTCAACTCGCCCTCTATGAAGAACAGCAAGGGAACAAATAATTTGGAATGTTAGTACTTCTGAGGCCATAGAGTACTTAGTTCTCAGCTTTGGACTTGTAATAGCGTATTGCCTTTCTTTCGGCATCTTTTTTCCATTTCGAACTTAAACTAATATTTATAGGATAATTAAAGGTGTAAATACCTGTTAGTCTTGGAAACTTGGTTTTGAAGTATATGCTGCTTACTTAATTGTCCTTTATGCTTCTGAATGTTCTGTTTTTTGAAATTATAACTTTGCATATGTACAAAGTCAAGTGTAGAATTGAGACCAACTAGCTAAGTTGAACTTAAAAGTAATTCAGACTTAAATCACATGTGTTCACTGAAAACATAGATACGCATTGCCACCAAAGTCGATTCTGATTCATAGTGACTCTATAGGACAGAGTAGATGGAACTACTCCATAGGGTTTCCAAGGCTGTAATCTTTATGGAAGCAGACGGCCACATCTTTCTCCTGTGGAACAGATGGTGGGTTTGAACCACCGTCCTTTTGGTTAGCAGCTGAGCGCTTAACCTACTGAGCCATAAGTGAGGCAATGTAAGAATTTCTATTGATATTATCTAGACAGATGTCTATTTGTTCCCTCATTTAGCTAGCCATGTGCTTCTGATGCAAATGAACAGACTGTAGCACGGCCCATTTGGTTTCCTGAGTTCTGTTACTAACCACTCACTACATAATTCACCAGCTTCCCAGGCAGTCATCTAAGTCACCTTGGAGACAGCTGAGCACAAGAAAACTCAAACTCAATTTTGCCTTAGCTTGATATAAATCTGTGTTTGAGAGATATGAAGGAAGTTAGGCCTTTTTTTTTTCCATCCACAAAATTAAGTCAGTTGGGTATAAGCAGTGCCTCCCAACTTTTTCCATATTATGGCACACATAGAAAGTAACAGTATATTGTAAAGCTCACTGGCTAAAGAGATAAGGTAACTCCTGGTCAAAGGCTAAGGGCTGTAGGTGCCCCAGGCCTTGCCCAGCCAACCCAAGAGAACCAATATCTCAGCCTACCCGAGACCCATCGGTAGCACACGAGTGGCCCAGTGCTGGACACATCAGTTTGGAAGCTTCAGAGTTGAGGATATTTGAGGACTCTTAAGGAATTTCATGACTACTTTTTCTTCTTCTTCTTTTTTTTTTTTTTTAGCATAAAGCAACTGGGATTTTACCACTGATGTATGATTTGGGAATAGCTTCTAGATCATAAACTGATCCCACAATGTTGGTCTCTTGGTTAACAGCACTGATAGAGTACCTAATTCTGGGGTGACCAGCTGTTCCAGTTTAGCCAGAACTGTGGGGTTTCCTACAACATGAGACTTTCAGTGCTAAAATCAGGAAGAAAACTAAACCAAACCTGTTGCCATCAAGTCTATTCCGACTCATAGTGACCTTCTAGGACAGAGTAAAACTGACAGTTCTAGGCAAACAGGACAGTTGACCCTCTACCTACTATGTATTAAAATCTTCTATTAAGGAGGCAAAGAAAAGAGGAGACACAATTTCTGACTTTATGGGCTCAAGTGTTTATTGTGCCCTTCTCAGGCCATTGGGACCAGAACAAAGCATCCCCAATAATTGATCACTGAGTCCATGTCTGCAGCCTACAAAGCAGAAGCCTATGACTTTTCTTATGAGATATTTTCCTATGTCGAGTTGTTTTTGCCAGCTCAAAGAGGAAATAGTGGGCTGAAATCAAGTGGCATGACTGAATGACTTAGTGCTAAGCAAATGATTCGTGCAAAGGCTTCATTAGAAACAGTCCCGCTCATAACAATAGTAGTTCTGACATGATTGCTTCTTGCCTGAGCAACTCATAAACATGGCCTCTAGGCTATACTTTTTTTCAGCTGCAGCTGGTCCGTTAATTTAATTATAAGCTACAAGTAACCTTCTTAAACAGGCAATGTATATACTAAGCTGTCTAGGGGACACTCTGTTCACAAATAGGAAGATAGTCAGCACTGTTGGAATTACATGTTCTAAGATGAGATGGATGGACGGGTGTGGGAGAAATAAGAGCCACCATCCCCTCGCCCCCACCCAGACTTAAACCAAAATTGTTTTTGAGGTTCAAAAATATTCACATGACAGCTTTCTATGTTTGGCTGGAGTTGGATAAACTGCACTGCCAAGAAAATAGTTTCTGCTATTTTCATGCTAATACAGATGTCACAGAACCGGAAAGACTCTGCATCCCTGACTCTTCAGCCTCTACAATAGAGCTACTATTTCATTTTTATATGAGATAAGAGGTGCTCCTGTCCTACTATGTCCAAAGAAGCAGGCTTTGCAGGGAAGGGGGTAAGAAACGTGTAGGATAAAAATCCTTGCCCTCAATGTACACACTCTGTCTTGAGGGAGCACGCCATCTAAACAAGTAACTTTCACGAAAAGCATCCTAAAATCAACACAGTAGGAATGTGAAAAGAGGAAGAAGACATGGCATCTGAGCTGGTAGTATTTGACAAGACAACTATGCAGGGTTCACCATGTCAGAGAAAAGAGTGAAATTTGAAGTTCTAGAAACAAACAAGGAGTCTTTTTCACCATCATAGCCATCAAGACTAACATGCCCTTGCTTGCTGAACAGCCGCATCTCACAGGAGTGCCCATTTGTGAAAGAACACGGACCTTGAAATCAGACAGACTGCAGTTTGAATTCAATCTCTGTCACACATTAGCTGTGTGGCCCTTGGCCAATTACTTAGTTTCTCTAAATCCATTTCATACACTATAAAAGGGAACTAATAACAAAGCACAGTTTTATTAATGTTGTAAATGTAAGGTCCGATAGCATAGGTAAAATTGCCTTATATAAATCATACACAAGTTATGCAATTAACAGATATATGTTGAATTTGGACTCTCAGCCTGACTTATCCATCTCTTTCTTGTGTCTTATGAGACTCAGTGTTCATACTCCAAAGGTAAAAGTTGTTGTGGTGGGACCACTGTACTGTAGTGTGGGCTGTAATAGCTCTCATTTATTTCATTATTAGGAAAATCAACAACTACATTTAAAACTAAGAACAAGTCTTGGAGCCAACGTTTTAGTATAAATGTCTAGTTATAGGGGAGATAGTATTGTTAAAGATGGGGGGAAGGGATGCTAGAAAAAAGGAAGGGAGAAAACACAAGGAGGTGGGCAGCTTAAAAATAT
>NW_004443975.1:16617167-16618429 GCF_000243295.1 Trichechus manatus latirostris | reverse complement strand
TAGGACAGAGTAGAACTTGTTAGCGCAGTGGTTAAGTGCTCAGCCGCTAACAGAAATGTTGGCAGTTCGAACCATGGGAAAAAAATACGGCAGTCTGTTTCCATAAAGATTTACAGCCTTGGAAGCCCTATGGGACAGTTCTACTCTGTCCTACAGGGTTGCTATGAGTTGGAATTGACTCAGTGGCAATGGGTTTGGTTTGTTTTTTTAATCTTGAGGGAAGCAGACTATCGCCTCTTTCTCCCACGTAGTGGCTGGTGGGTTCCAACTGCCGACCTTTCAGTTAGCAGACAAATGCTTAACTGCTGTCTACCAGGGCTTCTTTTAATTTCTCTTACCACTTGCAATACTTTATTCTAATACATATTTAAGCTCTTTCTTCAATAAACATCCATTTTCAGCAAGGAAAAATAAAAAGCTCATGAAAACTACAAAGGCAATATTATGTTTTCCCTTTTAGGTTCAAGAGAAGCCATAGAATAAGTAGAGCTTGAGAAAGGAGGAAAGAGGATCAGGAATGGGAAAGAGGAGAAGGGCAAACATCATCTCTACTTCCCTCCTTTTTCAGGCCCACACACCATTTTTCTCCTCTAACTCTGAACAATTACAAATGCATTGTGGGAAGGTGCTATGCTTTCTACCTAGTTTCTGTTGTTTCATAAGACCAGTGCCCCAAATTACATTTCAGTGAATAACTTAGAAAATTCAGGGGCTGAGATGGCCCACGGAGTGATACTGAAAGATAAATAACAAGTCACATTTCTATGGAGTTATTTTTTTTTTAAGTAGCCACATCAATTTCCTTGTGCTAGCTGAGTCAAATCCTTACAACTCTTTAATTCTGTCATACTTGGCAGAGTAACGCTACATTTATTGATTTTTTTTTTTTTTTGGTTGAGAAGAATTCTACGATCTTCAGCAAATTTGCCCTGTGATATCACAGGCTCCATCTCTTAGGGATTATTCTCTAAATTATAGCAATATGCATTCTCATCAAGTTGAGGACTGCTATTTTTATGAAATGCTAAAATTCCTTTAAAAAACCTTTAAGAAATTAACTAACTAGTAGAACAAAGGTGTGGAGAAAGTAATCTACATTCATTCATTCACCTAGACATTTTTTTTCTTATTGTAGCAACTTTATTTATTTTTATTGTGATTTAGGTGAAAGTTTACAGAGCAAATTAGTTTCTCATTAAACAGTCAATACACAGATTGTTTTGTGACGTTGGTTGCCAACCCCGCAATGTGTCTACACTCTC
>NW_004443975.1:16549036-16615806 GCF_000243295.1 Trichechus manatus latirostris | reverse complement strand
GGCCTCAGAAATTATTTTAGTTCTGGGCTGATAGAGAAACCAGGGGCCATGCTTTCCAGGGTTCCTCCAGTCTCAGTCAGACCATTAAGTCTGGTCTTCTTACTAGAAATTGAGTTCTGCATCCCATCTTTCTGCTGCTCCATCAGGGACTCTCTGTTGTGTTCCCTGTCAGGGAAGTCATTGGTGGTAGCCGGGCACCATCTAGTTCTTCTGGTCTCAGGCTGATGAAGTCTCTGGTTCATGTGGCCCTTTCTATCTCTTGGGCTAATGCTTTCCTTGTGTCTCTGGTGTTCTTCATTCTCCTTCACTGCAGGTGGTTGGAACCAATTGATGCATCTCAGATGGCAGCTGCAAGCTTCTAAGACCCCAGATGCCACTCACCAAAGTAGGATGCAAAACATTTTCTTAATAAGCTTTGTTATGCCAATTGACCTAGATGTCCCCTGAAAGCATGGTCTCCAGACCCCTACCCCTGCTACTCTGACTCTCAAAGTATTTGATTGTATTCAGGAAACTTCTTAGCTTTGTTTTAGTCCAGTTGTCAATTATAGAGCATTTTTGAAAGTGATAAATTTTATAGGGAAAAATGATTTAGAGTAAAGGAGATCAGGGGTGCTGTATGGAAAGAGTGAAATTTTAAGTATGATGACCATGGATATCTGAGAAAATTATATTTGTGCAAAGAATTAAAGGAGGTAATACTAGTAACCAATTGCTGTCTCGTCAATTCCAACTCATGGTGACCCCATGAAAACTATGTTCCACAGTGTTTTCTTTTTTTATGTGTATGTAATTTTATGTATTTTGTTGTTGTTGTTGAGAATATACACAGTTCAACAGTTTCTACATGTACCATTTAGTGTCATTGATTATATCCTTCAAGATGTGTAACCATTCTCACCCTCCTTTTCTGAGTTGTTCCTCCCCCATTAACATAAATTCCTGCCGCCTAAGATTCTTATGTAATCTTCTGAGTTGATGTTGTCAAGTTGATCCCATATAGATAGTTCTTAAAAGAGTGTAATGCTCAAGACGGACCTTTTTTTACTAGTTAAGCTAAACTATTTTTTGATTTTAAGAAGACTTCAGGGGATATTTTTGGTTTAAGTTTTAAATATTATCTCAATCGATTCAGGGGTTCACACAACCTTCACACCTCCAGGAAGTCTGGAGTCCATCAGAATGGGAAAACTTGTTCTGCATTTTCCCCCTTTTGATCTGGATTCTTCTATGGAATCTTCAATAAAAATGTTCAGTAATGGTAACTGGGCACCATCTAGCTCTTCTGGTCTCACAGCAAAGGAGGCAGTTGCTCATGGAGGCAATTGGATCACACATTCCATATCCTCCTCCTATTCCTGACTCTCCTTCTTCTGTTGTTCCAGGTGGTCTAAGACCAATTGTTGCACCTTGGATGCCCACTTGCAAGGATTTAAGACCCCAGGCACTATGTATCAAACTAGGAGGTAGAACAAAGGCACTAAACATGTTATTAGGTCAATTAACTGGAATGTTGCATGAAATCATGACCCTAAATCCGCAAACTAAGAAACTAAATCCCAAGAAATTTTTGGTTGTACATAATCAGCCTCAGTAGCTACTCTTTCTTTTTTTGTTGTTGTTGTAAATGTATCTATCACACAACTTTTGCCAATTCAACTTTTTACAGGTGTACAACTTATTGACAGCAATTAGAGTAATCGGCTGTGAAACCTGACCCTTAATCAATGTGATTTTTCCATCACCATTAACTGCCCCCTTTCTACTTCTCTCCCACCCCTGGTAACCACTAGTAAACTTTGCCCTGTATATATTTGCCTTTTCTTATCTTTCTTATATGTGTGAGGTCATACAATATTTGTTCTTTTGTGATTGACTTATTTCACTCAGCATAATGTCTTCTGGCTCCAACCATATTGTAGCATGTGTCAAGACTTCATTTCTCTTTATGTCTGAGTGATATTCCATTGTATGTATGTACCACATTTTGTTTATTCATTCGTCTGTTGATAGACATTTAGGTTGTTTCCACCTTTTTGCTATTGTGAATAATGATGCAAAGAACACTAAGTTTTTGTTTGAGTATCTGCTTTCAAGTCTCTTGGGTATATACGTAGGAGTAGAATTGATGGGTCATATGGTAGTTCTATTTTTTTGAGGAGCTACCACATTGTTTTCTACAATGGCTGTACCATTTTGTATTCCCACCAGCAATGGGTAAAGATTCCAAGTTCCCCACATCCTCACCAACATTTGTGGTTTTCTGTTTTTATTTTTATCTTAGTCATCCTCGTGGGAGTGAAATGATATCACATTGTGGTCTTGATTTGAATCTCTCTGATGGCTAGTGAGGCTGAGCATCTTTTCATGTGTTTGATGGCCATTTGAATGTCTTCTTTGTTGAAATGTCTATTCAAGTCCTTTTCCCATTTTATGATTAGGTTATTCGTCTTTTTGTTGTCAAATTGTCAAAGTTTTATATATGCTTTGGTTGTTAAGTTCTTATCAGATATATGCTTTCTGAAGATATTCTCCCAGTCTTTAGCTTATCTTTTAATTTTTTTTGTAAAGTCCACATGGTTATCAAAGACTGATTTTTCACAAGTAGATCACCAGGCCTTTCCTCCAAGGAGCCTCTGGGTGGACTTGAATCTCCAACCCTTCCATTAACAGTCAAGTGCATTAATCATTTGCACCACCCAAGGATTCCAAAGGAAGTAAAGGAGCAAGCCAAATAGATATTTTAAGGAAGACTACTCCAGGCAAAGGCTCAGGGGTGGGAGAACTCAGGGAGCTGGTAACAAGATAACACCGGCCATGCCGAATGACCATATTATTGCAGCCTACGTGGAGAGTCAGAGACAGGATTTTACCACAGCACTTGAAAATCAAGATAATAAAACATGTTCTAATAAAATATTAATCTATTTTCTTATGTTAAGCTCAGAAAATTTTTATGCTAAGTAAGATTAGAATTGTCTCTGTTTAAGCTTATCAATTGGTATGTACAAAACACTACAACAGGATGGCAAACAGAGCAAGTGTTAGCATTGTTCAAAATCGAGGCTTCAAACCGGTTCTGCCTGGTTCAGTCATGGTTGAGGAAGCAAAACTGGAATAGATCCAAATTTTTACAATTTGGGTGATCTGCTCTAAAAACTGGAGTGGGAAAAATTTAGGTCGAAGCCCTGGAATAGAAGACACAGAGGAGGTGTAGTGAGCCCTTTAAGGAGCTTGATGCATGAGATTGTATTATTGGCAGGACTGTGGAGAGTGACATGCATTCAAAGCAGCACAGTCAGTCACCATCTTTCAGCAGGGAACCACTGTTTCTGACTCTAGCTCAAATCCAACAGGCAAGAGATTTGGTTGCTATGCAACACATATGCTGCCCTTGTTTTCCAAGAGAGAGATTAAGTTTCTACCAGGGCTTCAACCTCTAATTTTTCCCATTCTGATTCACCCAGATTTTAAAAATTAGGTGTGTTCCAGTGTCAATTCCTTGGCCATGACAGAACTGGGAAGAATAGGTTCAAAGCCCTGTTCAAAACAGGTGAATAATGTTTATTTTCCATTGTAATACAATGCATATACACATACAAATAAGGAGATATCTGCTTGTGGAGAAAAGTAAATGTTGGAATATATTCTGTAAACATTGTTTAAGTTCTCATATAAAATTACATTTTATAAGCAATTTTACTGATCTTATACCCATCAGCCAAAAGTCTCAGGTGCTTAGGTTGGTGGAAAAATAAGCTACTGTCTGTATGATTTTCAATAAAACAGTCAAAAAAGAGGTTGATGTTAAAGAAAACCTGACATAAAAACTAATTATTTTAGAGATTTTCATGTTTTTTTTCCTTTTTTACTTTATATTATGAACCTTAGACCACTTTGTAAGTTTATTTCTCTCAAAGGATTTAGATTTCTCCAAAATGTCAATTTGATCTTCAAAGTTGCATTTAATTAACAGTGAAAAAATATTTTAAACTCTTATAATTGATAATTAATTTTTAATCATGTCTTTGACAGTTTGCCTATCTGCATAAAAAAACTTAAAAAAAAAAAAGACATTAATGATGGTTATAAGCGATTCTTGAATCACCAAAAATTTACATTTTTCAGAGGGGATGGTAAGTAAAACTGATATAGTCAACTTTTCCCAAAACATAGCAGGAGAATAAACTGCAAATAATTAAATTGAGTTTCTAGGCCAAATGGTAACTTTTGAGAGCTGACATCTGATCACTGAACTCACCTATCCAAATAATCGTAGTATTAGTTGGTCTGTTTTTCTTTCATTATATGTGAAGCTAGGAAAATCTAGATGGAATAACCAGTCTCTCACTGACAACTTTGTTTTTTTTTTTTTTCCCACTGCAAATGAGCTAATATTCTGTACTCTTTTGTTTCTATGTTTAAAGAAAAATCTAAATAAGTTTTATATTTTTAAATATTTACATACACATAGCCATGGACACCTAACCAAGAGTAGATCAAGTTAAACTTTAGCAACCTTCCTAGCTTAGAATCCACCTACAGACTCTCCCTCCCCCCTTCTCCTACACCAATGTCACACCAAGACTTGGGGCCTCCGCAGTGACTTGTGCCCTAGAACCTTCTCATGTTCATAAACCTTACCCCTCTGAGTACCATGTTCTTAAGCTCCACTAGGTAACTGGCTGTTTTGATAAAGGCAATCGTTGCAAACATGACATTTGCATGCTACTGCTAACACATTAGTGATCACTAGAAGTCATCAATAGAGCTTCTCTGAGACAATTATAAAAGTGTTCTAACAGGATAAAGTGAAACAGGAAGATCATGACAGCAGATTGGACAGTGTGCTGATGGAAACATTAAAATTATATTAAAGAAAGAGGACCAAAAACACAAGTGCATCTCAACAGCAAACACTCTGATAGACTAAATATACCAGATACTGAAGTTCTTTTGGGGTTCAGTCTCAAAGAGGAGTGGAGACACTAAAGCTGGAAGACATTTATTTCAATTAGCTAGTTAATATAAACTGCTAAAAATGTTAGACCAAAAACATTAGTCTCCCTCCACCTCAACCACCAGGCTCCATCCACAGAAATAACTAAATAACTGCTGTTACCTATAACAGTAGTTACAGGTATGTTGTTGTTGTTAGGTGCTGTCTAGTTAGTTCCAACTCATAGTGACCCTGTGTACAACAGAACGAAACACTGCCTGGTCCTGCACCATCCTCACAAGCATTGTTGCAACCACTGTGTCAATCCATCTTGTTGAGGGTCTTCCTCTTCTTCGCTGAGCCTCTACTTTACGAAGTATGATGTCCTTCTCCAGGGACTGGTCCAAACTACGTGAAACCAAGTCTAGCCATCCTCGCTTCTAAGGAGCATTCTGGCTGTACTTCTTACAAGACAGATTTGTTCATTCTTCTGGCAGTCCATGGTTTATTCCATACTCTTCACCAACACCATAGTTCAAAGGCATCAGTTCTTCTTTGGGCTTCCTTATTCATTGTCCAGCTTTCACATGCATTGAGAACACCATGGCTTGGGTCAGGTGCACCTTAGTCCTTAAAGTGACATCTTTGCTTTTTAACACTTTAAAGAGTTACAGGTATAGAATATAGGCATTCTATGCCTATACAAAGAGGATACATGTGTGATATATGTGTGTGCATGTGTATTACACACAAGGTACATAATAACATATATATATGGGAGCCGTGGTGGTGCAGTGGTTAAGAGCTCGGCTGCTAACCAAAAGGTTGATAGTTTGAATACACCAGCTGCTCCTTGGAAACCCTATGGGGCAGTTCTACTCTGTCCTGTAGGATCACTATCAGTCGGAATTGACTCAACAGGAACGGGTTTGGTTTTTGGTATATATATACGTATATATAGATACTATTCCGATTCTTGATTGTTTTTTGTTTTGTTTTCACTTGCTTTGATTAGCCTTCATTGAATATGTGGTAGTATCTTTCCATAACTGTACACACAGATCTACTTCATTCTTGTTCACAGCTCTTTTGTATCCCATTGTATGAATATGCCATAATTTATTTAACCAGTCCTCTGCTGTTATATATTTTGATTGCACCTAATCTTTTATTATTACAAAAAAAGTTATAATGGCCACATATATTTCCAGTAGGCACTCCCTGCCTTTACATCTCTGTTTCACTACTACACACATTTCTAAGGGAAGAAGAGACTTTACTAGAAGGAGTAAGTGAAGAGAATTGAAAAGTAGTAGGGAACAATTTTAAACTATACATTAAGCGTAAGTTTTCTGATAGCTCCAGGGAAGTCATCAACAGTTACCATGGGGAGATGCAAAGCCACCACTAACTATTCAGCTGAAGCACACCCACACCACCCGTTGCTGTGGTTATTCTCAACGGACCATCTCAGACTTTGACAACATTACCCTATGGGTTATTGGGCCCTTTGAATTGCACTAGGGGGCTTGGTGAAAAGGGAAAAGGATTCTAAAAGAAGACCAAATGAGAGGTTGGGCTTTCTCCATGGGAAAGGGTTGGAGAGATTGATACTGAGAAAGTGTCACTATATAGGATTTCTCAAGAAAAAAAGAAAAAGAAGATGTATACATTAGGGGACAGGAGCACAGCTACCCACTGTGGTTTGTACTTGAAATTGTGGCCTTTCCTCATCTCCCTACTGCTGAGGATGCGTACACACCACCAAAGACAGTAGTCTCATAGTCTAGTAGCAGAACAACAACAAAGCAAGCAGTGGCCCACAGAGACGCTGGACATGACTGTGAAGAGCATTCAACACAAAGTCAACTGTCAAGTGGATGAACTTGGGAAAGGACTAAGACAATTCTCCAGTTAGCATGCTAGAGGAAAGCCATCCTGTGGGATAGGCTGACATTGCATATACATGCATGACTTATATAATATTTAGTTTAAAAATTGGGGTCTATTTCACATCATATGGTAAGCTATAGGGAGAAGAATTCTTTTCTCTACATTCTTAACTTGGCCTATAAATAAATGTGACATGCTGTAGGCAGCTCTCACTGGCACACGAGAGCCAATTGTTAAATCTTCAGAAATTTTATAAGGCAGTTGTTAAACACAGCCGTTATTAAAAACTAAATTATGTAAACTTTCAAATAAATTATATTAAAAGCAAAGATAATACATTTTCAAAACTCAGCACTTTGTAACTACTTTACTACGTTTTACTATTATCTATGCTCTTGAGGTTATTTACATGTATTGTATCTGTATGATGGAAACACTATATGCTGCTGCATCACGTTGGTAGCTTGAAATCAACCAAGGTGGGAGTATTTACACCATGGAAATTGGCAAACACTACAAATAAGGGATTTGCCTTTATTTTATTGATTGTCTAGACCAGTGGTTCTCAACAGAGGTAAGTTTTCTCTCAGAGGGCATTTGGAAATGTCTGGGAAATATCTGGTTGTCACAACTGGGGTGGAGGGGTACTATGGAATCTAGTGGGTAGAGACCAGGGATGCTACTAAATATCCTACAATCCACAGGACTACTTACCACAATAAAAAAATTATCAGGTCCAAATGTCAATAGTGCCTAGGCTGACAAACCCTGGTCTAGACCTAATAAAGTAATGGAGAAAATGTTAATAATGCAGATTAAATTTAAAATCTGCTCTATTATCTTGGCTTATGTCTGCCTTCGCTCTTTCCCTGTCATCACAGGCAACTTCAACCAGCCTTCTGTTTTCAGAATTCCTTGGGCAAGAAGTAGGCATCAGTCCTTATGTTCTCAAAAGCCTCCAAACTTGAAGGAACCCACTTTGAGTGCTGTTAAGCCACCTCTCCTTGAGCTCCACTCCTGTACCATGGCCGTATCTGACCCATGATTCCATGTTGCTCTTGCCCCACTTACCTCTTGTCCTGCCTTTGACCTTACTTTGTAGAGAGAGAAGCAGCAACATTCTCTTCTTTTGTGAATTATCTCCTGCGGAATCCTCCTCTAATAAATCTCTATCTTCTGTTATCTAGACTAGAATTAACTAATGGGATATGGGTCTCAGGACTAGCTTTGTTATTTCATGGTAAATGTATAAAGATAGTGTTTAGAATGTGCATGCTTATAACCCATCATCCTCAGCATTGGAGTTTCAGCTGAAACTTTAAATTGTAGGAAAATTCCCAGGCCACATCCTACTACACATACTTGAAGAGTCCCATTGCAGGAGCTGGATAAGAAGTGGGTCAGTGTATACAAAACCATTTAGCGCAACTGAAACAAGCCTAACATTTAGTGTGAAACTGTATGATGGACAATTACCAGGGGCTCTGAGGTTGTACAACCTGACCTGGATGTGGCTGATGTGGCTCAAACCAATCAGAGCTCCAAGAGGATTTTCTGTGAGTGGACAGAAGGACCCCAAGCAGATGGAAATCCCATGCCTAGACGCCAACTAGGCCCTATGAGCTGGGGTCATTTACTGGATAATTTGACCAAACAGATTTGGTAGTTACAGGCCAATAAATCATCCCACTGAGTAAGAAATTCACACAGTGGCAGATGGCTGGGGTTGAATAATATATCCAATGTGGTTATCTCCTTGGGTTCTCTACTGATTGTCATGGAGCCAGTCATTGCTTCATGCTCTACCTCAGTCTGCAAGAGGTGTCCAACATTAGCCAATGCTAGTTTTCTTTCAGGAAGTAAAATAAATGAATTATTTGCACATACTTCTTAACCCCCGCCCCCAGAAAAAAGAAATCAAATACTCAAAAGGGTAAAGAATAAAATGAGTAGATTCGAAAAACACATTCAAGAAAGAGAGAAACTTGGTAAGTCAACTTTCTGAGATGAAAACCAGAACTAAACAAGTAAAGATGTCCCCGCTCTTTGTATCCAAAATGTAAATGTTTTGTTATTTTCTTCCGTAAGGCACTCAGGGAAGTAGCCCTTGGTAAATTGCTAACTCTGGAGAGAGATTTATTAGAGATAGAAAAGCGCTTGTCCTTGCCTTGTCAAAGCAGCAAACATAAGGGATGTATTTTCCACAGCAATTTATTTGCAAATTTTAAAAAATAATTTAGTGAGACCATACACTACATGAATATCCATTGGACATGGGTGTAAGACACTAACTTTAAGTTTGAGAACTTAGAAGGTACTACATATTGAAAACTGAAATATTGTCAAAAATCATCAGAGACAGGGTAGAACTGTATAACCACAAGACACTGTAATTTAAAAACGACTTTATCTCCTGCTACGATGACCAGGGAGACTAACGGAACTGGCATGTAAATCTCTACTTAAATGGCGGTTGCCAGATTTCCATGCAAGTACTTTCCTTTGCCTTCCAGTGAATGGAAGGTACAGGAGTCATGTTTAAACTCCACATAAGAAATACATTTTAACACAGTTATTCAGAAGCGGAATGAGTAGCCTCAGAATTTAGGTGTTTCCCATCCCTAAAATTGTTTGTTCCATCAGGCCAGAAGTTCACTCATTGGAGACACAGTGGCAGGAATAAAGTCAAGCACTGGATGAGATAGACTCAAGTTTCCTTCTAGACTGAGACTATGCTTTTCTGTGACTATTTGACATGGATCTTATGATAAAGACAAAATCCTTCATCTAATCTATAAATTCTTCATGATCTTGCCCTGCAGACCCCCTGGCCCCCCAGGCCCATGGTAATACTTCCCTTTGTTCCATCTTTACTGCTTTATTCCAGTCCTTCACCTTCCCCATGCTCCCTCCTTTCTCTGGATCTTTGCACATGCTTTTTCCACTGCCTAACATGCCCTCCCCTTTTTATCTGGTTAAATCCCACTCATCCTTCAATTATCACTTCTTCAGAGAAGCCTTCTGTCACTCACTGCTCCAAGACAAGAGAGGATCAAAGACAGTGAAACTGGGAGAGAAAAAGAGAACATAAGTCAGGAAAATCCTGCAGAGTCAGAAAGGACAAGACCTGATGATATTAGGCATTAGAATTCATTTGACTGAATGACAGAGGGTTTGCCAAAGGCAAAAATTTCTCTTTTATTTGACTTCTCACCATAATTTGTACATTATAGCCTTTATCTTAGATGTTGTTGTTGTGTGCGGTTGAGTTCATTCCTACTCATAATGACCCTATAGGATAAAGTAGAACTGCCCCTATAGGATTTCCTAGGCTGTAATCTTCATGGGAGCAGATCACCAGGTCTTTTCTCCTGTGGACCATCTGGTGGGTTCCAACCACTGACCTTTCGGTTAGCAACCGAGTACTTAACAAATGTGCCGCCAGGGCTTTTGTTTTATATACAGAACCAAACCACGGCCATCGAGTCGATTCTGACTCATAGCAACCCTACAGGGTCTCCAAGGCTGTAAATCTTTATGAAAGCAGACTGCCATATCTTTCTCCCACGGAGTGTGTGGTGGGTTCAAACCACTAACCTTTTGATTAGCAGCCCACTGCGCCACCAGAGATTCTTTGTCTTGTATAAAAAACAAATTATATCCATTGCTGTCTAGTGGATTCCAACTGATAGAGACCCTATAAGACAGAGTAGAACTGCCCTGTAGGGTTTCCAAGGACCGGTGGCTGGTGGATTCAAACTGCTGACCTTTTGGTTAGCAGCTGAGCTCTTAACGACTGGGCCACCAGGGCTCCTTGTCTTATATACTAGGTATTAAAGTTTGTTATGTTCAACACTAAATTCCCCCTTCTCTTTTAACTACATGCTGCTAAAAAACAAGTCTTATTCATCATTTCATACTCCATATTACCTAGTCCAACGTCTTCTATGTGCTCAGCATTCTGTCTAGGTAAATATACATTGAATAAATGAATGAGCGGATGAATGAATTGTTGCTATGGTTTGTTAAGTTTTCATGTATGTTACTAATTCCCAGATTTGTAAGATACTTGGAGAGCTGTGTGTTGTACTTCTTTGTATCTTTCCTTGTGCTTTGCAAAACGCTAAGTGTGCGTTAGTATGCAACACATTTTTGAGGCAGAAATGAGTGATGAATGAGTGAATGACTTCAGGATAACTCTCCAGAAGCATCCAGAGCTCATTCAAGTCAGATGTCACCGATTTCTATGAGCATAATGAATGCAAAGATCATTCACATGTAAGCCTACCCAAAACCTGTTTAGGGATGGTACCTATTGCATCCTCACAAGTGTGTACTTACTTGTATGTCATGTCATGTAGCTCTGTAACCTCAGTGGTGGGTGTGAGGGAGGGGCCTACTGGCTATGGGACCTGAAACAGGTTGCGCCACCAACAGCTCCTTCCCCTCGCCAATGACAAACAAAGACCCTCCAATAGTCCGTGGTTGCAGTTCAGCCATGGTAGTGGTCGGAGTTTGTAATACATCTCTGCCTGTCAGTAACACCACCTTCTCAACACATTCCCTAGTCAGAAGCAGCAGCTAGTTGACCAAATAAAAAGTAAAAATCGGTTGCTATCAAGTTGATTCCAACTCTTGGTGACCTCATGTGTATCAGAGTAGAACTGTGCTCCATAGGGTTTTCAGTAGCTGATTTTTTAGAAATGGATTGCCAGGCCTTTCTTCCAAGGTGCCTCTGGGTGGACTTGAACCTCCAACCTTCAGTTGGCAGCCAAGTGCTAACCAGGGATTTCATTAATTCTCCCAATAAATCTCAATGGGAAGCAGGATGGTGTAATTATAGAACACCGGATTGAGAGCCAGGAATCCTGGGTTCTAGACTCAGATGGACCATTAACAAGCTCTATTAAGGGTTTAGGAAAACCCATTGCCGTTGAGTCGATTCTGACTCATAAAGACCCTATAGGACAGGGTAGAACTACCCCATAGGGTTTCTTAGGAGTGACTGATGGATTCGAACTGCCGACTTTTTGGTTATCAGGCAAGCTCTTAACCACCCCACCAACAGGGCTTTAGGAAAACAAAAGGTAACCAACGTTTTCTGAGCACCTACTCTGTGCCAGACGTTTTGTCATTATTTAATGAGCACAACAGCTTTACATGGCAGTTAAGGCAACAGAGTCCTGGGGAGTCTGGACAATTTGCCCAAGGCCAACCATCTAGGATACGGTACAGTCTGAATTTGTATCCAGGATTTTCTGATAAACTATTTCATTTGTTCTGGGCCTCAACTTTATCTATAAAATAAACATTAATATCTACATGATTTTAACACCTGCACAATTTTTCTGGTAATTTTTAAACCACATTCTGGCTTCCCCCAGGAAGCAGCCGTCATCACAGGAAGTCAAACCAAGGCTGACAAAAAATAGAAAACACTACGACGTACGCTAAGTTGAGTTAATTTCTCTGCACGATTGGATTATGGACAAGGCAACTCAGTCTTTGTACATATGCCTTATGCATTGCATTAAATGTAACTTTTAATATCATTAAGTTCAAATCCACCACCCGTCGGTCAGTTTGTGGTTCTATGGAGGCTGGCGCATTGCTATGATGCTGGAAGCTATTCTACCAGTATTTCAGATACCAGCAGGGTCACCCATGATGAACTGATTTCAGCAGAGCTTCCAGGCTCAGACAGGCAAGGAAGAAAGGCCTGGTGATCTACATCCAAAAATTAGTCAATGAAAATCCTATGGATCACAACAGATTATCATCCAATATTGTGCTGGAAAATGAACCCTGCGGGTTGGAAGGTACTCAAAATGCACAGTAGCCACAAGAACGGACTCGAGCATACTAACGATCAGGACCAGGCATCATTTCATTCTGTTGCTCATTGGGTCTCCATGAGAGTCATCATAAGGCAGAACTGACTCGGAGAAAACTAACACCACCAAGTTCAAATATAATGTCACAGTGGTTCAACACACCATTTCCATTTTTCTGAAACGTTGTGCTGTCCTGTTTTTTCGTTTGCCCGAAAGACTTGGTTTTGGTGCAGTTATTCGTGTCCAGCAATCTCCTTTTGGTGTCTAGATTAAAACTTCAAGGAAAAGCTTTTCAGGGCTGGTGAATGGACACTTGTCAACACGCGCCATTAACCCGGAGAAAGGGAACTTCTGCTGCTTGCTCATTCACTCCTATGTAAGTCAGTCTAAACAGAGGCGGTTAATGTCTTTCTCAGGTGACGGAGCTGGACCGCCTGGTAAGCTTGTTTCACTGGCACTTAATAAAAACCTGGGAAGCCAAGCAGTAGGCTGCCGTGCCTCCCTGGGTAAGAGCGATATCCGCTTCTTCTTCAGCAGTCCCCCAAGTAGATGGAGGATGGTGTCTTCTGTGCCACCAGCGCCTATCGCAAACATGCCGATCTGGCACTCACAAAAGTATTAAGGTCACGTAAGGAATAAGTACAATAAAAAGAGGAGAAAAAAATGACTTTGGAAGGCCATCAAAGACACAAGAAAGGGCATTCTGTGGCCAGGCGAAAAATGATAGAGGATCCTGGGTTTTACGTGCTTGAAAGTATTGAACCACACCGTGATTACAAAGGCATCAAGGGGCCGTTCTGCCTGGAGGTGCAATATCTAAGCAGGAGACTGGACTCACAAGGAAGGCTATGAATTGTTTGGGATTTTGCCTCCAAAGCGTAAGAATAGCTTAGGCATTAGGTATTCCTAATTTGTTATAACTTGTGAGCAACTGGAGAAACTGGCAACTGTAAATAGGCTGGGACTGCATCGAAGTCTAATAAAAACCCTCATAAAAGTTTTAAACTAGTTCACACATCTGCAGTCTAATGGGGGGTATTACCTAATATGTGTCATTGCTGCAGCAGCCCCACCACACCCTGCTGGATCCTTGCTCCAGAATGAGGGTGGAGAGGGGTAGCGATGCAACACTCCCCCCAGGCTGAATATACTGCTTCTCAGAGAATAACAACCATCTACAGACGAACCTTGAGGGGATTGATTTCAAGCAATATGGCTCATTCTCTTGGGTCTCCATAATTTGCACTTGCAAAAATTCTTTGAAAAGGGCTGAAGCATGCCTCTTCAATGCATAGATACCTCCTCCAGGAGACAAAAATTGATGTCTGGCATTTTAATGCCCCCATGCAAAAATAATCAGCTATACTCCCAGGGCCCCAGTGGTTCAAAAACCGCTCCCCTGCAAGTGTTGCGATTGCACGGTTTCACCCCAGAGTGAAGCAAGAAGCGGGAAGCCCAAGACGTCTTCCCACACTCTGAAATTTGACCCAGGACCTTGGGAAAAGACAAAAGGTAGAATTTTTAATAAAAAAAAAAAAAACTGAGGTCTTTATAAAAAGTTGATATTCAATGCAAATCGTCCTATTCCAGAATATAGTATTATATTTTTCTAAGAGAAAGTGTACTCGCAGGGAACTGACCCGAAGTTTAATTAGGTGATTCTAAATGTGACTCTAGCACCATGCGTAAGCCTGCCCGACCGAAGGCCATGTTGTTGGCACCATCTCCAGAGAGGGTGCACATGGCTCTTAGCGGCGAACAGTAGCAGCCTTCAAGTCCCGTGCCCACCAGGGGCGCATGGATCCAGTCAGCTCTCAGTCTAGTCACACATTTACATTAAAAAGGAGAAAAGCCACCTTCTGGGATTTTTCCAGAGCTTCAGATAAGCAGCCTTCTCTCAGCTCATCAAGCTTCAACGGTTTCCTTTGTTAGCCTTTAGCCACCCTTGCCTTCCAGACTGAGGAGATTCGAGATCTCTCCCCAGGTCACAGAAGATACAAAGGACTTTTCAGTTTACCACATTTTCCTGAAACAAGATCTCTCTGCCTTATAAAAGCAGCCCCAAGCCACACAAAGGTGTGGAGGATAGCTGGTGTTGGGAAGGAGGGAGCCCAGGCCCAGCTCTCCCTTCAATGACTTTAACTCACTGCGGAGAACTGCCAGATGTTACCTGTCTGACGATGGGCGTCAGGCGATTCCGCGGTGCCAGTCAGTGAACTGGCTGCCTTAGTCTAACAAGGAGACTCATTATGACGCATCTATTGTCCTAAAAATGAATATGTTGATCGGGTCTTTGCATTTGTGCAGGGACTCTCGGAAAAAGGAATAGAGGCATACTTTCTTTTTGGGGAAGACTATCATGCCCTACCCCTCACCCCATTCCCACTCCGGCCCCCTCCCCCCCAAAAAGCACTAGTAAATTTAAGTACAATAAAGAATAACAGCAGTCACTGGGTGGTGCAAACGGCTAACAAACTCTGCGGCTGACCAAGTCCACCCAGATGCACCGCCAAAGAAAGGCCTGGCATTCTACTTCTGAAAAATCAACACTGACAGTCCCTGGGACCACAGTTCCACTCTGACACATGAGATCACCATGAGTCAGAATCAACAACCTGATGGCAACTGGTTTAAGGAACAACAACCAAAAGTAAGTAATATGTTAATTCTACTTTTAAAACTCAGCTCGGCTGCTAACCAAAAGGTCGGCAGTTCGAATTCACCAGCCGCTCCTTGGAAACCCTATGAGGCAGTTCTACTCTGTCCTCTAGGGTCACTGTGAGTCGGAATCGACTCGACGGCAACGGGCGTAGTTATTGTGGTTGTTGTCTTTTTATTTTTGTTTTCTGGTCCAAGAAAACTAGAATTGCCTCTGTTCGAGCTATTAAACTAGTTGCTGGCAATTTCATAAAGTCCCAGGGCATTTTTTCTTCTGTAATGTTTTCATTTGTTCCATTTGCACAATATGTAACATAGACTCCTGTCTGGTTCTACTGATTCTTAGGGACATGAGGTACTGGCTGCAGGTTATCTGCAACCAAACAAACCCATTGACATCAAGTTGATCCCAACTCATAGCAACACTCCTAGAAGTTATCTGCGTTAGCTGGAGGAGGCCTATGAGGGCCCATGGGGTCAACTAGACCTGGGGTCTTTTGGATTAGGACCTATGTATTTGGGTTAAGATACTCTCAAAACGGGGGCATGGGAGTAACATTGTAGCCAGTAGTATTATTCTTATTGAGTGAGGAAAAAGGGGCTCAGAGAGCTTTATTCATGTGTAGACATACAGTCAGAATGCTCTTTAGAAGCAAGGCTGGTGACTTTGTTTCACATACTTTGGACATGTTATAAGGAGGGACCAGTCCCTGCAGAAGGACACATGCTTAGTAAAGTAGAGGGTCAGCGAAAAAGAGGAAGACCCTCAATGAGATAGAGTGACACAGTGGCTGCATGATGGGCTCAAGCATAATAACAATTGTGAGGATGGCGCAGGACCGGGCAGTGTTTGGTTCTGTTGTACTTAGGATTGCTATGTGTCGGAAGTCGACGGCCGCTAACAATAACAGTGGAAGACCTAAGATTCAAATTCAGGTTTGTCTGATTCTAAAACCCACAGGCTCTTAAATCTTTAGTGGTGCTTCTCCTCTACTAACACCTAATAGTCCTGGAAGTTCAGACTCAATGCCTCAGAAGATGGGAAATGGTTAGAGAAAGAGCAACCCTTACCTTCTACGACCCCAACTTACCCCATCTCCCCAATCCATTGCATTTTCCGGCTGTGAGTTATACAGGTGTACTTTAGAGATGTGGAAGAGGCAGTGAGTAGGTTCTTTGGAGGAAAGGCACTTACCAGTCCACAGACGGGGGGTGGAGCAAGGCGAAGAGCTGAGACACAGGAACCAAGCCAGGTAGGAAGTGAGGCAGGTATGGGCTCCAACAGCTTGGTGCACTGACAGGCCCCGGACACCACAGAGAGGGATTAATATGCATTCAACAGCACTGCCTTTTCATAATAAAAGATATTTCATTGCCAACTTACAAAGTATGTCTGGTAGTGTCAGAGCTGGGCTTGGGCAGGGACTCCAGCCAAATAAAACGTTTCCTGTGGCTTGCTACCATTATTTTTCAGTGGCAATAGTGACTCAGAAAACAATCTTAAAATATATATTTTACCACCTAGATATTTTCAGACAAGTGTCCTTTAGCGTGACAGCTGTCTTCTCATGTGTTGGACCCACACCCTTTCCCGTTTTCTGCACCACGCTTGCCATTTAGGGACGACACCAGACACCATTCTCTATTCCAGTCCCATCGCTAGTTCACAGGGTCTCATCTGGCCACAAGGTAGGATTACATGAAGAGCTTCTTAAGAATACTAATGACTGGTCCCATTTTAGCTAATTAAACCAGAAATTATAAGGGTGAGGCCTGGACACCATTATTTTTTCAAAGCGCCCATAAAATTCCATCGGGCAAATCTCTAATCCCAGTAAGACAAAGACCGAAGAATAAAGAATCTCTGTTCTCTTGTTCCCTTAGGTCTGTAGTTAAGTCTTCTCTGGACTGTCTCCTCCATGATTTCTTTCTCTTGGATCCACCCTGGGCCCACTTGCCCATCCCAAGCTGAGGTCCTCCAAGGGGAAGTAGCGAAAGACTATTGTCCTCTTGGTCTAGTCCCTTCACTCCTGTGACCAAAATAAAGATCCAGCTGAAGGCACTCAACTTTCTCTCTCTATGGGCTAGAAGCCCACTGCGCTGCCTCCTCCAGGTCTCTCCTTCCATGGTGGTGGCAGCCTTTTCTCTTTCCTGCCTCTGGGGTGGCTCATTTCAAGCCCAGTGGGATGGCAAAACTGACCAATCCTTTTGGTGGCTGCAATCTCCTTATCTCACAGTCCCACCCAATCACTTGAGTGGGAGTTACAAGACTATGGCTAGAAAGGCCACACAAAAGTGATCCATCACACCGCAGAAGGATACTTTTCTAAGGAGAAAAAGGGTGACTACCTCTTCCTCTAGGCAGGACTGAGCGCAGGCTAGATTTCAGCTCACATTCCCTCCCCCTGCGTGGTATTTATGGGGAGCATTTGAAATGTGCAACTCTGAAGGGTTCCCCACAGTCATCTCAGTGATTCTTTTATCCCAGTGTCATTCAATGGACTGACTCCACAGAACATTTTAGAAATTTACCATGACGTTTTGGTTGACACAAGGTTTGGGAGGATTCTAGGCTTCCGTGAGAAGGGACCAGATATGCTAGATGCTTTGCAATGTTCAGGGAAGATCCACACTACACAGAATTAGGTCACATCTTTCCAATTAAAAATAATAATAATAATAAAAATTAAACTGTTATAATGAACTTAACCATAACCCTAATTCCTGAATACATATAAGTCAAAGTATTTCTTTTATCTTTTTTATATACACTAAATTTTCCAAAGTGCAACTACTGGGTAAATAGAGAGAAAATGATACTTTGGTAGTTTACAAAGATTTGTTCAACATTTTGGGAAATTGTGCCACCAACAGAAACCTAGCTCATAGGATTTGTGTATCTAAATCAAGATACTTAGTCTGTATTAGTAGTTGTCTCATTCACAATGATTGAACATATGTATGAATATATTTCTTTAAAACTTACTTCAAACTATTAAATGTGAGAGAAAAATATCTACAATATTCAGCTAACTGTTTGAAATTGGGTTTTATAATTTTGCCTAAAAAGAGAAGTTACCAATGTGCCTTCTCTCTCAATGAGTTTTTTGCTAATGAAGTAATGAAACCATCAAGGTTAAGGAAACATTTTTCAAAGAAACATCATAATAAAGTTGTCAAAGATATGTCACATTTCCGAAGAATCTTGTCCGTGGAATGTTTACAAATAGTCTTTTAATCAGGAAAGAACAAATATTACAGAGTAGTACAAATTATTGCAAAATGTGGTAAGCTACACAATATTGGAAAAAAGCTAATCTTACTAGCTGTTCAAGAATTTATTAGAACGATGATGGGAAGAAATACAAATGAAATAATTATTTACTTTTCCAGTGAGCAATGTTACTGTTTTAAGAAGAATTAATGAAATGACAAACTGTTGAAAATCAGCCGTGTAATGAACTGCACAAGCATATTTTTATTGTAAGTGTATGAAAGCATCTTGTATGATAATGAAGATTTACCACTCACATATGAAAGATTGACAGGGGAAAAAAATGTTGTAGAGAAACCATTGTTTTCAAAATTATGACAAAGTACAAAAAAGGATGACGGTAGTTGAAATTCTTAAAAAATATTGGACAGGAAGAAATTCCATTTCCAATATTATTGTTTGTATCGTAGGTAATGGACCAACTATGAATTGGCAAAAACAAGGCTTTATAAACAATGGAAAGTATCACTATGTTTTAGCAGTTATTCTACTTTTCATTAACAACACCTAGTTGGTGAAAATATTGGTGAAACATTTCACAAATCAATAAATTTTTTTATCAGTACTAATTAATAAAATTAAAAATAATTCGTTGAGGAACAGATTATTTAGAAACCTGTGTAACAACAATGGTTTTAAAAATCTTATGCAACATAAGTAATCTTTTCCTTCGAGTGAGCTGGCCCTCCAAAGGAAAATGCCTATAAATATTTTGCTCTCTCTTTGATATTGTTGTAGAATTATTTCATTCAATCAATGGTAAATTTTGATAAATTCAGTACCAAAATTAAAGTATGGAAAAATTGTGTATTTATTTTTCAGAGATATTTGTAAAGATAAATGAGATGGTCTTTGAGACTCAAGACAATGAGATAAATATCATTAAGGCAAAAGGGATTATCATAGGATTTATCAAGAAACTTAGATTTCTTTTAAAATAACCTTTGTCAGTGAGAATTTTTAGCGTCCTTTACAGCCTTTGGATAAGGTTGAATGTAGTGATATTGATTTGGAAATGTATTACTTTCATATGGATGTTACCAAAAGATGAGATGCAATAACCTGAATGAATTGTCATTAGTGATCGGATGGAATTAATCCATTTAAAACGGAAATAGGACATGCAGCCTACAATTTCAGAGAGAATTAGTTACCAGAGGGTGAAAGAAAGGTCTGGGGGCCAAATAATAATTTAATCATTCTAATTCCAAAGATTTGGGGATATAATTATAAATTTCAAATACATCTCTTTAGAAATAAGTTAAATTACTTAGAGTATTTTCAATTATATATTTGGTGAGAAAGAGTTTCAGGACTATCTCACATTTATTCTAAAGAACAGTGACTATAAATCACTTGTAATGGTTTCTGTAAAGAAAAGCTTAAAAGCATGTAAGGAAGTTAAAACCAAATATTTAACAAATTTGAAAAGAAGTATTATCAAATGAGTGGAGTTACATGAAACAAATATAATCGTGTTTGTTATTAAAGATTATTTTTTAAATGTTTCATATTATTACTATCCTGTATCTATGCTAGAGCCCTGGTGGTGCAGTGCTTAAGAGTTCAGCTGCTAACCAAAATGTCAGTAGTGTGAATTCACCATCCACTCCTTGGAAACCCTATAGAGCAGTTCTACTCTGTCTTACAAGGTCGCTATAAGTTGGAATCAACTCGACGGCAACAGGTTTGATTTGGTTTTTGTTATACTATATATATGTTTTATAGTTCAATGATAAGAAATCTGTTACAAAAATTCATATTTAATTACTGATTTCTGACAAATGCAGTATTTTATTGAGCCTGTACTTTTCTTAGAAAAGTTTAGAATAAATGGTGGTTAGTGCTTTAGCAAACTTAATGCTAATAGTTTATTAAAGAACTTCTTTGATATGTAATTGTAGAGAATTTCAAATACTACATCTAGATCATTTTACTCAACAAGAAGCCATATTGAGCAGACTAACTATTCACCTTTTGAACATCCTCTGCCACATTAAGACAGATCTTTGCTTTTTTAATTCTAAACTGTCATCTTTCTAAATTTTGCTCTAGATTAAATTCTTACGATGGTAGCATCTTGAAAGAGGTGTCAACCTTCTCTTTCTTCAACTATTTATTGTCCATTTATTCCTCAATCACTTTATTCTGGCTTCTGTCCCATCCACCTCCGTGTTCTCAGAAAGGATAAAATTCAAGGGGTACCAAATTCAAATCAAAATCCAAACGGTATTCTTCAGTGTATTGAAAGCTATACATTTTTCACTAAGGACTGATATACCTGTATCTCAGTCTGATCTCAGAATGCTTTACCTGCATAAATTTTGATATGTTTTGTTTTCATTATCATTCAGTTCAAAATATTTTCGAATTTCCCTTGTGACTTCTTTAACTTACAGATTGTGTGTGTTGTTTAATTTACAAATATTTTAGTATTTTCCAGGTATCTTTTTGTTAGTGATTTCTAATTTAATTCAAATGTGAATTAAATTACTAAGAAACATAGTTTGTATGTTTTCAATTTTTAATTACTTGATAATTCTTTTATAGTCCAGCATGTGATCTATCCTAGTGAGTGTTCTATGTGTATTTGAAAAGGATATGAATTATGTGACTATTGAACATAACGTTCTATAAATGTCAATTCAGTCAAGTTGGTTCATAGTGTTGTTCAAGTCTTCTATATATTTACCTATGTTCCACTTGCTCTATCAATTACTTAAAGAAGAGCATTGAAATATTCAGCTGTAATTATGGATTTGTCTATTTTTTCCAGTCAGTTCTGTCACTTTCTGCTGCATGTATTCTGAAGCTCTGTTATTAAATGCATCCCTGTTTAAGACTGTTAGGTCTTTTTGGTGAATTAACATTTTCATCATACAAAATGTCCCTTTTATATCTGATAACATTCCTTGACATGGAGTCTATTTTTTCTGATATTAATATAGTCACTTCAGCTTTTTTGTGGTTGTTTGCAATTGTTTATCCTTTTCTGCCTTTCACTTTTAACCTATTTAAAATAATAATGATAACCCATTGCCAACAGATCAACTCTAATTCATAGCAACCATTTAGGACAGAGTAGAACCACCCCATAGAGTTTCTAAGGCTGCAATCTTTAAGGAAGCGGGCTGCCACATCTTTCTCCTGTGGAACAGGCTAGTGGATTTGTACACTAACCTTCTGGTTAGCAGCTGGGTGCTTAACCATTGTGCCACTAAGACTGTTTAAAAAATTAAAGTGAGACTTTTGTTTGTTTAGTTGTTTACAGCCTTTTTTTTAAATTCAGTTTGACAATCTCTACCTTGACTTTTAATTGGTATCTTTAGCCCATTTATATTTAATGTAATTATTGATCTGATTGGATTTAAGTGCACTCTCTTCATATTTGTTTTTCATTTGTCTCATATATTCTTTGTTCTTATTTTCCCTTCTTTTATTGACTTCTCTTGGATTACTTGATTTTTTTTTTTGAGCTCCATTTTATCTCCACCACTTACTAAATACACCTGCTTTATTTTTATGGTTGATCTACAGTTTAAAATGTGCATCTTCAACTTACCACAGTCTATCTTCAAAGAATGTTATAGCCACTTTATAAGTAACATCAGAAGTTTACATCAGTATTTCTCCTTTTCCTCCTCCTGACTTTTGTGATATTATTGTCATTTTTTTACTTCTCTATATATTATAAATTCCACAGTACATTGTTATTTTCCTTTACACAATCACTAATCTTTAGAAGAAATTGGAAAATGAGAAAAAAAGTCTTTAATATTTGCCTCATATTTACGATTTCTGGTGCTCTTAATTTCTTGTAGATCTGAGTTTCTAAGGGACATCTTTCTCCTTCAGATTAAAGAACACTCCTTAACATTTCTTATAGTGCAGTTCCCCTAGCTTTTGTTTGTATGAAAATGTGTTTATTTCATTTTCATTTTTGAAGGATATATTTGCTGATCTAGGATTCTTGAATATCAGAATGGTGTTGTTTTTTATTTGTTTGTTTTCTTTCAGTATTAAAAATTTTCATTCCTTGACCTCTGGCTTGTATTGTTTCTGATGAAAATTCAATGTTAATTGTTATCTCTGTTTCCTGGTACATAAATGCCATTTTTTCTATGACTGCATTTGAGATTTTTCTCTTTCTCACTAATTTTCACTAATTTTATTATAATGTGCCTCTTTGTAATTGTCCTTGTGTTCAGCCTGTTCGTGATCATCAAGTTTCTTGGACCAGTGTGTTTATAGTTTTCATCCAATTGGGAAAATTTTTGTACACTATTTCTTCAAATATTTTTGTATTCTCCCATTTTGTTTCCTTGGAACCCCAATTTATACATATGTTAGACCTTTTAGATTATCACAAGAGTCTCTAGGAATCTTCTTTTTCCCCTAGTCTTTTTCTCTCTGTGCTTCTGTTTAGATAGCTTCTATCGTTATGTGTTCAAGTTCATTGATCTTCTCTTCTCTAGTGTTTGTTCTGCTTTTAAGTCTATCCAGAGAATTTTTCCTTTCAGGCATTGTGTTTTTCACCTCTAGAATTTCCACTTAGTTCTTTTTTATAGTTTTCATTTCTCTCTTTATTGTGTTCATATTTTAATTTAAATGCTAAATAATTCAGTTTCTATCATTTCTAGGTCTGTTTATATTCATCATTTTTTTCTCTAGATTATGGATCATATTTTTTGTTTCTTTGCATGTCTAGTACTCTTTGATTAGATTCTGAATAGTGTGAATGTTATAATGTTTATTTTATTGATTTTTTTGTCTTTTTTTTAAAGCATTGAATTTTTTTTCAACGGGGATTAATTAAATTGTGGATTAGCTTGATTCTTTTGAGTCTTGTTATTAAGCTTTATTAGGTCAAAACTTGAGTTACTACTTTGGCACTATTCCTAAGGCATGGCTTCTCTGGGGTCTCTACTGAATGCGCCAGATGTTTAATGAGGTTTCTGTACTCTGGCTAGACCAAACTCAAACTCCTCTTAGCCTTATGTGTGCCCTAGTAGCTGTTCAGTTTACAGCTCCTGGGTAGTTGTTCTTTCCCCAGTAGTTTCTTTCCAATCTTGTGGAATTTCATCCTAGATTCATGGAAATTTTTATTAGTTTTTGCAACTCCTTTCTCTTCATTTATCCTCTGTCTCTGGTTCTCTGCCCTGCAAATTCTAGCTGCCTCAGCTTCCCTAGGCTCAAATCTCTGTCTCTGCAGCTCAACAATTTGCTGCACTCTGGTTACCTTCCTGCTCCCTGTGCTGTGGTCTAGAACATGCCTCCAGACTGAAAACAAGAGCAAGCATATGACACACCCTACTTGTTTTTCTTTTTTCAGGAATCACAAGCTTGCACTGACTCTTTTTCAATGTCAGAAAAAACAGTTGATTCATATATTTGTAAAGATATGTGTTGTTTATAGCAGGAAGGCTATTCTAATACCAATTCCTCAGTCATGGCCTGAAGCAGAAGTGAATTGCCTATTAATTTTAATTTTTCTCTTATACTGCCCCCAGAAGCATATCATAAAACAGTTTTCTGCAGCTTCATGTATATATTACTTTTTTTTTTTTTCTCCTAATCCACCTTCTGCTCCCTACCAGCTCCCAAAATATTTGGTCTCCAGTGTCTTAATAAATACCAGAAACTGAAAGTATTCCCTGACACATGATAGGATTTTTAAAAATATATGTTGTCTGTGCTCCTCTGTCACTAGTCTGCCCAAGTGATTCCTAATCAATAATTTTGACCCTCCACTTACAAGTAAGATACAGCTCATTTATTGGACTGCCATACTCACGGCTGGAAAGCAACATCCTGATAAACAGAGAAAATGTTGAAAGTGTCAAGGATTTAATTTCACTTGGATCCACAATCAACGCCCATGGAAGCATTTTCTCCACTTTAATTTATTGTTCTAAAATTTCCATTTGTATGTTACCCCTATTTCAGTTATTTCTCTCTTGCCCTTATCATACCCAAATAAGTCTAGTTTGTTATAACTTATTACAAGACTAGTTTTTATTTTAGTGTCGCTCGCACCTCTGATATTTCATTTTCCCGTTCTTCAACTAGGGAACGGCTTCTTATATTTTACTTGTTGAAATTCAGATTTAATCATTGTAAGTTGAGACAAGCATCTGACTACCTCACTGTGTCTTCTATGTAGTCATGTCCATGCATTTACCTAAGAAAATGCATTTTATTTTCCTAAAAATAGTTTTTGTTTTTGTTTATTTGTTCATTTTGAGAGTATTATATTTATAAGGAGGTATATTAATTTTTTTTAATTATGTGTGTAGATAGATTACATTATTTGTTACTTTTATTTCAGTATGGAAATATTAAAACTCCCCCCAAAAAACCAAACTCATTGCCGTCGAGTCTATTCTGACTCATAGCAACCCTGTAGGACAGGTATAACTGCCCAATAGGGTTGCCAAGGAGCAGCTGGTAGATTCAAACTGCTGACCTTTTGGTTAGCAGCTGAGAGCTTAACCACTATGCCACGAGGCCTCCTCATATAGGAAAATAGGAATTAAAAATATTTGCTAAAAGAGGGCACTGAATCACAACCACTGATTTACTTATTTAATGTTGTTGTTGTTGACAGGTGCCATTAAGTCAGTTGCAACTCATAGTAACCCTACATACAACACAACAAAACATTGCCTGGTCCTGCACCATCCTCACAACCATTGCTATGCTTGAGCCCATTGTTGCATCCACTGTGTCAATCCATCTTGTTGAAGGTCTTCCTCTTTTTCACTGACCTTCTACTTTACCATATATGATGTCCTTCTCCAGGGACTGGTCCTTCCTGATAACACGTCCGAAGTACGTGAGACGAAGTCTGGCCATCTTCCCTCTAGGGAGCATTCTGGCTGTACTTCTTTCAAAACAGATTTGTTTGTTCTTCTGGTAGTCCATGGTATATTCAATATTTTTTGTCGACACCATAGTTCGAAAGCATCAATTCTTCTTCGGTCTTCCTTATTCATTGTCCAACTTTTCACGCATATCAGACGATTGAAAATACTATGGTTTGGGTCAGGTACATCTTAGTCCTGAAGGTGATGTCTTTGCTTTTTAACACTTTAAAGAGGCCTTTTGCAGCAGATTTGCCCAATGCAATAGGTCCTTTGATTTCCTGACTGCTGTTTCCATGGGCATTGATTGTGGATCTGAGTAAAATGAAATCCTTGACAAGTTCAGTCTTTTCTCCATTTATCATGATGTTGCTTATTGGTCCAGTTGTGTGAATTTTTGTTTTCTTTATGTGGTGGTGTAATCCATACTGAAGGCTGTAGTCTTCGGTCTTCATCAGTAAGTGCTTCAAGTCCTCCTTGCTTTCAGTAAGCAAAGTTGTATCCTCTGCATATCCGTAGGTTGCTAATAAGTCTTCCTCCAATCCTGACACCATGTTCTTCTTCATATAGTTCAGTTTCTTGGATTATTTGCTCAGCATACAGATTAAGTAAGTATGGTGAAAGGATATAACCCTGACACATATCTTTCCTGATTTTAAACCACGCGGTATCTCCTTGTTCTGTTCAAACAACTGCCTCGTGGTCTATGTACAGGTTCCTCATAAGCATAATTTAAAAGTTCCTGGGTGGTGCAAACAATTTGCACTCAACTACTAACCCAAAAGTTGGCAGTTCAAATCTACCCAGTAGCTTCACAGAAGAAAGGCCTGGGGATCAGCTTTCATAAAAACTTTAGCCATGAAAACCCTATGAAGTAGTTCTACTTTTGAGGTTGCAAAGAGTTGGAATTGACTCAGCAGCAACAGGTTTGCTTGTTTTATTTATTTTATTTTTATTTTGTTTTATTTTTTGGCTAATAATCCCATGCACTTAGCAGTTTCCTATAGATAGATACACTTTAAACTATAAAAAATAGCATCGTATTTATACCTTCCTGACAGCTATAGATTTATTCAAGTTATTAAAGTTTGTCTCTGCAACAGCTAATATCACTTTACTTATTTCAAAGCCATAGCCAGCAAGATAAAGTCTTCCACTGCAGACCCAGGCTGAGATGGCTCGCTGAAGCTGGTGAGTGGATTAGCATGTGCACTGGTCAGAAGAGATGGTGAGCCCTGAAATCTTGTGGTATGACATTACATTCTTAGCTCACACCACAGAAGCCCCAGAAATCCCCCAGTTACTTCAACCCTCATTCCCTATGAAAATAATTACCAGTTCATGCCCAAAGATTAAAACAGCCACAGCATGAAAAAACTTCACTGTTCCTCTTAATGTACTTATTTGCTTAAGCCTCCTTCCAGAATATCCCATCAGTCAGAATTCCAGGCAGTGCTTAAAATGTGCACAGTTGCTAACCTTTCATCTCTGACTATTTTGATTAGGTCCCAGTCTCCTCCTCTAAGTAGGGTGTGATTTTTATTTCCATTCTTTCTCATATAAATCATAACTCTGTTCCACTTGATGGCTCCTGTTTTAGCTATGGTAACCAGGCATAAGGCGTCTTTCAAACTAGAGGGGCAGAGGAGGATAACCTACTAAGATTTTTTTCTTAACCTGTAACTAGACAATAAAATTTATAACCACTGAGTAGACAAGAAAAATAACCAGCATTCTGTGAGTGGATGGGGTGATTCAAATTCACTTTTGTAACTGAGATTAATTCTAGTAAACCTCATTCTAGCAAATCTTTAGTTTTGAGCTAATTGAATTACAACAGATAGTAATTATGATACAAGTATAGTAATAATGCTGTGATAAGTCAACAGAGGAATAATATCTTTCTACATTTGTGGGACATTCTTTCCTGTCTCTTTCAAAAACTGTTAAATGGATTTCTTTTTTTAAGTGATGTCAAATAGAGGTAGGACCGTATAACATCTAAAAGTTTGAATTGTTGTAAATTTGTAAAGTAGAACTTAAATAAAGCATAACAGATTCCATAAATCAAGTTCTTTAGCATGAATTCAGACTATAAAATTTTCATAATAACAAAAAATCTAATTTTTTGAACACTTAGTGTGTGCCAAGTGATTTCCATGCATTTCTCATTTACTTATTAGTCTTTTTATTACATGATCCTGAACAATTTGCAGACACAGAAACAGAGGCTTAGAAAGGTGAAATAACTTGCCTAAATGTGCTAGTAGGTGATGTGGCTGGAGCTCAAAACTGTATCCTTGCTCTTAAATGCTATGCTCTTTTGCATAGTTCTTACATAATAGTTAGATTACAGTATGAGTTCTAATCACATCTCCTAATGTAAGTGTTTTAAACGAATCCTACTGAATTTGTTATTGTTTATTTATCAGGATTTGATGAAGATTAAATCCTTAACAACCTGCAATATGCAGACGGCACAACCTTGCTTGCTGAAAGCAAGGAGGACTTGAAGCGCTTACTGATGAATATCAAAGACTACAGCCTTCAGTATGGGTTACACCTCAACATAAAGAAAACAAAAATCCTCACAACTAGACCAATAAGCAACATCATGATAAATGGAGAAAAGATTGAACTTGTCAAAGATTTCATTTTACTTGAATCCACAATCAATGCCCATGGAAGCACCAGTAGAGAAATCAAAGGACATATTGCATTGGGCAAATCTACTGCAAAATACGTCTTTAGAGTGTTAAGAAGCAAAGACATCACCTTCAGGACTAAGGTGCACCTGACCCAAGCCAGGGCATTTTTAATTGCCTGATATGCATGAAAAGTTGGACAGTGAATAAGGAAGACTGAAGAAGAACTGATGTCTTTGAATTATGGTGTTGGCAAAGAATATTGCATATATTGTGAACTGGCAGAAGAACGAACAAATCTATCTTGGAAGAAGTACAGCGAGAATGTTCCTTAGAAGCGATGATGGTGAGACTTCTCTCATGTGCTTTGAACATGTTATCAGGAGGGATTAGTCCCTGGAGAAGGATATCATGTTTGGTAAAGTAGAAGGTCATCGAGAAAAAGGAAGATCCTCAATAAGATGGATTGATACAGTGGCTAGAACAATGCGCTCAAACATAGCAACGATTGTGAGGATGGCACAGGACCGGGCAGTGTTTCTTTCTGTGGTACAGGGGGTTGCTGTGAGTTGGGACCAACTCAATGACACTATCTTAGTTATCTAGTTCTGCTGTAACAGAAATTTGTACCACAAGTAGGTGGCTTTAACAAACAGAAATTTATTTTCTCACAGTTTAGGAGGTTAGAAGTACCAACTCAGAGCACTGACTCTGAGGGAAGGCTTTCTATCTCTGTCAGCTCTGGAGGGAGGCCCTTGTCTCTTCAGTCTCTGCTTCCTGGTTCCTTGGAGATCTCCATGTGTCTTGGCATCTATTTTACCACATCTCTCCTTGGCTCACTTGTTTAATCTCTTTTATATCTCGAAAGAGATTGACTCAAGATATACCCTACACTAATCTTGTTTTATTAACATAACAAAGACAACCCATTCCCAAACTGGATTATAACCACAGGCACAGAGGTTAGGAGTCACAACACATTTTGAGGGGGACAAGATTCAATCCATAACAGGCACATAACAACAACAACATTTACCAGGTAGGACTACATTTGGTTCAAGTATCATTAACTATAACTTAAAGATTTAATAAGATTTGAGGAGATTCATTTTCCAGTATAACACGAAGTTTGGGGTAGGTGGCTGCTGAAGAAGTTTCAATAGCTAGACAGTATCAGGGAAGACCCAGGTTCTTTCTGTCTATTCGCCATCCTTAACCTGAAGGCTCGTCATTACAGAAGGATAAGATAGGCCTGCTAGAATGCCAGGCATCAGGTCTGTGACCAATGGAGCCAGTGACATCTATCTCTTGTGACAGGAAATTGAAAGCCTTCTCAGAAGTCCCAATGGACTCCTCTTATATTTTTGGGGCCAGATCTGTGTCAGATAGCTACACGTAGCTGCAAGGGAGGTTGCAAAAGCAAATAATAATTTTGGCAGGTTTTATAAGTGGAAGTGAACAAGGGGTAAGGGGACTGGTAATAGGTATAGGGTTAGCCAATCAACGGTATAAGTCACACTGTAGTTCTCTTCAAAAGTATTCAGAAAGATGGGCTTATTCGATCAATATAACACGGCTTCTATTAAGTGTAATTGAATTATAAAGCATGTTTTTAAGAGGCTGTCTTTAGGAAATTAAAGAAATAGTTTTCATTTTTGTAATAGTCACTGAGAAATGGCTGTGTGCATGTACGTGTCTGGAGCATACACACATATACATACGCACATAGAGGTTATATGTAGTACGCACACAGGCCTCTTGAGAAACGTGGAGAGGGGGTGGGGAGCTGTTTAAGATTAATATGCAAATATCTGTAAAATGGAGCCTTGGTTAAGAACACGGCTGCTATCCAAGAGATGGGCAGTTTGAATCCACCAACCACTCCTTGGAAACCCTATGGGGTAGTTCTACTCTGTCCTATAGGGTCGCTATGAGTTGGAATCAACTTCACAGCATTGGGTTTCTTTTCTTTTTTTTTTTTTTGGTTATGAAAAAACTACAAACAAAATACATAGAGTTTGGAGGAAGGAAAAATTCTTTTTTCATTGGGGAAAAAGTTTTGCCCTAGAAAGGAGTATTTGCCTGTTTTGTAGGGTGGAAAGAAAATCGCCATATAAATCTCTCTCTCTCTGATGGTAAAACTTCAGATACTATAGCAACTATGTGTGAGAAATAAAAATGTCCAGCATTGTACAAACACTAAAAACTGTCGGATGAATATGAATCTACCCTGGCAGAGTTTAAGCAGGCCAGCACTGTGGGCGCATGGATTGGTGTACTGGAATTCCCACGTGTCTGCCTGAGCACGAGCATTCTCAGTATCTCTCACCTTTAGATATCACCGTTGGCCATCTCTGGGATTTCCCTCTTCCTTAATCACTTCATCGGCTTGAGATTCTATAGTGCTTGGGGACTGAGAATTGTTTGGAATATTGGAGAACCTCATAGCATTTTAATCATGCTTAAAGACAGAGAGACGCGATGAGGGAGCCTAATTAAGAAACATAAATAAATGAAGAGTTCTGCTTTGCCTCACATCGTATCATTATGGTTCAGAATGAACTTCTGAGCTTTACTGTGAATCAAACAAGCAGCCAGGTCACTGCTATAGGAACAAGAATAAGGACTACGTCTAACATGTAAAGGGAAAAATTGAGGCAACTATGATACTATCATAAATACTATTTTTTGTTATGCAGTTACTTTGATTATCATCAAAATAATTACACACTAATTACTTATGGAGCATACCTGGTGTGCTCTGGACATAATTCATGAACACAATATGTACTTTTTTCTTTTATAATCCTCACATTAAACCTATGAAACAGATACTCTTATTATTACCTCCATTTCATACATGAGGGAAATACTCAGAGACTTCAAGTGGCATAATGCAGCTTATTTATTTCTCTCTGGCTACTTAGCAGACACAGCCATTAAGTGGTAGACCTTGCTCTGAATTTCGACCTGTCAGAGCCCAAAAGCCATATTTTTACCATTGTGTAAACTTTGATATTTCTGTAACTCAAAGAAAAGACAAAAGAATTTTGAATTCAAGGAAATTTTGGCAGATTCCTGTCTAAAGAAACAAGCAATTAAATGTAAATATTATGATATGGAATATTCAAACTCAAATTGAAACTTAGTTCCTTGATTGGATGCATTTATTAATACCGCTAAAAATAAAAACCAAAACAAACCAGTAGTCGGCAAGTCAATTCCAATTCGTGGCGACCCCACGTGCACAGCTGAACTGCTCCATAGGGTTTTCATGACTGTGCTCTTTCAGAAGCAGATCACCAGGTCTTTTCTTCTGAGGTGCCTCTGGGAGGAGTTGCACCTTCAACCTTTCAATTAATAACTGAGCACCGAACCATTTGTGCTACCCAGGGATGTAAATGCTTCATTTCATAGCAGCATAATTAATCATGCCAAATATTTATCTTTGTGCAGGGGTTTTCCTGTAAAGGCCAGATAGCAATTATTTTCAGCTTTGCCAGACATATAGTCTCTGTTAGAATTACTTAACTAGGCCATTGTAGCAAGAAAGCAGACATAGACAACACATAAATGAATGAGTGTGGTTGTGTTCCAATAAAACTTTATTTAGAAAAACAGGCAGCAGGCAGGCTTGCCACATGAGCCAAAGTTTGCAAACCCCTGTGTTAGGGGGCAAAAACAATCCCGTCTCGCTGAGGATATTCTAAAACAGTGCTGCAATTGCAAGCAAGAAAAAAAAGCAGATGTATTTGAGTTTTAAGCAAAATATGGGTCACATTTTCATAAAGGGTGACGGTTAACATGGTTTTAGTTTTTGCTTTCGGTTGTATTAAATGATGATTAAGAGGCAATGGACTTATGTTAAATAATAAAAGAACTCAGTAATTGAAGTGAAGAATGTCTTACCGCTCAGATTACCCAAACATTGGAGGCAATATGGGTACACAAAATCATGTTTAGAAGAAACCAGAGTGAAGCTCAGTATCAGTCAGTCATTCTCTACATATTTTATGACCACTGAATACGCAAGTCCCTTTGAAGAACTACAAAGGTGCCAGAGAAAATGAAACAAAAGAAATAAATATTATAGAATTAAATTACATTTGTTTATGAGAAATTATCAGGCAATTATTTATTAAACCTGTTTATTTATTTGGTAGTGTGGAAATACTTCCATAGTTAAAGGTGCCTAAGTTACTTCTATAATTAGAAGTACGTATACAGTAAAACCTGCGAAAGCCAGAATCTGTGTCGGGGGAAAACTGTCAGGGAAGGAAAAGGCAAGTATTTCCCACTAAAGCGAGCTACAGAGAACTGGTAAGACTGGACCGTGGCAAAAACCTGAAAAAACAAGGCAGTCCCATCGAGGTCCTGCTCTCCTGGGTTTCATATAGTAGCCATCTCTTGATATAGCAAAGAAAAAAATAGATCAGCCTCAAGTGATTTAGATTTTTAACCATCTGAAATTAGGGAATGGATTTGTACAACTTCTTGAAATTATTTATTAGTTGCCATTAAGTCCATGACAAATCATGGCGCCCCCAAATGTGTCAGAGTAGAACTGGGTTCCGTAAGGTTTTCAATGGTTGATTTTTTCAAAGTAGACCACCCGGCCTTTCTTCCATGAAATTATTTACAGCTCTATTATTCTACAGTTTTATGAAGCAGACACCAAAATGATTAAATATGGTGTGTTTATGTGTGTGTGTGTATCTGTACAACATTATTTATTATTCTATGTGCTATATATAGTATATATATAGTTTTTCTATGGAGTCCCTAGGTGGTGAGAGGGTTTAATGTGCTCTGCTGCTAACTGAAAGGTTAGAGGTTCGAGTCCATCCAGAGGTGCTTCAGAAGAAAGGCTTAGTGATCTCCTTCCAAAATAATCAGTGACTGAAAACCCTACTGAGCACAGTTCTGCTTTGACACATATGTCGTTGTTGTAAGTCGGAGTCAACTCAACAGCAACTGATTTTTTTATAGTGTGTATATATATATATATAGAGAGAGAGAGAGAGAGAGAGGGAGCGCTGGTGGCACAGTGGTTACGCATTCAGCTGCTAACCAAAATATTGGCAGTTCAAACCCATCTTCGCTGTACATGATGTAACTTCTTTTTAAACGCGACTATAATATTTCTCTGTGGGAGAAAGATGTGGCAGTCTGCTTCCGTAAAGATTACAGCCTTGGAAGCCGTATGGGGCAGTTGTACTCGTTCCTCTAGAGTCACTATGAGTGGGAATCAACTCAGTAGCAATGGGTTCTACGTAGTATATATATATGTATATATATATATAGTGTACATGCATAGGTACACATATATAGTGCCAATGTATTCTAACTATAAAATATCTAGTTAGTGGTTAGTCTTTGTCAAGCCCATCTCGACAGCACATGTGCAGAGTATAACTGCTCTACAAGGTTTTCAAGGCTGTGATCTATCAGAAGCTGATCAGCAGGCCTGTCCTCTGAGGTGCCTCTGAGTGGTTCGAACTGTCAACCTTTCAGCTAGCAGTTCGTTTGTGCCACCCAGAGCCTCCTAGAATATCTACTGTATCTAGTATATGTAGTGTGTATATATACACAAAATAGTGTATATGTATATATATACACACACATACATACACACACACAGTATATATATACTGTTTTATGCAGCCCTGGTGGTGCAGTGGTTAAGAGCTCAGCGGCTCATCAAAAAGGTCAGCAGTTTGAATCCACCAGCCTCTCCTTGGAAACCCTATGGGACAGTTCTGCTCTGTCTTATACAGTTGCTATGAGTAGGAATCAACTCAACAGCAACAAGTTTGGTTTGGGTTTTTATATTGTCTATATTACACATATGCGTTATATATACACATATATACATATACCCACACACTATATAGAGAAAATAGAGGCTACTAAGTGTTGCTGTATACATTACAAATATTTCCACGTCAGTTACCTGATTTAATCTTCATATCGACAGGTAATACAAAAAAGACAAAGTAACTTTAGTAAAGATGAATCGAATAGATTTGTAACGGAGAGACCCATTCACTTTACTCGAACGGATCAGTTGGGGGGTTGCAACTTCAGTCCCCTCATTTGGGCTCACTTTCCCAACAGATGGCAGAGAAGGAGAAAAATGGGACTCACAGCTAATTGTGCTCCAAATCATTTATCTTCTCTAAAATGTGGGAAAGCCAGTGAGTTGGTAAACAGGACTCCGGGACTGTTGGAAGCATGCATAAAACATACTAAATATTTGGTGGCAAGGGATCCCCATTAGGCTTGCACAGGAGTTAATAAATCAACAGAAAAAAGTTACTGAAGCATTTTCATGGGTCCACTGGAATTCTAAGCAAATACCGGGTTTAAGAATGAAAAGTCAGTTATATTTTCAAGGTAATCTAACGTTCAAAGAAGTGTAAAAGATGCTTAAGTGTTAATATTTTCTGTTTCCCTGCTCTCAGCAGTAATTGCAGCCCATTAAAAAGAATGCTAAGCCATAGCTGTTAGCACTGGCACTGGACCAAGGAAACACTGAACCTTCGCAGAAGGGGGTTAATTGCTACATGAAGAGGTAATTTATAAAGCAACACTGAAGCCCTGTGTATTCCCAAAAGTGGAGCTGAACTGCAAAATCTTATGCGAATATTACATTTGATAATCAAGGCCTTTTCTGTGGTAGACTTCAGAACTAGCTAAGCTAAACAAAAAGGGGAGGTGAAAGGGGTAAAGGGAGAAAGAAAAAACCCAACACTATTTTTCTCTATGGCTCCCATAAAGCTTTACTTGGTGCCCTCCAGTCTGTCGCCCCCACCACCAGGAAAGCTTGCTGCTCCATAAAATACTTGGTGGCTGATGAGGAAGACTCATATAACCATCAGGTTGAAAGTCGGCTCTACTGTTTATTTGTCCAGATCTGGTGTTTCAGTCATCTTCTGAGCATCAAACTTAATTGCCACCATGTTAGAAATGATGTTTTCACAACTTTATCACATTGAACGAGACCTCCTTTCCCATTACAGTTCAGGTCAGTATCAGGTGGCTTATTAAACATCACGTGTGGAGAAATAGGGGCCCCACACGTTCCATTCCTGATGTCTCCCTTTCGGCAGAGTTGTGTTTTCAATGCAATGGGTGCCTTGTTCCATTCTGAGCTTATGATTTTGTCAACAGCAAGGGTTCAAGAAGCAAGTAGAGTCTAAAAGCAAGTGGGAGGGCTAAGGAGGCTCCAAGAAATCATCTTACCTAAAGAGCCCCTGGTTTTCTTGGCTGTGCTGACAACAAATTCTGGAGTCTGCCAGGTTTAGAGAAGGAGAATTAGTTGTATCTCTTTGTCTCTCTTTTTGACATCTTTAACAGCTAATTGTCACCAAAGGAAAATTCCCTTGAAAGGAAAAAGAGACTCGGTGGTTTCTCTGAAATGCATCACTTTGATGTTTTCCATTTTGAAGTTTGGTCCTCCGATCATCTGTGGTCATACCCTCAATAAATGACTGTTGATGGGATTCTCATTATGCCCCTGGCACTGGATTGAGAGAGATGATAGCAGAAGACAAAGACATCAGCACTCGGCCCGATCCAGGCCAGCCCTTACAGAGTCATCAGTATCACGTGTTGTTATTAGTCAGCACTCAACTCATGGCAACCCCGTGCACAATGGAAGGAAACATCATCTGATCCTGTGCCATCCCCTTGATCAGTCACAGATCAGACCTTTGTAATCCATGAAGTTTTCATTGGCTGATTTTCAGATCAGATCACTAGGCCTTTCTTCCTAGTCCATCTTAGTCTAGAAGCTCCACTGAAACCTATTCAACATCATAGCAACAAGCAAGCCTCCACTGACAGGTGGGTGGTGGCTGCCCATGAGGTGCATTGGCTGGAATCGAACCCAGGTCTCCCACATGGAAGACAAGAATTCTACCACTGAACCACTACTACCCTCTCAGTATTATAAGAAAGATACATATATAGGTATCTGTGAAACATATGTATGTACCTGTGAAGCCGTGGTGGTGCAGTAGTTAAGAGCTCAGCTGCTAACCAAAAGGTCAGCAGTTTGAATCCACCAGCCACTCCTTGGAAGCCCTATGGGGCAGTTCTACTCTGTCCTATAGGGTTGCTATCAGTCAGAATCAACTGGATGGCAACAGATTTTTTTTTTGTCTGTTTGTTTTGGTTGAAGCAAAGAAAATTTTATACTAACTGAAGTAGGGATGTTAGAAGAGAGAAAGCTATACAAGCAGATTTTGATGGCTCCTTATTCATCTCCCAGAGCTCTGGTGGCACAGTGGTTAAGTGTTACAGCTGCTAACAAAAAGGTCAGCAGTTTGAATCCACCACCAGTTCCTTGGAAATCCAGTGGAGAAGCTCTACTCTGTCCTATAGGGTTGTTATGAGTCAAGACTCGATGGCAATGAGTTTATTCATCTCCCTGGCTGATCACCTCTTCTGCTTCACTTTTTATTTTCTCTTCCACCATTTTTTCCTATAACTTGATGTTCTCTTCTTTTCTTTCTGATCTGCAGATGCTCAAAGCCATTATCTGGACCTTTCACCACTCAATAGTATCCAGCCTTGAAGGAATCCATGATCCTAAATTATGTTTCACATTTACAACTACTCCACTTAAAAAACTCCTATTTCTTTAGCCAGCTAGATGTTGGGGAAAAAAATATCAACTAATCTAGTTTACACAAAGTTGTAGGTGCATATGGACCGTCAAGCTGAACAATAAAAAAGTAAGACAGAAGAATTGGTGCATTCAAATTGCGGAGTTGGCAAAGAAAATTGAATATACCATGGATTACCGGAAAAACGAACAAATCAGACTTAGAAGAAATACAGTTGGAATGCCCTTTAGAAGGGAGGATGGTGAGACTTCTGTTCGCTTCCTTTGGACACATCATCAGGAATTCCATTCTCTAGAAAAGGACATCATGTCATAAGGTCACCATGAGTCAGATTCAACTCAACAGCAACTAACAACAAATCCTATTCTATATACCTTGACCATGCATCAGATGATAGTTCCTGGTTGCTTTTGGGTAAAGGCAAAGTCACAAAAAGCATTGTGAGGCACAGGGCCTTATATCATACCCTACATTCAACTTGAGTCTTACATTAAATCCCAAAACAAAAGGAGAGGACGGAAGTATTTTTCTCAACTTCAGAGGACTGTCCATCCCACCACCCCCTTCTCAATTACCATCAAGTTCCACTACTGTTCTTACTCTTTTCTATTTAGAGTTTGATGTCCAATCTATTGTACTTGGTATGTGATCTTATCGCAAGGGGGAGAGAAAACCACTCTTTCTGAAGAGCAAACAGAGCAGCCGGCCCTAAACGAAGTGAACACAAGTATTTCTTCTGATTTTCAGGACTCAGAGCACGATGCATCTGTCAACTGGAGACTCTCGGAACACTGAAGGCATGATGGTTCCTGTTGAAGAGAAAAGCTTGGTTCCTCCAGGATGTGGCTCCACGTTATTTCCTAGTATTTTCAGGTATTTTCTGTTCTCCTCTCTTTCCTGCTTCCATTTGGTGCTCCAGTTTCTTGTCTTGGCTCTACGTAAGTAATACTAATCATGTTAATTTACATTTATATGTCGAGAGTAATTTTTTAAGGTTTTTAAGTTTTCCTAGGTTTTTCTTTTTTTTTTCTTTTTACCTCACAAGTACCTTCTAAAATAGATAAGTATATTACGCAGAGCAGCCTCTATTCTGGAATTTTTTTTTTCATTTGTTCCTCTAGCTACATATATTCGAAGGTCATTAAAGGTTACTATTAAGCTCACAAAATGAAATCAAACACACACACATTTCCAAGATTTAGAATCGTTTCTATCTTTTTTTTTTAGGTCTGATTATTAAAGAAAGCCTGCGTTTGGATCTTATTTTCTCCAAGTATTCCATTGATGAATGTCTTATCTTTTTAATCTTGAAGTTTATCTTGGAATTTATCTAAAAGGGATTATTTTGGTAATCAAGGTCAACACCCATTTTCTTTCTCTCTTCTTGTTTTCAGTTTTCTTTCTAAGGACTTGGAAGAGAGAGCAGGCAGATGAGTAGTTAAGTAATCCCAGAACTTTGCATGTGACTTGGACTGGAGCCAAGCAGATGTAAAGTTCTTCACTTGCCAAAAATACACCAGGGACTTCTTAAGCAATCAAGAATTGCTACATTTGTGCAAGAGCTAACATCTTGAACACAATAGAAATCTGTAATTCAATTATCCTCTGTTTCTCATATATTTACCCTCTGAGCATCCCAATAGGCTGGAGCATGAAACTCCAAACTGGAAATACTGAATGCTTGTGGCCAGGGCCCAATTAAGGCATGTGAAGGCCCTACACACTGATAATCTGTGGTGTCCCCTCCTCTGCTTACTCATACATTCAAACAGGTTACATGAGTTATGTATATATATATGTATATATGTGTGTGTGTGAACACGTGTGTTTGTGTGTCTTAGCTATATATGATGTAACTTCTTTTTAAATGTGACTATAATATTTCTCCACAGGAGAAAGATGTGGCAGTCTACTTCTGTAAAGATTTACAGCCTTGGAAACACTATGGGGCAATTTGACTCTGTTCTATAGGGTCACTATGAGTCAAAATCGACTCGATTGAATGAAAAAGTGGCATGGGCCATTTTAGCAGAATGAGATGGACTGGATTATAAAATTTTTAGTGGATGCACGTTACTAAGATTTGTACTATAGGCCACATTTTCTACAAGAAGAATATTCCACATAGTCTACGCCAAAGAAAATGAGTCAGTGAACTTGGTTGTTTCAACAATCAATGTAAAATTCTGTTGCTCTCCCACAATGAAAAATTGACTTTCACCAATTTTGCTTTAAACAGCTCATACTTCAGTTTTGATGCTTGTTTGGTAATAAATGCTATAATTACAAATGAACAAATGAAAAGATGTCATAAGAGAAAATTTAGTGATCAAAAAACAAATACTACAACAAAGTACTGTATTTTATTTTTAGATAGATCTTTCATCTCTAACATGTTATAATTAAAAACTTTTCTTCTATTCTTTGCTCTTACAAATTCTTCAATGATTTCATCACAATTAAGCTGCCAAACAATATCTATTTCCATACATAAGGATAACGAGTCAAGTCTTTTTTCTGTCATTGTTGTATGGTGAGGGTTTTTGAGTCTCTGTAGGGACAAAAATGAGCGTTCTGTTGTGAGTTTGTGATCATTAAAGTTAGGAATATGCATAAAGCAATTTCAACATTGGGAAATATGCATTGTATTTCATCTTCTGTTATGTAATCATACACGCCTACACAAGTAAAATGTGTCTTTCCTGAATCCGTAAACTTAGTTCTCATGCAAGAATGAAATTGTCGCACTTCTCCATAAAGGTTATTATTTAAGTCACCAGGATAAGCCTGCAGTAACTTCTTGGATGCCTTCATAAATTTTTCATCAGGTATACCCACACTGTTTAAGAAGGAAAATCTATTTTAAAAACTTCACACACTTTTCCCCTTCTTTTCATGCAAGATTCAAGTGTGTCAATGATGGTGTAGTATGTGGTTATATGCAAGTGATCTCTAGCAGTTAATACTTCTGGAGCACTTCTGTCATTTACTTGTTTCTTTCTAATGCTTCTGCAACGGTGAACTGCTTGATAACAAGTATTTGGCAGTGTCTGTTTTGCTGTTTTCAAAATTTTCAAAACATTGTCTTAAATTATGTAAATGCCCCGTTAGTGACGGCTAGAGATCTGTACATGTCTTTAAATTTACTTCTGAATCTTGGAGAGCTTGACTCGTCCAGTGAAAATGCTGCAATATATTACTCCACGTAACCAACATCAATGCAAGCTCTGGTTTGTATTTTGTTGCTGATGTTTGCAGCTTCTCTCTTGCTTTCTCCTTTTTGTGTCTGATCTTCAGCAATATTTTGTAAGGCATCTAGAATCTGAGTGTATGATTCCAGGATTGCACTCATTGCTACAGCATATGCTCCAAAACGTTTATTAGAAAGGAATTTTAATACTCGATCATTGCATAAATGTGTTTTAAGACCTCCTCATCAGCGAGTAAAGGCAGCCAAAAATGAGTAGAGCAACGGAACAGTAGAACAAAAATCAGCTGCTTCCTGACAACAGTCTACTGTGATACATCCTACAAGATTAAGTGAAATGTTCAGCATGTAGTATGAAAATGGCATATTCATTATGATCTAAAATTTTCTGTTGCGTGCCTTTATAATGCCCTGACATATTGGCAGTGTTGTCATAGGACTGGCCTCTGCACTTAGAAAAATCAGTTTTGCAAACTTCACATAAGTAGTGAAGTTACTTGATTTGCAGTATCCTCACTGGTGTGACTTTTTAAGCTAATAACTGTGATAAATCACCTGACAGGTTTTCGGTCTGTTGGATATAACGTACCTTAAAACAATATTTAGCGGATCTGTATGAGAAAGATCAGGAGTAGAATCTACAGACAAGCTGAAGTATCAAGCTATACTTATTTCACTGAAAATAGTTGACTGAACTTTATCACTTACTAAGTTTATTAATTCTTCACACGTTGTTTTAGACATATACGATGGGTAGCCCTTTCTTGTATTTTGAGATGTGACCTGCTAAAAATGGATCAAACTGAGCAACAAGTTCAAGTAAACTCAAAAAATTTCCATTTTGTGGGGACTCAAACACTTCATTTCTTCCTCTAAAAGATAGTCCCCATTCAGCTATTACTATAATGACAGCAACAACGTTGCAAAAAGGCTTTCCAGTACTGATATTCTTCATTAATTTGTGTTTACAGTTCATGAGTTAAGCCAAAACCAGGTCTTTGGTTTAAATACGACGACACACAATCTCTGTGAATTGAACTGTTTTCATGTTTATCAGTCATATTTGAGTTTTGCCAGTAGCTAAATCCATCAGTAGCAAATCGAGAATTAAATGGTTTAGGACTGACTAGTTTGCAAACAAAACATATACAGAGCCAACTGATAGAGAATACAGTAGTCACTCCCTCTTATAATTTTCACCATTAGCTTTGCACCCTAGAAATATGTTCTGGCTGCAGAACCTTGTTTGTTTACCATCCAGAAATCTTTGACACAAATTTTCAAATAGTCCTCTGTGATTCTGACAATCACTTGGCCCTCTTTCAATCCATTAATTTACATCATTATTAGAATAAAAATTATTTCACAAAGCAGGATCTGTATTTCTGTTATTTATGAAGTCTGCTAATGTGACAATTTCCGATTCTAAAATGCTTTCACTTTCTACAGTATTACTAACTTTTTTACTACAGCAAAAAATTGATGCAGCATTTGCAAAAACTTCTATTATATTCATATTGCCATTAGTAATTTTCACACTAGTGGTACTAGTACAACAATTTGCACCCATTAAACTCAAGCAGTCAATAGAACACGTCTCTTCTAATACGTTAAGTTTTTAAAAGGAAGTTAATTTTGGAATTGTCTTTAGAGATTCACAAATCCTTTTCTTTTTATCTTCTGCCAGCTTTCATGTTTGCGCTCCACTTAGTTGCTATTTCATTTTACCTGGATATAAAATTATGTCACTTTTTAAATTTGGTTCTACTGTAGCAAATAAATTTGAATAATTGAAAATGAATAAAATTTATAAAACAAGTAAAATTTATAAAATAAAATTTACATTCAAATTTGGACTTTAACACAAAAATTTATATTTGAAAATTAGTAAATAGAAAAATTTATTTGGAACATGTCATTTGTTCTTTAGATCTGAGACAGTCAAAAGAAATAGTACTTACAAGGCAGTCAGAAATCATTTCATTCTTTTGTTGTATGATGCTTGTTGGCATGCCCTTCACAGATCTCCACAAATGTTTTTCATCTTGAAATAATACTTAAAAACTTTCACACTCACTTTCCATCCTTTGATGCTGCATCTTCGCAGTTCATCGGACTACGATTGATATCCAACAGGGGCCAGAGCGATCGCAAAGAGCATGACACCGATACAAGGGTGTGCTCAATCTGAAGACGCATTTTGGTTTACTTTGTGCAGGACAGGACTAGATACGTCACGAGTCACGTGATTATAGTGCTTCTGGTGAGTTCTTCTGTGGTCAGTGAGAGAGGATTGAAGGTGAGGTTATACCCCATCGATCTGAAATGAAAAGGAAAATATAATCGTTATTGTATACAAAATTTATAAGATGTACGTTTTATTTCTTTGTGGAATTGTTCAACACCCGTATTCAGAGATATATACATAATTGATGTAACAATTGCACCACTTCATGCTGGCCAAGTTTGGTCTTTGAGTTATAACAATATCAATCAACTGCTTAAAAGAAAATCAGTCTGAAGGGAAATGAAAAATAAAATACATTTATATAATTTTATTATATAGATATTCATTTAATTTATTTCCTCAAGGAATTCTTCAATTTCCTTACACAGAGATATGTAAATATTCTATTAGATATAATTTAATGTTCTGATAAATGCCCTTTATTGCTTTCTTGAAGACAAATTTAGGAACACACTCGTTGCAAAACAGAAATGTATTTTGCATGATAAATAAATGTTAAATTTTGCATCCTCTTAATGTGCTTAATACCTCATTTATTAGCACATATAGAGTAATATCAAGCACTGTGTCCCATGCAACAGACAATAAAAAATGAAACTCACTTGATACATAAATTAAAACTTTTCATGTTAGACAATATTAATATTTCCAGTATTTTTGGACATTTGCTATGTTAATATTATATTAAATTAGTACCTATATTAGTATTACATTAAATGTATGCTAGATTTTGTCCCTGTGTATGCCAAACATATTTTAAATTTATGAATATTATTGTCTACAAAACTTAAGACATAACGCTACATAAATGCTATACAGTTAAAAAGTAACTTGATTGAATTCATTGCAATGATCAACTTATTCGATTCTTCTGGGACTGGAGTTCCCATTGCTTGTTTACCAGGACTTTAGCAAGAACATACCCTTGTGTAGGTATCATGGCAAAGAGCATTGCTGGCTCTCCTGGTTGGAGTTCCTGGATCAGCAGATGTGGATGTTTTGTCAAAATGGATCAGAGATCTGTTATATATTAATAGAATCCATCCTTGCCCAGTAACCACTCATGTTGCATCCAGTTGTATACTGGGTGAATGTAGCAAAAGTCAGACTTGATAACCCACCCCCACCTCTTGTTTATTAGAAAGAAATAGTGTACCCCTAAGAAACCCACCAAGATAAGAAGTTTCAATTACATGGGAGGGGACCATAGGAGATAGATGTCAACGAAGGTGTTGAAGTGGTAGAGGCCTCATAGCTTAAACAAACTTTAGCATGGGTGCCCTCATGACCTTGCATGAACTTTGATTCTGGTTGGCACATTCTCATGCATTGGTGCTGGTATCAATTTCATTTAGTGCCCTGGCAGTCCCCTTCTATTGCAGTGCTTCCTTTTCCTTGTGTCCTGTCTGCTTGACATCTATGGGCCTTTGCTTTGGATAACTGGTGCCTCTGTTTTATTGACGTCCTAAGCACATGCTTACCTTGTTTATTGGGTAGTCTGTCCTTGCTTGTGGCCGGCATGGCAAGGTCCTTCATTCCCATTTACAAATGGGCATAATGAAGAGGAATGGAGGACTTTACAGCCATCGAGCACTGGAGAAATAGGAAGGAAGATAAACAATAGAACAAAAACAAAGCAAAAAAAAAAACAAAAAAAAAGGTAGAGGACAAAATCAGGAAGAAGAGTTAGGGTAATGAAATCAAACTATTGAGAAACTCAACCAAGAGGTAATTTCCATCGCTCGTGGAGTTCTCTTGGGGACATTGATAGCATTCCTAGGGAATGGTCCTCAAAAGGGGAGGAATTTACTTGCGAGAGAAGAAAGACTTACTTTTGCTGTTGGTATATTTTTTACTTAAAGAGAGATGAACTACCTCCAGTCTTCCCCACATGCAAGTATTCCACTTCTGAAAATGGGATCCTAAAGTACACAAGACATTTTTCATTGCCTGCGTATGCCTTGAGAAAAATAAGAGTCATATCCCCGCAGTTTTACTCACATTTATTATAGTGGGCCAGGTCATTTTCTGTAAAAGTGAGTAACCCCCAGCAGAAAAAAAAATGCATCGAATGTACTGTTCTTGAATATAGAATATTTATATAATTTGTTTTATCACCCATAGACCCTGCAGAACTGTTTTTCTCCTGGGATGCACTGTTAATATTTGAACCTTGGTAGATGCCAAGTGAAAACAAAGATTGTTTGAAAAGGTAAATACAGTGCTGACATTCTTTGTGGCACAACACAGATGCAGGATATTTAACTAGAGTTACTGAAAAAGCTGAGGGTTTTTTTTACAAGATGTGGTAACATTATGCAAATAATTCCCGTGAAACCTTTCAAGCATTATGTTACTCTCAGCTCTTCTGATTGCAAGAGAAAGAAACTTAACTTGAATTAACTTAGAATTATTGGTAGATACTGAGACATCTCAGGTAATCAAAAGAAGAGTTAAATAACCATTAACTGGAAGGGCAAGGGCGCTGCTAGACCTCAAAAACAAATGGAACCAGAGTCTCAAACAGCCAAGACTTTCTTTCTGTGTCTCTTATCTTTGCTTTTCTCTATATGCTGGCTTCTTTATCTTATACTTCATACCTCATAGCTTTTAGCAGAAAAGATTTGATCCTCTTCTTTATTCCCAGTTCACAAAGTTTAAGTGAAGGATTCAGATTAGGTGAGCTATGTCAGGCGTTCATCCTGAACCAATCAACTGCAGCCAGAGTCACCCTCTTACCAAAATGCGCTCTTCTTCTGTGCTTGGCATGCCTTTGTCATTTGGTTAACATCCAGCAGTGTGAGGGTGAATGGTCGTCTCTTCATGTCAGTTCAGCACCAAGCGCAGAAGATTTCGCATCAGAGTCCTGGCTGGGCTCCTTGTGAGCTAAGACCTTCAGACAAATCGCCCAGCTATTTGAATTTGAGTCCCCTCCTCTGTAAAATGGAGGGAAAGATGTACCGACAGACACAATGACATGGTGAATCTCACCTTCACTATGCTGAACGAAAGAAGCTGGAAACAAAAGAAGACTTAGAATTCCGTTGTATGAAATTCTAGAAAAGGCAAAACTGTCTTATCGTGATAGAGATTTGATCAAGTGTTACTCGGTTTGCATGTAGGCGATACTGACTGCAAAGAGGCAGGAGGGGTCTTTCCGGAGAGATAAAAATGTTCTATATTTTGATTGACATGGTGGTTACATGGGTGCATATATTTGTCAAAAGTCATTTGCTCCTACACTTAAAATGCATGAATTTTATTTTATGTAAAGTGTTGGTGTTGTTAGGTGCTGTCGAGTCGGTTCCGACTCATAGAGACCCCATGTACAAGAGAAAGAAACACTGTCCGGTCCCGTGCCATCCTCACGATCATTATTATGCTTGAGCACATTGTGGCAGTCACTGTGTCAATCCATCTCATTGAGGGTCTTCCTGTGTTTCACTGATCCTCTACTTTACCATGCATGATATCCTTGTCCAGGGTCTTGTCCCTCTTGATAACATGTCCAACGTATATGAGATGAAATCTCGCCATCCTCGCTTCTAAGGAGCCTTCTGGCTGTACTTCTTCCTAGACAGTATGAAAAACTGACAAATACGTGAGGGTAATATAAAGTATACCGCCTTAAAAGTCCCTAGGTGGCACAAACTGTCTGCACTTAACTAGTAACCTAAAGGTTGGTGGTTTGAACCCACCCAGCATTACCACAGAAGAAAAGCCATGGCAATCTGCTTCTCTTAAGATTACAGTTAAGAAAATCCTATGGAGCAGTGTTACTCTGTAAGACATAGGGTCACCATCTGTTAGAATTGACTCAGTGGCAAGCAAGAACAACATATCTCATTAAAGCTGAATTTATAAAAAAAAAACTTTCTCAGAGGACTGAGGTATCATATGAAGCAGAACAAATCAAAGCACTTTTTAAATACAAAGTGTGATGTAATATATTATTGCTTTTATTCTCTTTAATGGCATCTGTGGCTAGTTTGAGGAGCCCTGGTGGCATAGTGGTTAAGAGCTATGGCTGCTTACCTAAAGGTCAGCAGTTCGAATCCACCAGCTGCTCCTTGGAAACACTCTAGAGCAGTTCTACTCTGTCCTATAGGGTCACTACGAGTCAGAATTGATTCGACTGCAACAGGTTTGTGTTTGGTGGTTAGTTTGCTTTGTTAAAGCAAGATGCTAATACAGCCGAATATGTGGTCAGACTCTACCACTATAAATTACTCCTGTCTCTTTGGACATGTCCTCTCTCTTCCCTTTTCATCCTAGAAGTCCAGTTATCCAAGCACCAGGTGCTAGGACTTTTAAAGTATCGCAACCCCTGGTGTCGCTTGCAGCCATTTAAACTCCAGAGAAGATACAAATTTTATCAGGAACAAAGTGTACACACCACAAAGCCTCCTTCCCTCTGTGGAGATGTGAGTGTTTCTGAGCTTGTTATGTCTAACTACTATGTCTTTCAATTATCTACTGCTGCTTAGTAAACTACCTCAAAACACAGTGGCTTAAGACAATGATTTGTTACTTCTCATGATTCTGTGGGTTGGCTGGGCTCAGTTGGACAGTTCTTCTTCACATGGTCTCGGCTAGGTCACCCAGGTGGCTGCATTTAGCTGTGAGCTCTGCTAGGGCTGAAACACCCAAGATGGCCACACACAGGTATTATTAGGCACCTCAGCTGTGGGGGCTGGAATGGCAGGGGGCTGACTAGGCTTCTCTTTTTTCACGCAGTTTCTCATTATTCACTAGTCTAACCCCAGATTCTCTCGGTGACATCTAGATACCAAACGGATGAAAACAAACATTTCAAGTCCTCCCAAGGTCTGACCTGAGAAGTTGCAGAAAGTCACTTCCACCCCATTCTGTTGTCTAAAGTAAGTCATCAGACCATCCCTGATTCAAGAGATGAGGGGGTGGGGCATGCACCCACAGCGATGGGAGATTTGTTGGTGGGCGTCTTCACCAGTAACCTATCTCCCTCTGCAGTTTGTTTCTTTTACTTGTTTAAGTTCAAGGCCACTTGTTCCCAAAGATGTAGGCTTCAAAATAAGGACTTATTTCTTTATTCATTCACTCACTCACAAGCATCACAATCATTGTTATGCTTGAGCCCATTGTTGCAGCCACTGTGTCAATCCATCTCTTTGAGGGTCTTCCTCTTTTTCGCTGACCCTCTACTCTACCAGTGTGCCTACTATGTTCCAGGCACACTGTGTATTAGGTGTACCAAACCCAAACCCCTAACACAGTAGGTCACAAAACCACCCAGTGTCCGGCACTGCAAGCTCAGCAAGGTCAGCCATGCCTTTGTGAAAGCATATGAAGAAGAGTTCATTTACTTGGATTTTAGGAATAGAATACTTTGGAAGTCAACTGGCCTTTCCTCTGGCTAGCAGAAGAAGCTTCCTTACATTCCTTTAGTCAGATAAAAGCTTTTCTGTTTTGCAAACAAATAAATATAGTCATACAGATATTCATGAAAATTAGGGCAGGATCTTTTGAAAGATGGATAAAGTTTACTCTTATTCCATTCATTATTTTATTACAGTCATCCATCTGTTGCATAAAAATAAGTGCTTGCTACATCAGATAGCTTTATGCTGTATCAGATAAGCACTTACATTTACTGGTGTAGGAGAACATTGCTTTTATCTCCTTTCTATTTTATTTATTTGTTTATTTTGTAGCTTATTCCTGGCGTACAATGGGCAATAGGACAGACGTGAAATCCAGCTGTACAATTGTGAGCTTTTACATTTCAACAGATAATTTTACAAACCTGGCTATTAAGAAATGAAGAGAGGTGATATGATATCCAGAAATGAAGTAAGAAAATGTTTTCCTTCATGTGAGCATTTGAATGACTTCTTAAAGATTATATTTTTAGGGAAAAAAAGAAAATTCCAAAAATTTTGAAAAGCAAAGTGAAACAATAATATTCACTTCACTTATTTTTATTCAGTTTTTTATTTTCTTCTTACTCATATTTTTGTTTACTAACAAAATTTGAAAACTAAAATTAAATCAAATGGCTAAGGGAGAAAAATTATGACTATCACTTTTATGTCTAGTTATTTATGATAGCTGAAAAATTAAATGCCACAGTTTTTTTAACCTGGAGGCAAGTGGAAGAGAGCTACTCCTTCCTGGAAGCACCCTCACCCACCACCCCTAAATCTACACAAGAGGTAAGATGCTTGGAATTCAGCATGCCTTCCCTGCAAGGTGAATTCATGGGTTTTTAAAACCAGGAATTCCTAGATGGTGCAAAAAGTCAGCAAATTTGGCTGCTAACAGAAAGGTTGGTAGTTCAACTTCACTCGGTGGCGCCTCAAAAGAAAAGCTTGATGATCTACTTCCCAAAAATCAGCCATTGAAAATCCTATGGAGCACAGTTCTCCTCTGACACACATGGGGTCTCCATGAGTCAGAAATGACTCAATGGCAACTGTTAACCTAATGCCAATGCGTGGGGTTTGGCATCAGAAGGAGGAAGTATTCCTTCCTTCCTGCCTTCCTTCCTTCCTTTCTTTTTAACATGTTAATTTTAAAACGTTCAGCTCTTCCTTTGTGTGGTGGTGGTGTTGTTCTCAGGTCCCATCGAGTCGATTCCAACTCATAGCAACCCTATGTACAGCAGAACGAAACACTGCCTGGTCTTGCACCGTCCTCACAATCATTGCTATGCTTGAGGCCACTGCTGCAGCCATTGTGTTTTTCACTGACCCTCTACTTTATCAAGCATTATGTCCTTCTCCAGGGACCGGTCCCTCCTGATCATATGTCCAAAGTATGTGAGACAAAGTCTTACCATGCTCACTTCTAAGGAGCATTCTGGTTGTACTTCTTCTAAGACAGACATGTTTGTTCTTCTGGCAGTCCATGGTATATTCAACCTTCTTCACTAACACCGTAATTCAAAGGCACCAATTCTTCTTTAAAAACCAAACCCATGCCGTCAAGTCGATTCCAACTCATAGCAACCCATTGTCCAGCTTTCACATGTGTATGAGGCGATTGAAAATACCATGGCTTGGGTCAGGGACTCCTTAGTCCACAAAGTGACATCTTTATTTTTTAACACTTTAAAGAGATCTTTTGCAGCAGATTTGCCCAGTGCAATACGTTCTTTGATTTCCTGACTGCTGCTTCCATGGGCATTAATTGTGGATCCAAGTAAAATGAAATCCTTTACAACGTCAATATTTTTTTCTCCATTTATCATGATGTTACTTATTGGTTCAGTTGTGAGGATTTTTGTTCTCTTTATGTTGAGGTGTAATCCATACTGAAGGCTGTATTCTTTGATCTTCATCAGTAAGTGCTTCAAGTCTTCTTCAATTTTAGCAAGCAAAGTTGTGCCATCTGCATGTCGCAGGTTGTTAATGAGTCTTTCTCCAATCCTGATGCCACGTTCTTCTTCATATAGTCCAGTTTCTCAGACTATTTGCTCAGCATATGGACTGAATAAGTATGGTGAAAAGATACAACCCTGACACATACCTTTCTTGACACACACAAGTATCCCCTTGTTCTGTTTGAACTGCTGCCTCTTAAATCTATACACGCGTTCTGCATGAGCACAATTAAGTGTTCTGGAATTCCCATTATTCGCAGTGTTATCCAATGACTTTGCATAGTCAATAAAAGATAGGTAAACACCTTTCTGATATTCTCTGCTTTCAGTGAAGATCCATCTGGCATCATCAATGATACCCCTCATTCCACCTCCTCATCTGAATCTGACTTAACTTCCTGGCAGTTCCCTGTCAATGTACTGCTGCAACCGCTTTTGAATGATCTTCAGCAAAATTTTACTTGCATGTGATATTAATCACATTGTCTGATGATTCCACATTCTGTTGGATCTCCTTTCTTTGGAATGGGCACAAATATGGATCTCTTCTAGTCAATTGGCCAGGTAGCTGTCTTCCAAATTTTTTCCTATCTGTGAGATTCTATAATTTCCCTTTGGTCACACAGTGGAATTGGCAGAGGCAGAATTTGAATCCAGGTCAGTCCCATGCCAAAGTTCATGGTTCTTCCTCTATACATTACCTCATATCTCACTTAAATGTCGCCTAGTTTCTGTCCAAGCTCTACTCTGCCACTCTATAGGTATCCATTGTGGATTGAATAGTGTCCCCCCCCCCCAAAATATATGTCAATTTGGCTAGGCCATGATTCCCAGTATTATGTGGTTGTCCTCTATTTTGTGGTCTGATGTAATTTCCTATGTGTTGTAAATCCTAATTTCTGCTGTGGTTAATGAAGCACGATCAGGTTATGTTAAAAAGAATTAGGATGGAATGCAACAGCTTACTCAGGTCACAGCCCTGATCTGATGTAAGGGGAGTTTCCCTGGAGGTGTGGCCTGCATCACCTGTTATCTTACAAAAGATCAAAGGAGAGAGAAGCAAGTAGAGAGAGGGGGACCTCATTACCACCAAGCAAGAAGAGTCAAGAGCAGAGTGTTTCTTTTAGACCCAGGGTCCCTGTGCTAAGAAGCTCCTAGCTCAGGGGAAGATTGATGACAAGGACCTTCCTCCAGATTCGACAGAGAGAGAAAGTCTCTCCGGAGCTGGTGCCTTGAATTTGGACTTCTAGCTTCCTAAACTGTGAGAGAATAAATTTCTGTTGGTTAAAGTCAACAATTTGTGGGATTTCTGTTACAGCTGCACTCGATAATTAAGACAGTAAGTATCATTATTAATTTTCCAATCGATTTTCTGTGTGCGTTTTTTTTTTTAATCTCCCTAGTTCCCCGTCCTCTATTCTCTAGTAACCACTAGTCTTATGTCTGGATGAACTTACCTGTTCTAGATATTTTATGTAAGTGGTATCATATAATATTTGTCCTTTTGTGTCTGTCTTATTTCACTTAAAAGATTATTTTCAAGGTTCATCCATGTCATGGCATGTATCATAACTTAGTTTTTTTGATAGCTGAATAATATTCCATTGTATGTACACACCACATTGTGTTTATCCATTCATCTGTTCATGGGTACTTGGTTTGTTCCCACCTAGTTTCTCTTTAATTTTTATAAAATTTCAGGCTTCTCTTCCTATTGCCACATGCTGAAAGTCATAACACAAATAGGCTTAGCCCTAAGGAAGGTTGGGCCCAAGAGGGGGAACAAATAAGCCTAACAAGAAGGGTCTGAAGCCAGAATACTGAGAACTATTTCCTGCAAGTGTGTAGCATCCTCCTTTGAGACCCTAACTGTCCTGAGCCTACACTAGCTGACTCTAGTCTCTTCCATCTGTTTGGTTGCTTTGAGCTCATTGTACCCTTTCTTCTTTCCTTTGCTTTCACAGACCAGACTTTACTTATTCTATGACCCATTCCTTCATAATTAACTAAATCACAAGAGGATGTTAGAGATTGACAACAGCCTTCTGTGTTCTCTCTCCAAAAGACATTTGCACGTTGATTCTCTAAGCAAGAAGGTATGAAGTTCTAATGGAATTTGGCAGAGGCATGAAGGGGTTATATGGGAGTAAAGCTCTCACCCCAACATTTCTCAAATCATAGAATCTGCATATAAAATAAATTCAGCTACTCAAAAAACTCCACTCATTTTCTTCTAGAAACTTTTTTTTTTTTAACTTGGTAATTGGATATCAAGAGACATATCAGAAAGAAGCACGTAATTTCTCACGTAAGTAGGTCAGTGGGGCGGGAGGGGGGTGAGAATCCATTGCCTTGGAGTCAGCTCTGACTCATAGTGACCCCATGTGTGTCAGAATAGAACTGTGCTCCATAGGGTTTTCAATCGCTGATTTTTTGGAAGTAGATCGCCAGACCTTTCTCCTGAGACCCCGCTGAGTAGACTCAAACTTCCAACCTTTTGTTTAACAACCAAGGGCACTAACCATTTGCACCATCAGGGATTCCAAAACAGGCTATGGAAATATCCTCATTTGTAAACTTCACAACAGAAGCTTGAGTTCTGGGAACTGGTCAAGACCAAGAGCTTGAGGAGGAGAGGAGGTCAAGGTCAGTTCATCAGCAAGTAGCTGGTGCTAATTGTTGGTGTGTGGGTTTCCTTTAATGATGTGGAGAAAATTATTAAGCAGAGCAAGCTGTATTTTGAAAAATGGATGAAGTCCAGTAGTGGGAGACTCTTGGGTGGAGTGTATTAACCCTTTCTTGAGCCAGAAATGGGAACTCTGAGGTTTCTGATGGAAACTATAATATTTGTGGATTCAGAAATAGGAAAATAGCTAACCTTAGAAGCTGAATGAAAAAGACTTATTTGAGTAAGGTACTTTGCAGGCAATACAGACAACTGCTCAGTCATTTTAAAGACTCACCATGTCCCTTACGTGGCTCTGAAGGAAGTCGTTTGGTTTGAAATCCTGGCTCCTCCATAAACTAGCTGTGTGAGGGCAGGGAAATTAGCCTCTCTGAATCTTTGTTTCCTCTGTTGTAAATGAGGATGGTGATAAGAGTATCAGGAGGTTGTGATGAGATGTAAAAGAAAGGGGCTTTTGGAGCACTTCAGACGGCGTGTGTTACATAGTAAATGTTCAGTACGTGTTCTTCGATGTTATTTAAGTATAGTCAACTCTTTATCGTGCTTACTATGCATACAGCTAGCTGGAAAGATATCCCCAAACGATGACAACTCCAGAGTCATCTACCTATTGTTGGGATGGATCACATACTGGCATTTTCTTCTTGCTACAGCAGTTTTGCTTCCCTGATCGTGTTGTCCAAGCATGGAGTTCTCCAAGCACACTCCAGCTATTAGTAAGGGGCCATGGGCTGACCTTACATTGGATGATAGCAAAGAGGTGATCTGACCTCTCAGGCCTCTGCCAAACATAAAATTCTGTGGTTTGGGGAGTTACAGTTTCAGCTGAGCAATCCACAACATGCCTAAACCTCCAATTGCTAATGAGGCATTGACTCATTTTACACCTGCCTTTCCTTGGGGCTCCAATGCTAAGCAGCAACCTTTTTCCTCATAACACAACTCACCTCTCTCTCCTGAGCAGCAGTTACACATTCCAGGAGCGGCTGTGTTTCTTTGCCCAGTAACCCAATTGTTCTCTTAATTGAAGTTTTGTGTATATTCTGGGCGGCTACTTGCCACAGTGTATGGATTTTTATGGCGGGATATAAAACAGGCAAACATAATAATATATAAAATGTAGACTGGCAGGTTGAAGCAGCAGAAGAACTGTAAGGTGCCCCAGGCAGACGTGTTAAAATACAGCACAAGACTTAACCATTGAGAGGACTCAGCAAAAGTTGACAATACAGACATAAGGAATCCATTCATTCTGAGAACCATCAGGGTGTTTTCAGCAGCCACCACTAGTCTGTTAGTTTGTCGTTCTGTGGTGGCTTACATGTTGCCTCGATGCTGTAAACTATGCTACTGGTATTTCAAATAACAGCATCGTCACCCATGATGAATAAGTTTCAGCAGAGCTTGCAGACTAAGACATACTAGGAAGAAAGGACTGGCAATCTACTTCAAAAAAATTAGCCAATGAAAACCTTATGGATTACAATAGAATACTGTCCATTTCACTTGCTTTGGACATATCAAGGGATCAATCGCTGGAGGAGGACATCATGGTTGGTGACGTAGAGAGCCAGCAAGGGCCAGGTAATTGGATTAGGACAAGAGCTGCACAATGTACGTGAACATGCAGAGATCTTGAGGATGATGCAGGAGCGGGCAACATTTCTTTCTGTTGTACGTAAGTTCACCATGAGTTGGAGCTGACTCGACGTCATCTATCTCTCTACCCGCCTGCCCGTCTATGTATCTATCTATCTACGTTTTTTTTCAGCAGAAACTCAAAGGTAAGACTCAGCATCGTTGATAGGGTTTTTGTGAACAATTTTCTCAAACTTTGACCAGTCCCATCTGACTTTCTGGATGTCAAGAGAGAAGAGGAGACCCTGTCAATTTGAGATTAGGGAGAAATAAACATTGACTGCTGTGACATAATAACTAGATAAATAAAAATAAATGCAAGTCAACTGACACATCTCCGACTTATTCTCTCAACAATAAAATTATGTTTGAGCACCTCCTCTGTGCCCAGCCTTCTTCTCCATGTCAGAGATGCAGAGAGAAGACCCTCGCCCTCCTACAGCTCATGACATGTGAAAGTGACAAATAATACTGAAGGAATCAAATAAACAAATACTCTAGTTTCAGATGATGCAATGAATAAAAATGAGACCAGGTAAGGAGTGGAGATCATGGGATGGGGGGATATTTTAGCAAGTGGTAAATTGCTAAGTTGAGGCTTAGGTTTCAAATCTTAGCTTGCCCATTAGCTAGCTGTGTGAGGGCAGGGAAATTAACCTCTCTGAATCTTTGCTTCCTCTGTGGTAAACGGGGATGATGACAAGAGTAGCAGATGGTTATGATGAGAAGTAAATAAGAGAAAGCCTTTGGAGCACTTTGAATGGTGAGAGTCACATAGTAACGGTTCAGTGGATGCTCCTCACGGTTACTTAAGTATTGTCAACTCTTCATCCTGCTTACTATGCATTAGAGTGGCTGGATGGATTCTAGTTAGATTGAGGTCAATAGTTCTGGACCCCATATTTCCAGAACATCATGGCTGAGTCAACTGAGGTCCCTGTCATATGGATGAAGTCAGGCTCACTCCCACCCTCTACTCAGGTTTATAATTATTTCTGACCTTTGATTGAAAAGTAAGGAAACAAGGAATGGTCTTTAAAGCCAGCGCAAAGAGCTTTTGAGTTTCTTTCAATCTTGTCACAAACTTTCCTTTTTTATTTGCCTCCAGAAGTTAAGATTCACTTGTTCCCAAGTGGCTTGAAAACTAAGTCAAAGGAAACAGTGACAACACTTCAGAGGCTTTACTATTCCTCGATTTGCAGAGTCAGTATAAATAGACCATGTTTCAAAGGTGAGCCAAAAAACCCCAAAAGGTGGAAAAATAAGGCCGCTAAAAATAAACGACTAAAAGAGGAAAGTTCCTGTAATTTTAGGTTTAAAATACGAGGCTGAGTAATCAAGGAAAGTATTTTTACTGCCTTGTCAATATTTTTCCTGGAAGCTCAGGTAAATAACCCTTCTTCAGATCTGTAGCGTGCGTGCCTAATGGTCTTAGGTGTCTCTGACCACAGAATAACTTTATCCCTAAGAAACAGAGCAAACAGGAACTCCGTGGTTTCAGCATTCCCCACAAATAAGTAAATACATGGATGTATATAAAAAAGGTTCAGTGTCATAGGACAGACAATTTGGGCCTATTTGAGAAGTGTTTCCCTTCTGGTGGACTCTTTCATAAGAAACTTTCCATACATTTAAAAGAAACACTGCTTGTCTAGGATGATCTCAGTCCTATTTTCTGCATCGTTTGTACTCTCCTTCAATTTATCGCTGAATGCCCTGAAAGCCAAGGAGAGGTTGTCCATTTTCTAAGTCAAGTCCTCATTTATTTACCCTTCTGGTGAAAATCTCACTGCCTTTCCTCTCTTCTGAATCTGTGTCTAGGAGAAGCTGGGGGTCCCAAACGCTGAGCAGAGTTTAAAAGGGTAAAAAAAAGATTGTGAGGGCATTCAAGTACACCTAACTCCCCAGCTCTAGCTGTCCTTGGTTTTTATGAGGCGCTTACCCAAAGCCTTGCTGTTCAGGCAAGAGGAATAGCACGTGGTTTAGCTGGCGGCCAAGAGCTCTGTCTCTAACTGGGGCATGCCTCCACTGGCTGATTCATTAGGTCCTGCTGATCCTGGGGTTTAACACAAATCCATCACTTGAATAACTGGCACCCCCAACCCATGGATCCTAGATTATTCAATGATGGGTGGAAGATAGGTGCTGAGAATTGTCAGGGGGAACAAACAGCATATTAGATGCCCATACATCATCCTGAAGGCCAAGGATACAGTGTGTGCTTTCTGTCAGACATGACTAATAGGTCTTCAATCTGGACTTGGCCTGTATGCAACCAGCAGAGTTAGTGGTAAGAAAGGCTCACTCTCTCTTCCAAGAAGGTCAAGTGTGAACCAATATCTCCATTTATCTGATGGTTCCTGGCTGAAGCAATTCAAAAATCACTTGGACACTGGCCGCTCATAATTTTACCCCAGAAGGAAAAGGTAATGCTGCTCTTCTAGGTTGTTGGGTAAATTCTGACTTCATCCACATGACGCCAAAACTTCCAGTTAATTTAGTCAAAAAAAAAAAAAAAAAAGCCAGTCAGACCAGTCATTTTCAGGCAAATAAAAACAAATACTTTTTCACATAGCTAGTAGAAAATTACTTCCAAGAGACTTTGTGGGTTGAATATATAAAATGCTCTAAGAAAATATTAGATAAACCCATTGCTAATCAATGTAACACAGTTCATCATAAAAAAGTTATCATATCCTAAAAGCATCCACAAGCAGACTAACGTCAAAAATGGCAACCACCACATTTTTATACAAAATAGCCCAAAAAGCCAGGATGCAAATATAAATTTGACCTTCCTGATGTTCTTGAATTTGATATAATGTGGACATTGAAAAATAGACGGCTAAATAAATAATCAATTAGCTGAGTATTACTCTGTCATATTGATGTAGTATCATTTTTATTCTTCACAAAGAAATATTTCAGGTGACTATACTGTGTCCTGGAGCCCTGGTGGTGCAGTAGTTAAGAGCTCAGCTGCTAACCAAAAGGTCGGCAGTTCAAATCCACCAGCTGCTCCTTGTAAACCCTATGGGAGAGTTCTACTCTGTCCTATAGGGTCGCTCTAAGTCGCAATCAACTCGATGGCAATGGGGATGTACTGTGTCCTAATTTGTCCTCCCCATTTGACACTTCCATGACATTTCCTCCTCCAGAAGTACAGTAAACAGCAAGCCAATTAGAGCAAGAACTTTTTCTCCACAATGTTTTGAGCCTGAGTTTTCTATAACCACTGAAACAGGCGTGTTTTTTTTTTTTTTTCAAGTAAAAAGAAAGTTTTATTTGGCATATATTCAAAAGGACAAAAGTGGGAAAACGGACAAGCATGCTGCCACAGCCATGTCTGCCCGAGTCCAAAGAAGGTTACAGAATCATCAGTATATATCAACATCACAAAATGGGTAGGATCATTGAAATCGTCACCTTTTCACTGATTGGCTAGAAATTGTAACTTTACATTTTAAATCATCTTTCTTAACAATCATTGGTATGGGTTTCAGTAACAAAAGTCAGGAGGGTCTTCACTGGTCCAACAAATTCCTATTCACTAAATGCTAACAGAAAAAGATAAGAGTGGAAAGTCTTTTGTGTTCTGTTTGATGGGATTTATGTGAAAGTTTCCCTAAAAGATATTTTCCAAGATTATCTTAGCTATTGTCTTTATACCTCAGGGCCCAGTTGATGTGTCCTTGAGAGTCCTTGTGAGCCCTTGTGAGCCCACCTCCAGCTGGGTCACATTCTGTATGCTCAAGGAGAGGGAATAATAACTCCAATATTATTTCCTAAATCAGTCCCTCCTTTTGATCAGAGATTGGAGATAACACATCGATGATCAATACCTGGACTTAGTTGAGCTCCTAGATGGTGGCCATTGCAGGCTCTTTGAACTCATGGTGCTGGTTTTCCACTGGATACCATCTAGTTCTTCACCAGGTTATTAAGTAAGAGCGATGCTCTCATCAATCGCATTGCCGAAGTGAGCAGACTCAGTGTACATCAACATTTTAGCCCAAGGCCTTCTTTTGTGAAACAGGCATATTTTTGTGCTCACACATTTCCAGACGTATTACTCTAAAATGCTGTCTGCTGCTCAGAGAGGTTGTAGTTCCTAGAAGAGACAGGGCTTGCCAAGTTAATTACTTCACTGGAGACATTCCAATTTCCGGGTGCAAAGCCCCCCTCTGTAGTTGATGCTTTATCATCAAGGATTTACTTGGGGTCCTGTTATGGGGTACTGTGATCATGAAGTCTCAGCAAAGTGGGCCACTAGCAGAACTTAGGGTTCCTGGAAGCAGTGTGTGACAACGAAGAAGTTCTGATGCTCTGAATTAGTGACAGCTAAAATTGCTTAAATCCTGCCACTGCTTTAGGTTAGAATTGATCCCAGGACCTTGTGCAAGATGCAGCATCAGGTTGAAGTTGTAGGCAAAACATGATAGAACCACATTTAAACTATTAGAGACTCTTGTTTTGCGAGGGGTGTCCCTGGCTGGAGCAAATGTTTAACACCTTCAGCTGCTAACCAAAAGGTTGGAGGTTCGAGTCCACCCAGAGGCACCTCAGAAGAAGGCCTGGTGATCTATTTCTAAAAAATCAGCCATTGAAAACACTACTGAGCGCAGTTCTACTCCGACACACATGGAGTAGCCATGGTTCAGAATCCTTGACAACAACTGGGTGGGTTTTGAGAGGAGCATCTTTTCTTTTCCCTAAATTGTAGCATTCCTTCACTAATTATACCTGTTCCTTCACTAACTGTAGCCTTAAACAAAAAGGTATACATTTTTGTCTTTATGATTCTCTGTACCAACATGCTGAGCAATTTAAACACTTCACCAGAAGACTTTTGACTTGAAGCTGTATAAAACTCAACACTTATAGTAACAGTAAAATACATTTTTTTTTCAATTACACATGGAACATTCAGCAAGATAGACTATATTCTGAGCCATAAAACAAGCATTAACAAATTTCACATAATAAAAATCATACTAAGTATGTTCTCAGATTATAAAGGAATTAAACTAGACATGAATAACAGGAAGATATCTGAAAATTCCCCCCAAATACTTGGAAATTAAACAACATGCTTCTAAATAACCTAGGAAGTCTTGAGGAAATTTAAAAATACTTTAAACTGAAGAAAAAATCAATCAAAAGCAACATAACAAAATTTGTTGGATGCAGCTAAAGTAGTATTACAATTTAACACCATTAGGAATTAAAGAGACATTAAAAGGATATAAGGAAATACTACAAGCAACTCTGTGCCCATAAATTCAACAATTTAGATTAAATGGACTGATCCCTCAAAAGACATAAACTACCAAAGCTCATTTGTGATTAAATAAATCACCTGAATAATCTTACATCTATTACGGAAATTGACTTTGTAGTTAAAAAGCCATATATGAAGAGTACGATTTCACTGGTTAATTCTATCAAACATTTAATGAAAAAATAATACAAATTTTAAACAATCTCTACTGAAAAAGAGAAAAGGAAGAAAGATTCCCCAACTCATTTTATGAGATCATCATTACTCTAATATCAAAACCAAAGACACAATTAAGAAAAGGAAACTACAGGCCAATATCCATCATGAATGTAGACACAAAAATCCTCAACAAAATATTAGTAAATTAAGACCAGCAATACATAGAAAGGTCAATGTATCAGGACCAAATTTATCCCAGGAAAGCAAGACTGATTCAACATTTAAAAATCAATGTAATTCATTATATTAATAGACTAAATTAAAAAAAGAAACATAATCATCTCAATAGATATTGAAAAAATATTTGACAAAATTCAACACATTGATTATGTAAAGAACTCCCAAAACTCAACAATAAGAAAACAAACAACCTATTTAAAATGGGCAAAAGATAGAAGGAGCAACTTCACCAAAAAAATTATATGGATTGCAAATAAGTATCATTGTTGTCATTAGTTGTAATACTCATTAGAAAATGCAAATTAAAATCATAATGATATGTGATATACAGTGGCTTAAATAACAAAGAGCTTGGACAATACTGAGTCTTAAAGAATGAAGACGTTCATTTCTCTGTAATGTAACAGTCCAGGTATGAAGCTTGCTCTGCTCCCCATCTTGTTTCTCTACTATTCCATATTGTCTTCTCCTAGTCTGTGTGATGGGAGCTGGGTAAAGAGCATGGGAGAGTATACGTGCAATGTAGTAAGGATACAGTTTGGAATGGCACTTGTCATTCTGACCACATTACATTTGTGAGGATTTAGTCACATGGCCACATATTGGTGCAATGGGGGCTTAGAAATAAAGTTTTTCCATGGCTGGCCAAGTGTCCAGCTATTACTTTAACTCTGTGGAGGAAGGCGAGAATGGATGTTGGTGGATACTTAACAGTTTCCATCATTCTCTTCTTGGATTGCCTATCATCACACTTTCCTGATATTCCTCTCATCTTCTTGACCCTCTTGACCTCTTGTTGACCTTCTTGGCCTCTTAACCTCTCACCTTCTTGCCCTCCTTCCCAGTCTCCTTTACTGACTCCTGTTGCTCTACTTGACCTCTAAATATTTGTTAGAGGTCAGTGCTCCAGGGACCAGTCTTTGGGTCTCTTCACATCTCTAGCTACTTTCCCTTCCATGATAATCTCAATCCGTTCTCTAGTTTTAAATAACAAAATACCAATTCCTAAACTCCTTCCTCTTGTCCTGTCCCTTCCACTACATTAGAATCTTGTATATGCAATTTCCACCATGTAACTGCTTGAGATCTCAGTTTAGCAACTTAGCAACTCAAACTTACCATGGCCAAAACTGAACTCTTCATTTTATCTCTACAAAACTTTTCTCCCCTAGTATTTGGTCCACTCTGATAATGGCACCATCATCCAGCCAATTGCTCAAACTAAAGAAAATTTAGGAGAATTCCTTGATTTTTGAAATCTTCTCTCATACCCCACATCAAACTGGTCAACAAAGTCTTGTTGACATTACCTTTGAAATGTATTCCCAGCCCCTCTGTGGTAGGTTTAATAATGGCCCGCAAAGATGTCCACATTGTAATCTCCACAACCTGTGAGTACGGCACCATACATGGTAAAGGTACCTTGCAGATATGATTAAGTTACGGATCTTGGGAGCAAGAGACTATCCTGGATTATCCAGGTGGGTCCCATGTCCTCACAATGGCCCTTATAAAAGGCAGGCAGGAGGATAGTAGATGAGAGAGAAAGAAGACAATGGAGGTATGTTTGGAAGGCTATGTGAGCAGGGCTAGGAGCTAAGAAATGAGGATAGCCTCTAGAAACTGCAAAGGCAAGGAAAGGGATACTCCCCAAGAGCCTCTCAGGAATGCAGACCTGCCGACCCCTTTATTTCATCTACTGAAACTGTTGTTGGACTTCTAACTTCCAGAATTGTAAGGTAATAAATTGTGACATGGTATATTTGTGTCTTTTAAACCACTAAGTTAGTGATAATTTATTACAGCATCAATAGGAAGTTAATACAGCGTCCACATTTCTCCATTTCCACTGCTACTACCGTAACTGAGGGGCAGTTGAGAACAGAGATTCTAGAGCTGGACTGTCTGTATTTGAATTCCAGCTCTGCCACTTAATAACTATGGTTAAGCCCTTTAAGTTTCTTGTGCCTCAGTTATCTCATCTGTGAAATGGGAACATGATAATACCTTCCTCATAGGGTTGTTATAAGGATTCAGCATTGCTATATTTAAAACACTTGGAGTAGTGCTTTGTATATTGTAACCATTTTATAAGGATTTTCTATAGTAGTGCTGTAATTCAAGCCCCTATTATTTATAACCTCGACCACTTTGACACTCTTAGCTGGCCTCCCTGCTTCCTCTCTTGCTCCTATAATCTCTTATCCTCAGAGTAGCTATACTGATATATTTAAAACATATAATCATGTACCCCCCCTAATTATAACCCTCCAAGGACTTCTGAATGCAATTAAAATTAAATCCAAAAATTTAACCATGCCTACAAGGCCTGATATGATCTGGTCCGTGGCTTGCTACCCAACCTCATCTCAGCCCACTCACTCTGTTGCTAACTCCACGTTGCCACACCACCCTGTTTTCTCTTCTTCAAACACACCAAACTTATTTCTGCCCCCAGAGACTTTAAGTGGAAGGTTCTTCTGCCAGGAATGTTATTTCCCAGGTCACTGGTTTCTGAAATTTAATCATTGTCTCTTCCTTCCCTCACCATTCAAATTAAAATAGCCTCCCCTCATCACTATTTCCACCACCCATCAGTTTGTTGGCTTACGTGTTCCTGCGATACTGGAAGGAACTATGCTAGTGGTACATCAAATACCGGCAGGATCACTCATGATGGACAGGTTTCTGCCCAGATTCCAGACCAAGACAGACTAGAAAGAAAGGCCTCGTGATCCACTTCCATTAGAGAATGAAAACCTTATGGATCACAACAGAACATTGTCCAACTCACTTGCTTTGGATACACCATCAGGAAGAATCAATCGCTCTTCTGTTTTTGGTGAAGTAGGGGGCCAATGAGGATGAAGGAGCCCATTGGTTAAATAGACTGGCACAATAGCTACAATGATGGACTTGAACATGCCAGTGACTGTGAAGAAGTTGCAGGACCAGGCAACGTTTGGTTCTGTTGTGCACAGGGTAGCCATGAGTCAGAGTTGACTTAGCAGGAGCTGTCAATCAATCAATCCATCTAATCATTTTTTACTTATTTATTTAATATCTCTACCATGAAAACACAGTCTACTCCTATCTCCCCAGAACTCAGAACTGTATCTGGCATATTGTAACTACTCAATAAATGTTAAATGAATGAGTAAAATGGCTGAATGTTTGTTGATGTCATTTGTTGAGGTATCCTATTGGTGAATCCTTCATGCATTGTGAATTAAGGTGGTTATAAATATTCTCCCTCAGCAGAAGATTCTGCCTGGAGACAAAGTAATTTTTCCCCAGTTATGATTATATAAGTCCGTTTTCACATTATTTTATTTTTTCTTAGTGAGTGTCTCTGGGGAAATTTTCTACCAAATCACTGAAAAGGGGACTTTAGCACTGCATGAGAGGTGAAACTATATAATTGCTAAGACTCACCCTTTCTAATTCTTAGTTCAATTATGTTCTTATCTTAAATTGTGTTGGTAAAGAATGACTATGGTCTATGATATTGTCTTAATCATCTAGTGCTGCTCTAACAGAAAACCACAAGTGGATGGTTTTAACAAAGAGAAGTTTATTTCCTCACAGTAAAGTAGTCTTAAAGTCCAAATTCAGGGCGTCAGCTCCAAGGGAAGCCTTTCTCTCTCTGTCGGCCTTCTCATCAATGCTCCCCTGGACTAGGAGCTTCTCCACACAGGGACCCCATGTCCAAAAGACATGCTCTGCCCCTGGCACTGCTTTCTTGGTGGTATGAGGTCCTCGATTCTCTGCTTGCTTCCCTCTCTTATCTCTTGAGAGATAAAAGGTAGTGCAGGCCACACCCCAGGGAAACTCCCTTCACATTGGATCAAGGATGTGACCTGGGTAAGGGTGGTGTTACAATCCCACCCTAATCCTCTTTAATGTCAAATTACAATTACAAAATAGAGGACAACCACACAGCACTGGGAATCATGGCCTAGCCAAATTGATACACACGTTTTTGAGGGGACACAATTCAATCCAAGACAGATATCTACCACTTAACAGCAGAGTACTTCAGAAACATCCATTGTTGAAAGATCTGGGAATTTATTTTCTCATAAAATACAAAGAGATCCAATAGCACAAAGAAGGCAGACCTCAGATGGCCCAAGGATTAGCTCCTATGATGTCCCCCATAGTGTTGCAGAAGACTGAGGGGAGGGCCCACAAGGTGTGGGAATCAGGTCGTGTAACTACACCCTGTACCTCAAATTTCATTCTTTCCCTCTCCGAATGGGGCTATATACAAATAGAAAGAGGCTTTTTCTCAGTCTTCATCTCCTTAAAGTCTTTTCTTTCTTTAAAGTCCCTTAAACTATGAGACAGTCCATAGGCCTGAAGTGTATTTTCATATTGATAAAGCTTTCTGGGTCTTTCAGTGTGGATCTAATTGGCTAATTTGGAGCTTGGGTTAGGAAAAAAGCTCTGGTAACCATCCTGTGGTCATTTTTAAAATGTGGCAAAATATGATGCAGTGGTTGAAGGTTAATGGAAGAAAAGAGGTCCCCGGAGGGTGATTGACTCTTTTTTCTCCTGGCAGACACCAAAATGTAATTCTGGGGTGGCCTCCACAACATTGCAAGTGCATACCTGGCATTTCAACTGACAGCCACAGGGAGCCTGCTATTACTCAGAAGAGAAGATGGCATACCTGATAATCTGGGAGAACAAAGACTCTAATGACTTCATCACTTTTGCCTGAGGGTCTGGAATTAATTGTGTTTCTTTATACCCCATCTAATTTTACAAAATCATACTTTGCCATGGCAATTTACTAATTTACCACCTCATCTAAGATAAGACTTTGCCAAAAATAATATCATTTAGAAAACACTGTCAGACCTGCTGAGTATGCTCCTCCCCACCCCACCTGTAACCACCACCACCACCCCACCCCCCAGCACACACACACACATACACACACACTTAAGCAGCTCACTGGAACCTTAAAGCTGATAGACCTGGCCTCTGACCACCCAAACACATCAGAAAGACCTGGTGTCGCAAAAGTTCACCTTCAGGACAAAATCACAAACAGATGAGTCTATTCAGAGACCTTTCTGGATATTCACTCCAGTATCTGTCCAAAGGGCAAATAGAGGAGAAAGAAATAATTGGTCTGCTTTTCAGCAAGATGTTTCAGTATACTTATCTGATAAACATTTCTTGAGTGAACAACACTGTATAGGGATTGTTGTTGTTGATGTTTGCTGTCAAGTGGATTCCAATTCATGGTGACCCCATGTGAGCTGAGTAGTACTGCTCCATTGGGTTTTCAAGACTGTGACTTTTCAGCAGCAGATTGCCAGGTCTCTCTTCCAAAGTGCCTCTGCATGGGTTTGAACCACCAACCATTCCGCTAGTAATTGAGCACCTAACCATTTGCATCCTCAAATATGAGGGGCAGGGAGAAAAGCAAGGAAGGCTCAGAGTTTGTAACGAGCATGGAAATTCCAAGCTTGAAGGTTCTAAAGGGTAAAGTTGATGTTATGGTGTTTGGGTGTACAAGGAGGGAGGCTTTTACATTCATTCAGTTGCATAGTCAATTTTATTAATTCCTGCTATATTCTAAAGATGAGTAAGCAGACACAGTATACAAATACCTTCTAAATTCCACCATTGCAGTATGGCATATACATTGGGATTGAGACAAGGGACAGCAAGGCAAAGGAAAAGAAATGTTAATAACTATATTTCCCACTGGTCTAGCTTCTCTGGGCCGTCAAGCAGTACATCCCTGATCTTTAAGCATGATGTGTGTATGTGAGAGATGTGTGCAAATGTGTGTGTGTGCGTATGTGTGATTATATGAGTGTACAATGGGGTGGAAATCAAAGTGAAAGGGCCTATGTTTCCCTTTTGGCTCAGATTCCGTTCCTAGATATAATTATTTGTTTAACATAGCCACACCATATTATGCTACATTCTATGATTTATTAGCAAAAGCATGCTCTTTAAACTCCACTTTCCCAAGCAATGATCATTTCTTGACATGTTTCATTACTGGGAAATGACATGGACATTTGTTATATTCTCAGACAATAAAATACCGCTCTGCTCAAATACCTTCATGGAATATTAAACAAAATGAATGCTGTTCCCTTTCCTGTGTTTATCATATCATATTAAAAGTGAAGACATAGCCCTTATGTTTTCCTTCCTGATAGATGAGACATTGGAAAGAATGAGTTTAGTTTACACTTCCTCCAACTGACTTTACTTAGCTCTGTCCAAAACCTCCAACAGTGTGTTGGAATATCATTTCAATCCTCCAGCTCCTCAAAGGCCATTTCTAATGTACTTCTCTTTATAACCATCCTGAAGAATAAAACCCAAAACTTCTCCTATAAACTGACTCCTTGTCCCAGCCCCAGATTCAGTCAGTTTCATGCAGTGATGAAAATAGCAGAGACTGAGAAGTGATCCGATAGAAGGATTGGAGAATTCATCTCCTTAGAAACTGGTTGTAGACCAATCTTTTTTTTTTTTTTTTTTTTCCTTTCCTGTAGGTAACTATTTTTTCTTTCTTTCTATTGTTGTAATTAAATGAAGCTTACATTTCAAGTCATTCTCCCATACAGAATTTTTTCTTTTTTTTACGTACACTGTTATGAGACCCTAACCGCTCACCCCATTCTGCGACAGCACATTCCTCCCCTCTGCCCCTGATTCCCCATGTACATTCAACCAGCTCCTAACTCTCTCTGCCTTCCCATCTCACCTCTGGACAGAAGCCGCCCCTTTGGTCTCATGTATCTACCTGACTAAGAGGCACATTCTTCACAAGTATCACTTATGTCCCACAGTCCAGTCCAATCCCTGTCTGAAGAGTAGGCCTCAGAAATTGTTTTAGTTCTGGGATGATAGACAGACAAGGGGCCGTGCTTTCCGGGGTGCCTCCAGTCTTAGTCAGACCATTAAGTCTGGTCTTCTTACTAGAATTTCAGTTCTGCATCCCATCGTTCTACTGCTCCATCAGGGACCTTCTGTTGTGTTGCCTGTCAGGACGTTCATTGGTGGTAGCGGGGCACCATCTAGTTCTTCTGGTCTCAGGCTGATGAAGTCTCTGGTTTATGTGGCCCATTCTGTCTCTTGGGCCAGTGCTTTCCTTGTGTCTTTGGTGTTCTTCGTTCTCCTTTACTCCAAGTGGTTGGGACCAATTGATACATCTTAGATGGCCGCTT
>NW_004443975.1:16477664-16547389 GCF_000243295.1 Trichechus manatus latirostris | reverse complement strand
TTCAAGGCTTTAAATATGTCATCCCATTGCCTTCTAGCCTGCATGGTTTCTGCTGAGTAGTCTGAGCTTATTCTAATTGACTCTCCTTTGTAGATGACTTTTCTTTTATCCCTAGCTGCTCTTAAAATTCTCTCTTTATCTTTGGTGTTAGTAAGTTTGATTATAATATGCTTTGGTGACTTTCTTTTGGGATCTACCTTACGTGGGGGTCGATGAGCGTCTTGGATAGATATCTTCTCATCTTTCATGATATCAGGGAAGTTTTCTGTCAACAAATCTTCAACAACTTTCTCTGTATTTTCTGTTATCCCTCCCTGTTCTGGTAATCCAATCACTCATAGCTTATTTCTCTTGATAGAGTCCCACATGACTCTTAGAGTTTCTTCATTCTTTTTCGTTCTTTTATCTGATTTTTCCTCAAATAAGTTGGTGTCAAGAGCTTTATCTTCAATGTCACTAATTCTAACTTCTACTGCCTCAATTCTGCTCCTCTGACTTTCTATTGAGTTGTCTAATCCTGAAATTTTATCGTTAATCTTCTGGATTTCTGACTGCTGTCTCTCGATGGATTCTTGCAGCCTATTAAATTTGGCATTATGTTCTTGAATAACTTCTTTAAGTTCTGCTACTACTGTGTCTGTATGTTCCCTGGATGTTTTTGCATTATGTCGAATTTCCTTTCCAATTTCTAGAAGAATTCTGTATATTAATCTTTTGTATTCTGCCTCTGGTAATTCTAAGAAGTTCTCTTCCTCCAGAGAATTTATTGATTCTTTATTTTGGGAGCTTGCTGAAGCCATCATGGACTGCCTCTTTATGTGACTTGATATTGACTGTTGTCTCTGAGCCATCAATAATTTATTATAATTTTATTTTGCATTTGCTTAGTGAGACCTAGCTTCTTATTTTGTTTTGTTTTGATATGCCCAAATAGGCTGCTCATGTGCACTAGTATGTTTTTTGACACCTTTGGATCTCTAACGTCCTGTCACCAGGTAGTTAGTTCTGTAACTAAGTATGTGCACACAGGAGTCCATTAAATTTTCCTATATGGGTTCAGCTTGGGTGTTCAGGCAGTCGGTCATCAAGTGTGTGATGCAGGCTCTCATCCCCAGTCCTAGAGAGGCATGGGTGATTGGTGCAGGCTGTGGACTCTGGCTGTGGTAGGGGATCACGTGGTGAGCCAGGCAGGGGGCTGACAGCTGCCCCTGAGAGTCTGAAAGGAAAGCATGTCCCTATTCTCTAGGGTGAGTAGGTAGGTGAGTTTTGCAGCTGGACTATGAGCACCCCACTCTGTTGGCTGTAAAGACTCGAGGGCACCACTTTTTCTTGAACTCCTGTAGCAGGTGACTAGGCACTTTAGATGCTACCACCAGTCCTCAAGCTCCTGCTGCAGATCAATAAATGTGCCTACTTAAAGGGGAGGGCTGTTTCAAGGGTCACAAATCCGCCAGTTCACAGCTGAAGCAGCTGAAGTTAAACTTCAGATGTTTGCCCTGTTGTACTGTGGCAGTGAGGACTAACGCTGTTGAGATGGGGCCCCACAAGTGTATACAGGGGTGTAACACACTCAGAGTCTGCGGACCCCTGATACCTGTGGCCAGGAAAGGAGCTGTGTTCCTGGCCTAGGGGAGCCAGCAGCTTATTTGTTCCCTCTCCAAGGCCAGGGGAATGGCTCAGGGCACCTTTTGGGATCTATTTCTGGCCCAGCGGACTCCCGGTGCAGAGGGCGGAGGGATGAGGTAAAAGGGAGAGAGGTTTTTCCCAAATGGGCTTTTTTTTTTTTTTAATCCCTGTGAAAGGGTGCACGCATGTACTTATCCTAGCCTCTTGGGAGCTGCTCTTCACTGGTTTGCAGTGTCCAAGCAGAATCTCTGCTGCCGAGTCTCTCTTGATGTGGAAACTGCTTCCCGAGCGCACACACAGCACAGCTGTTTGCCTGCTTCACTGCGGACAGCATGGCTGTGGTGCTGCAGTTTCACCACTGCGACTCTAGCCCTCCTCACCTCTTCCAAACAGTCTCCCTCTCCTGTATCATTCAGACGGATTTCTTAACCTTGCCTTGTTCAGAGCTGCCAGATATTCACATAGAATCAAATCACTTGTTTTTCCAGGTCTTTGTTGTAAGAGGGATGTAGTAAGCATCTAACTACTCCACCATGTTGACCTCGCATGTAGACCAATCTTATAAATACATTGTAAATATTTACTAGCCCACGTACTAGGTCGTTCCATAAAACTGGGTCATACACAAACAGCATGTGAAATATACTTTCCTTACCACTGATTTTCATCACCTATCTGTCAGTTTGTTGCACAGTTGTGGACCGCATTTTGCTATGATGCTGGAAGCTATGTCACCAGAATTTCAAATACCAACAGAGTCATCCATGGTGGACAGGTTTAAGTGGAGCTTCCAGACTAAGATAGACTAGGAGGAAAGGTCTGTTAATCTATTTCTGAAAATTAGCTAATGAAAACCCTGTGGATCACAACAGAATATTGTGTGCTATAGTGCTAGAAGATGAGCCCCCTACGTTGGAAGGCATTCAAAATACACAGTGGGCACAACAATGGACTCGAGCACACCAGCAATCATGAAAATGGCACAGGACTGAGCAAAGTTTCGTTCTATTGTACATGGGGTTGCACAAGTAGCAGATGACTTGATGGCAACTAACAACCACTGACTTCTCAAAAACTATGCACGAGAGAGTACAGATTCACAGGCAGTGTATATTCATTATAAAAAGATTTTCCTAATAATATTGACTTGATGTGTAAAACAGGTAAATCATGGAGAACAATGAATTATCTTTTGGGTTTTATTGTTTGTATGGTATACAAAGTGAGATTTTTCCATGGCTACCCTTAAGGATGAGTTGAATCTCTAGTATGTCCAAACTTTTCCTGCTCTCACTTACAGAGTCAGCGTTAAACAAAGGGGAACATTAGTAAACACTAACAGTTTTAGATAAGGAAAAGCCTGTGCATTTTTGACATGACTATGAAAAAATAGCCTAAACAACCTCAAACAACCTCAAGCTTAAGGTCAGATGATTTAGATTCTGCAGTTATCTTTGGTGATATCTTGTTTGAACTTAAGCTAGCAAAATAATTATTCTATACATTTGTTTTCCAATATTCAAGAGAGAATATATTTGCTCTATCTTTTTTAAAATATGGTTTAATGATGTAATCAGTAAATGATGTAATCAGGGCCAGCTTTATGGATGTGCAACCAGCTGTACAGGACCCTACACTCAGAAGGACCACACATTTGGTTTAATGTTCTGCTGTTGCCATCCTGAAATTTTAAATAATTTTATCTATAAATTTAAGCTTTGTAAGTGAATTCCGATAGGACAAGGAAGCAGAGGAAATACATCCATCAAGTGCTGGTGCACATATGTGCAAGCTTGAGTCCTTCCATACAGCAGGCAACAGGCAGAAGTATCACCAGTGGCAGCAGACACCATGACCCAGGGAGAGAGTAGGGGATCTACATGGGCACAGTCAAGGCCAGCTGTAGGAGGCTGGTTTGCCCAACCATCACCGGAGTCCATTCCAGCAGCGTCTATGCCAAAATTAACTCTCCAGTCTGAGGACAGGGATAGGAACTGCCTGTGCTCAGACAGTAAACTTTGTTAGTAACTTATTGTAAAATGAAAGCATACATATAGACATAACAATAAACCATATCAAGAAGCTAATGAAATTCTTCAAAGAGGTTAGAATCTCTGGTTTTGAAAACTGTTGAAACATTGCAAAGCACGTAGTCACAGGCTTAGAAATAGAAATTAAATTTAAAGATCGTCACATATGATGGAAAAGAATATTATTTTCATATGAAGCTTCAGATGAACCAGTTATTAACAAGGAATACAATTTTAAAAATAATTTTTCCTTGTAATTGAAGATACTGTGACAGAATGCACAAACATGTGTTCTGAATTATATACAAGTTACGAAGCCATTTTTGTTTTCTTGAATGACCTCCTAAAGTCACAGGATATGTTAGAGGAAACAATAAAATGACACATATGAATCTTCATCTAAAATTAATTCAGAGTTTTACAAAACTGATTTGTATAGAGTTAAATCTTTTTAGAAAAACTGTTCTTCAAGATTCATCAGCTTTAAATGTACTAAAATCTATATTTTTAAATAACATATCAAAAATGTATCCCAATGTTGTCACAGTATATAAAATATTCTGAACAGCTCCAGTAACAGTTGCATCAACAAAAAGATTTTTCCCAAAATTGAATATTACTAGAAATTATTTGTGATCTTACATTTGCCAAGAGTGACTGACATTGCTTCCAGTTATATCAATTGAAAGTAAAGTAGCTAAAAGCATAAATTTTGATGAAATAATAAACGAGTTCAAAGAAAACTGAGCCAGACAATCTTGGATCAATCAAGCTATCACATTAATAAAGTATTATTGTTTATTTATTATATAAAATTGTGACATCAAAATATTATTGCAATTGAACATTTATGTTGTTACTCCTGTATCACTATTATGCCTATTTTAATAAGTATATAAAGTAATAAAATAAGCATTATTTTACAAGTGGATAAAATAGCTTAAGAAAAAAAGCCTTATATTTAGTATGTTTGATGGAAATTTTTTTCCTGCTTTTTGAGAAAGAAGGCTTGCATTTTCATTTTGCACTGGGCACTTCAAATTATGTATCCAGCTTTGGATGTAATATAGGTCAAATTTTTCACAAATTTACTGGTTCCACTTAAACAAAGTGGGGCTCAGTTTTCCTTAACATTTTAGGCATACTCATTTTATGTTCCTTCTCCAACAATTTTACCAACTATTCCTCATGGACATTTGTCTTTTTATCTGTTGTATGATTTTTAAAAATTTTTATTCTTTATGGTAAAATATATAACAAAACATTTGCCATTTCAAGAAGTTTTACATGTACAATTCAGTGACATTAATTATGTTTGTCATGCTGTGAGACCATCACTACTATCAATTTTCAAATTTTTTATCACCCTTATCAGAAACTGTCTCTTAAGTATTAACTCCCCCTTGTCTCCTTCTAAGGAGCTCTGGTGGCACAATGGTTAAGCACTCAGCTGCTAACTGAAAGGTTGGCAGTTCAAACCTGCAAGCTGCTTCACAGGAGACAGAAGTGGTAGTCTACTTCCATAAAGATTACAGCCTTAGAAACTCTATGGGACAGTTCTACTCTGTGCCGCAGGGTTGCTATGGGTCAGAGTTGACTTGATGGCAATGGAGTTTGGTTTTGTCCCCTTCTGCTCACTGTAATAATCACTGATAAACTTTGGACTCTATGCATTTGCGTATTCTAGATGTTTTATGTAATTGTGATCATACAATATTTGTCTTTTTGTGTCTGACTTCCTTCACTCTGAATAATGTGTTCAAAGTTCGGAACTTAATTTCTCTTTGTGGCTAAGTAATAATTCCATTGTCTGTATTCTACTGAGTCCTTCTATTCAATTTTTCATTTCAGTTATTGTATTTCCAGCTCCAATAATGTCATTTAATCCTTCTTATAGTGTCTATATCTTTATTGATATTCTTGTTTTGTTCATGTATCATTTTCCTGATTTTTTTTTAGTTTTTTTGTCCTTGTTTTCCTTAGCTCTTTGATCATGGTTAATACTGTTGTTTTAATCTTATCTGTCCTTTTTTTTTGTTTGTTTCTATCTTTTTCAGTTTCTTTGTATACCTTGTTGTTTTTTGTTGAAACCAGGACATTAAAATATTACGATGTGTTAGCATGTAACATGTGTGCATGTGAATTTCTCAATTCCCCCATTTACGTAGTGCTTTCAAAAGTATTAATTTCTGCAAGAAACTGTCAGGTGGTTGTAGCCTTCAGTCCTTGCTAACTGCTCCCTTCCTCACCCTGAGTGATCTCATATTCAGGCTATATGGAGGCTTCAGTCCTTCATGCAACTCGCAGACAGATTAGAACAGACACACTGAACCATCCACTAGCAAAGTCTACACTACTCACTCCAGAGCCAGAGATCGGGGCCGCTCTTAGAGAATGCAATCTGTGCTCACTTACCTCCATTGCAGCCATTCAACTGCCATACAAGGGGAGGGGGGTGCCGTGGGCAGTAAAAAGAAAAAACAAGTTCCTTACCATTTAAAAGTCACCTTGTGGTTTCAGTGTGCAGTCAGTTTCTATAATCTCGACCTAATTTTCAGAGTTGAGATTACAGATTAAAGAGATTACAGATTTCCACTTGCTTTTCTTGGTGCTCATATGGGAGGATCAAGATCTTAGACCTGTTCATGCTGCCATCTGCTCAGAATTCCTATTATACAAACTTTCATTAGTGCATCCAGCATTATATATCTGTGAGAAGCCCATGTATCAGGGTTGAAGTCTGCATCTCTAGTGTGAATTTACATATTCTTCTGCCAGGCACTCTAAGATGCTAAGGGGCCATTATATATTAATACCTTAGTTTGGAATTTTGCAGACCAGGCAGGAAATGTAAATTTCGCCATAAACATACGTGAGGGCAGATCTGTGATATAAATTATTGGGGAAGGTGTTTTTCTACCCAGAGTCAAGGCAGAGAAAGACAAGTTTCTTATCACTGCCTTTTATGATGATTTTTTTTTCTTGTTTACACTTGTACAAAGGGTGTAGCCCTTCATATTTCCTAACTCCTCACTTTGTCCAGGCCCAAGGCTTTGTCCTGGGTCCTTCCTCCATTTGTCTTAAATATTCAGAATCAGCAGTTTGGTTAGGAAGTGATCAGTAAACCCAGGCAGCAGCTGACTCAGTGTCTCCTTTCTGTATGGTTTTCATCTTCCATTCAACTTTATTTTTAACAAGCTACTCTGTGCATTGGAGAGAATGTTTGTATGTCCTTTCTAAGTGTTTTTGGAAGATTATTCTGTCTGGTACATTGCCAGAAAAGGAAGTTGGACCTCTGTTTGCTATCATGTAAAATAAAGGTGTTGAATTAGTTGAGCCCTTAAATTACAGTTCAGTCTTTCAATCTTTCAGTCAGGGTTTAGTGAATGTCTGCTCCATGACGGATACACGGTGCAAGGTGCTAAGGATACAAAGATGAATAAGACTTGGGCCCTGCCTCAGAGAGGTCACAGTCTAGTCGGGAATATAGACTCAGAACTATACATTGTAAATAAAATGAGGTAAATGCAACCACAGGGTTATGCACAGGGTGTTATACAGGTGTGGGTCAGTGAAGGCTTCCAGCAAAAATTTAACAGTGAAGTTTGGAGGGAAAAATAGAAGTTAACCTGGTGTTTGGGGGAGACAAGAGGGGATACTGCTGCTGGAGTGGAAAATGTGATTTCAAACAAAGGGGGCAACATAGCAAAAGGACAGAGGTGAAGAGCAACATAATATGAAAGTAAGAGCTGACTGAGCCAATGAAACAGACTTCTTCTAACCATATTTTTGCCAAGGATATTTCTTAGCTCTATGAAGATAGAAACTATAATTATTCATTAGGCTCTCTTGACTCAAATACTTCTCTTCAACATAACCTACAAGATTTTTTTTAGCTCAAGATTTTATTTCTCTAACTTTATTACTTTTTTTGAAATTTTATATAAACTAAAACTACACCCTTGAATAACATGAGCTTTTAACAGCTCAAGCGTAAAAATGTGCAGCAAATTACAAATCACTTGCAGATATGGGAACAATGCAATTCTGGTGGAAATTAATCAAATCCCTTCTCTAGGATATTTGTGAGCCCTTTATCCAAGCTGTCAAGAGAAATATTTTTGTCCCATTTACACTTTCTATTGTCTCAGTACTGTCTTCAATCCAAGTTATATGTTGCTGCACTTCTCATTGAACCAAACTGGTCTGATTGCTTCCTCAACTTCTCTGCAACTGTTACAGGTTTGCATATTAAAATACAGGACATGGACCTCAACTGCCCTAAGGTTTGAGATAGAATATTTACTGCCTTTGCAAGTGTTATTCGTGTTCCTCATTTTTTTATTGCATAACTCCACATAACGCTGAGCCTATAAGAAATGAAGTTCTTCTTGAATTTACATGGACTCTGTCCTATGGCTTTAGATGGAACTTTCCTCAAATTAAGATGGTTTTCTCTGTGCCTTTAGGTGAGAAGAACATGTTTTCTGAACTGAGTACTCTTCCCCATTACTCAATTGTTCTTTCTCTTAAGGGTTTTCTTTTCTTTTTTTTTTTTTTCTTTCCTGTTATACTATACATGTTCCATTGAAAAAGGGATTGCCTATCATCACTGGCTTGAAATTCTGCTGTTTAACTATTTTGGGTCTACTGTTATTGAGTCCCAAACTTACTTTGAAATGGTTAGCAGTGGTATATACATGCAAAGCACTATTATTATATGTAAATTACTATGTATTTTGTGTATTTCTATCCTTTCCTTCTTCAAAAAAAATATGTTTCTATTAAGGTTTAATATGTAATCTTTTTTGAAAATTTCTGTGAATAGCTATATGATACTTAAGTCATCAACTGATTTCAGTCCAACTGAGATTTTGTCAACTTTTCTTCTTTTACCAATGTAAGTGCCAAATTGCTTTGCGTTAAAGTTTAGGTGAACTAATGTGCTATAGAATGTAATACTTTTAACTTTGAAGCTTTTTCTTAATGTCCTTAAACAGCAGTGTTAAGATGTTTGTAGCATGTTAAAATAGTTCAGCATAGACATTATGATATTGTAAATATGTTACTTAATTTAAACTTCAGTGTTAAAGAAGTTAATTACTCCAACTGAAAATCTGCATTCCAGGGAAACCAACTAGCTTTGTGTCAGAAAGGCCATGTTTGGCTACTACAAGCAATTCTATTATTCATGTATTGATAAACACTTGAGGCTTTTTTAATTATCATTCTACATGTTAGAATCTTACAATAATTTTTCAGAACGGTGAATGTTACCATTGGGCCCTGACTATTGAAATTTAAATATTCAAGTCGTACAGATTGGGTGAAATATTTTATGAAATTAAAGGCATTTGAGACATGTGGGTTGGAAACTGAACAAAATATTTTCGATTCATTCTTCACTCTGGGGTGAGCAGTGTGAGAATCTAGCCAGGCCCAAAATCTGTACTCTTAGGGACGGTGGTAGGGATAAATTTTTAAAAACAGCTAAAACCATGTCTCTCTTTGATATAAAATGAGCATGTATCAAAGATTTTATTTAACTCATTAATGAATGAGGAAACTGGAAAAGATTTTACAATTGACTCAAATCAGAATTGAAAGACCAGACAAATTTATACGCCCATCAATGATGCTGAAATGAATTTTCTTAATAGGTACAAAGCTGACTTCTTCCACAGTAGGGAAGGGAAGTAACTGAAGCGCCACTAAAACAAACAAACAAACAAAAAACCCACTGCCATCAAGTTGATTACAGCTCACAGAGAACCTCCATTAGGCAGAATTTATTTGCATGTCTGTGTTGTTGCTTTGGGTTGCCTGACATCAATTCCAACTCATGGGACAATCATTAATTGCATTGCCCTCAGTTGTCTACACGTTAACTTATATTTACAGAATGTAAAAATAACTCAAAGACAATGAAAGACACAAACCCCAAAGAATTAGGTAACCAGAATGGGTGTGCTCTAAACAAGCGTAGTTTTCTACTGAAAACACCTAGTAACGTTTTGGTCCATTTAGAAGCATTTCGAAGTTTTTCCTTATAATCTTCCTATCTCCAGCCACTGGTTTAGGAGGATTTCTGGTTTCTGCTAAGACAGGTAGCAGAAGCCTGCCTCTAGAATGCTGTCTCTTTTTCTCGGCTTAACCTTTCTTATAGAAAGTTGGTCAGAGCAACTAAAAAAGAGAACTGGGATCACATTGAGCTTACAGAATAGGTTGCGTTATTGCTTGTTCATTCACGTCTGTTTAAAAATGTCTACACCTATGATAAAATTTGATCAGAAGCTTGCTTTCTTTATACTCTTATAGCAAGGTTGTGGGGGTGTAGTACTCCTTACCAGCCTCACACAGTTTGGGTAGTTACTTTAATCTACCAAAAAGAATGCAAGAGTTGTGCATATCCAAATTGTTGTTGTTAGCTGCTGTTGCGTTGATTCTGACTCATGGCAACCCCATGTGTGCTGAGTAGAACTGTGTTCTCTAGGGTTTTTAGTGGCTAGGACCTTATGGAAGCAGATTTCCAGGCCCAGTAGTCGAGCGCTTAACCATTTGCACCACCCAGAGACTCCTATATCCAGATTAAGCTAGGTAAATTTTTAATAGGCAAAGTGGTAGCAGGGCTAAACTTCCCCCTAACCTCTCCTTTGGGAGAGGGTTATTAATTCTGCACACTGAAAATCAGGATTAGAATTTGTAAATGATTTTGACTGACTGTAATTAAATTTCAGCATCAGTGGGAGCCCTGCTTACAATTTGTTCACAGTTGTAGTACTGTGGCGTGGGCATGACCTACTCCACCTGAAGTCAAAGAAACCAGAAACTACTACTATTACCCTTTCCCACCCTCCCCTCCCCCCAGGTGTATATATACTTACGACAACCTCATTGTATCCCATCTCACAGTGAGTTGGCAGTGGGGCGAGAAGGGAGGTAGGTGTGGGCCCTCAGGCTCAGTAGCTCTGACTCCATATTCTGTGCCTTTTTTTCCGTAAGTCCCTATCACTGGACTATAAGATACGTTCACAGTTGCTGTGTGTCAGCGAGTCAATTCCAACTTAACAACACTATGGGACAGAGTGGAACTGCCCGATAGGGCTTCCTAGGCTGAAACCTTTACAGGAACAGATTGTCAGGTCTTTTCTCCCACAGAGTTGCTGGTGGGTCTAAACCGTCATCCTTTGGGTTAGCAGCCAAGCACTTAACCATTGCACCACTAGGACTCTTCACAGTAACTACATCAAAAAGAGAACACACGTGGCTGGTGAGTAAGCTAGGTTCAGCTCATTCAGCATGGTTACAGAAGAATTAGAATTTCCGTACACCTCCAAGTGAACTCTTGAAAGCTGGCCTCCGTGAGGAGGAGGTAAACAAAGCCTACAACATATGGTTTATCTTTTCAGTAATTACATTTTCAACTGTAATCCTATACACTTTTTCCCCTCAAATAAAGTCTTGTTTAAAACCAAATGTTTCTCTGTTAACACAGAGTAGGCAAATGAGAGTCCACACGCGGATATTGAGATATTCAGTGGTTTCATGGTTTTGAAAAGTTTGAATTAACATGCTGTACTTGTGGCCTTCTGGAGAATAAAGTTGTGCAAAGGGAAAAGTGGTTAAGAATTGGCCTTGTGTCTTCCACATGGACAAGCTCTTTCAGGCCACACTCAATTGCAGAGTCAACATTTTTCTCAGATGCTAGGGCAATTGTGCAGTGTAGCATATCCCACATGTTCATATTAGAACGGCACACTTTTTGACCCAAGAAGGAAACCTACTTTCAGACTCTCTTACAAAGTAGAAGGCCTCCACGGAGCCCATTGCATCTCTAATGTCAGTCCAAAGAGAGAACATGGAAGTTTTAGAAGTTTTCGTACAGCTAATATGGTCGACCATAGTTATGAATGATCACATTCTAAGCCTGTTTTCTGCTATTCTGGTGACAATATGAGGTTAACACACTGTTCCAAAAGCCTGATTTTTCTGTTCACCTGTCAGGAAAAGTTATTCCTCCAGGAAAAAATAAATCACCCTATTGCAAATGAACTGGATAGGAAATCAGAGAGCAACATGGGCAGGATTCTGAGAGTAAACCAGACTTTAGAGATGGGCTGCAGCTGGCTGTGATAGAAAGGTGGATGACATTCAGAAGTCAAGGGAGTGTGGTGGGCACCATGGTTTTGTTTGCTCAAACTCCACGCAACCCTTCTTCTCCCCTGTACTGCAGAGGTTGTTGCTGTTATCTGCCGTCAAGTTGCCCCTGACTCGTGATCGCAAGCACAACAGAAAGGAACACTGCCCAGTCCTGTGCCATCTCCACGATCAGTTGTGGATCAATCTGTGATGATCCATTGAGTTTTCATTGGCTGATTTTTGCAAGTCCATCACCAAAGCTTTCTTCCTAGTCCATCTTAGTCTGTAAATTCCGCTGAAACCTGTTCAGCATCATAGCAACACGCTAGCCTCCACTGACAGATGAGTGATGGCTGCGCATGAAGTGCACTGGCGGGAAATCAAACCCTTGTCTCTCGCATGGCAGGTAAGAATTCTGCCACTGAACCAACATTGCCCCTTGCAGAGGCTGGTGCACTAAAAGTCTATTTCCCAGACTTCTTGGAAACCAGAGTTGTGAATACGAACCAGGTTTTACCATTTAAAAGCACTTGCGTGCAATTTAGAGATGAGCAAAGGGGGCTACTTGTAGGCAGATGTTCCTCCTGGCAAACCAGATCACAGAGGTGTGACAACTGAGAAGTTGCTTTGCTGGCCATGTGCAGGGCTCCCGTGTTGAGCCATCAGTCTCATAGGTATCAAGCGGCAGTTATGCAGTGTAGCAGTGGCTTCTGATGCCAGGGTTACAGCTCCTGAAGAATTCTGTGCTGGGCCCCTGACTCCCATTCCTTCAGTCTCCCCAACAATTATGTAAGCCCGTAATTCCCCAAATGAAATCACTTTCTGCCTGAAGCACTCAGGATGGTCTTATTTCCTGTGCTTCACTATGGCCAATAGGGAAGGGACCTGTGATCACTAGGAGATGGTCAGCCATAGAAAGTTAGCAGTCAAAGTCTCAAAATTAATGAATTTTAGAATGAGAAGAGAGTTTAGATATCCTCCTGTCCAACCCTCCTCATTTTAAAGGTGAGAGAGGAAGACCCAGAGAGGTTGTTTGATTTGTGATCAAATGAATTGAAGCAATGTGGTACTAAAGACAAAGCAGAGGCCAAGGAGTAAGGCAGACCTGGCTTTGAATCACAGAGCTGCCACCAGTTAACCATGTGACCTCAACTTCTCTGAGCCTCAGTTTCCTTATCTGTAAAACGGGGATCATCATACTGAAACATAGTGGGCACTCAGTGACTCTCACATTCTCTGCTTTCTTTTGTTCTTTTATTCATGGTCACATGATGTGGCAGTGCCTGGTTAGGACTTAGAAAATACTTAAAAAGACAGGTGAGAAGAAGCTCTAACAATGGTCTCATGTCCATTGACATTAGTCTATAGACAAATCTAGAGCCTTCAGTGAAAATCTTGAAGTCAACACTATGAGGTCAGGAGAGCTACCCAAGGGAAAAGAAGAGCGGAACATGAGGACCAACACAGAGATTACAATCCAGAAATGTTGCCTCTGTTGGAATAAACTAAATAAATGTTAAAAAAAAAAAAAAAAAAAAGACTTTGTTAGTAAACGTCCAAGAAAGTGACCTGGTAGCAAAAGCTAAAGTAGTGAAGGGGTGGCAATTCATAAAGGAAGATGGCTGGTCATGGTCCAAACTGACAGGACTTCAGGGACATCCAGCAGCTGGTGTTGGGGACTCCAGCCCACTATGCCATACTGTAGAATAGGTCTGAATTTCATAGATGGGCAGTGAAAAGCAACCTACCTCCCAGGGTTACAATAGTATAAGGGCAGAAATAAGGATAACCAGATATAAACCTCCTTTTAAGTTCTATTTGGAGCGCCGGTGGCACAGTGGTTAAGAGCTGGGCTGCTAACAAAAAGGTCGACAGTTGGAATCCACCAGTTGCTCCTTGGAAACCCTGTGAGAGTAGTTCTACTCTGTCCTATAAGGTTGCTCTGAGTCACAGTCAACTTGATGGCAATGGGTTTGGGTTTTTGTTTGGTTTAGGGCTGGGTCTACCAATATGCTAACGCTTTATCTAACAGCCTTAGAAGCAACTTATTTTACCCATTTGAAGGCTATAAAGATGAGCCACAAAAATGAATGAGGAGGGATATGAGTCTTAATTTTCCCTATTGCAGTAAAAACATAAATTGTAGCCTCGTTAGGTTTTTTTTGTGTGTTGATCTTCAGGCACATATATGTATTTCAGATGACCCTTAACACCTAGATCAGATGGGCTGGAACTCTCATTCCATGACCAATGGAAGCCCTGACATATCCATATGATTTTTACAGATTCTTGGGGACTTACGTTCTCCTAGTCACCTCTCCCTCCAGGCATGTTTTCTCTTGTGGTAATTCTCTTCCGCACAACATTGAAGCAGACACAGAAACTCAGCTTCTTCTTCCATCTCCACACAACTTCCATGAGCTCAGTAGGCTTTCCTGAAGATTTGGGTCATGAGAAAGAGAACAGGAAAGGCTCACTCTGCCTTCAGCCATCTCTCTCACTCTTCTCATCTTACCCTACTTCTCTGATTCATATCGTCTCACCTGTTATAGGTTGAATTGTGGTCTTACCCCCAAAATATATATATTGGAATCCTTACCCTTATACCTGTGGATGTAAGCCTGTTTACAGCACTTTAAGGACTGAGGCGCACCTGACCCAAGCTATGGTGTTTTTAATTGACTCATATGCATGAGAAAGCTGAACAATGAATAAGGAAGACCAAAGAAGAATTGATGCCTTTGAATTATGGTGTTGGCAAAGAATATTGAATATACCATGGGCTGCCAGAAGAACGAACAAATCTGTCTTGGAAGAAGTACAGCCAGAAAGCTACTTAGAGGCAAGGGTGGGGAGACTTCATCTCATGTACTTTGGACATGTTATCAGAAGAAGGACATCGTGCTTGGTAAAGTAGAGGGTCAGCAAAAGAGAAGAAGACCCTCAAGGAGATGGACTGACACAGTGGCTGCAACAATGAGCTCAAGCATAACGGTGATTGTGAGGAGGGCGCAGGACCAGGCAGTGTTTCGTTCTGTCCTATATAGGGTCACTATGAGTCGGAACTGACTCAACAGCACCTAACAACAACGTTGTTTGAAAATAGACTTTTCTTCATTAGGTCAATTAGATCATGGCCAAATAAGTTAGGGTCTAAATCGAATCACTTCTGAGTTATAAAAAGAACAAATTAGACACAGAGGCACACACACACAAAGGGGAAGACAGACACCAGGTGAGAATTGCCTACAAACCAAGGAACCAAGGAATGCCCAGGATGACCAGCAAAGAAGGAATTGACACAGAAGAGACCCTGATTTGGACTTTTCTCCAGAACTGTGAGAAAAAAATTTCTGTTCTTTAAAACCACCACTTTGTGGTATTTATGTTACAGCAGCTCTAGGCAACTAAGACACCACCTTACATTATGCAGAATAGCTCAGCTCTCCCTAGCAGCTCTCCCAGCTTGAATGTCCTATCCTATATACATACCGATACATATTGACTTTGAATGCCAGTGGAAACAGATCGACAGTAAACAAACTCCTTTTCTTAAAAACACAAAAATCTAAAAAATTAAAAGTGCCAAAAAAAAAATTAGCAAATAAACAATAAATAATGCAAGCTAGTGCTTCTGCAGAAAATGGAGCACTCCTCAGACTGAAGTGGGTTCAGTCTCACAATGCAATTAAAATCAGGGGTGGAATTGATTCAGTTATCTTAGCAGTCACGAGGAAAAGAAATTACTCAATTAGGCCAACGAACACCATTTTCATAAGTGCCATAAATTAATGTGGCCAATAAATAATGGCACCGATAATAGCTCTGACATGTTTCTTCTTCAGCCTCTCCTCATCTTTTTACTTCTTCTTCCCATTTATTCATTTTTTCAACTAACATTATTGAGCACTTGCTGTGTCCCAAGCACTGTTGTAGACACCGCAGGTACTACAGCAGGTAAGACAAGGTCCCTGCCCCCATACAACTTACATTTTGATGTGGAAGACAGTAAATATGTAAACAGATGCATAAAATAAAATCACATAATGGTCAGTACTGGGAAGAAAATAAAGCAGGGTATAGAAAAGGCGGCGCAAGCTGTTTGCAGTCGGCTGCTAACCTAAAGATTGGCGGTTCAAACCTACCCAGCAGCTTCGTGGAAGAAAGGCCTGGTGATCTGCTTCCATACAGATTACAGCCAAGAAAATCCTGTGGAGTAGTTCTACTCTGTAACACATGGGTCGCCAGGAGTCAGAATTAACTTGGGATAGAGAGCGACTGGGGATGTTTGAGTTGCTGTTAGTTGCCGTTGAGTCTATTCCAACTCATGGCGATCCCATGTGCGTCAGAGCAGAACTGCTCCATAGGGTTTTCAAGGCTGTGACCTTTCAGAAGCAGAATGTCACGCCTGCCTTCCAAAGTGCCTCTGGGTGGGTTCCAACCACCAGCCTTTTGGATAGTACCATATTTTTCCACAAATAATGCAACCACATAAATAGTGTGCCCAGCTATATAACACAGCTTACAAAAATAGGGGCAGCAGGTGGGGTGAGGGGGGTTGCGAAGTTGGCAAAAAAATGTATAACGCGCTCATTATTTACATAAAAATACGGTAGTCAAGAGCTTAACCATTAATGCCAGCCAGGGATAAGATGAGTCAAGTTTGGATAAGATGAGTCAAGTTTAGATAAGATGAATTAGAAAAAGCTATCTAAAGAGGATCCTGTTGAACAATGGCCTGAATGAGTAGAAGTAGTTAGTAAGAAAAAGGCATGGAGAAGAATGCTCCAAAGCACTAAGGTAGGAAGAGCATAGTGTGTGAGGGACAGCAAGGAGGCCAGGGGAAGGCGAGGAGGAGGGGAGAAGGGAGGAGATGAAAGACGAGATTAGAGACAAGACAAGCCCAGATCACCACGAGTCTGGTGAGCCAAAGTGAGGAATGTGGATTTTATTACTATTACTACCATTATATTTCCAATGATTTGTTAAACACTTTCTGACAGAATCAGAAATAGACCTATTTGGTTCTTATTTTTTTAATTAACTGTTATATGGAGCTTAAGTAATAATATACGACATTATAATTAAGTAGAAGGTTTAAATTATTAAAGCCTCAAGCTCATAATTTGGACATGTTATCAGGAGGGACCAGTCCCTGGAGAAGAACATCATGCTCGGTAAAGTAAGGGTCAGTGAAAGAGAGGAAGACCCTTAATGAGATGAATTGACCCAGTGGCTGCAACAATGGGCTCAAACATAGCAATGTTTGTGAGGATGGTACAGGACTGGGCAGTGTTTCGTTCTATTGTACATAGGATCGCTATGAGTCAGAACCAGCTCAACAGTACCTATCCACAAAGACACAACAAAACACATACAGGGTGCAATGATAGTTCATTGCTAGAAGTCCCACCTTCCGTATGGGAGACACAGCTTTGATTTCCAGCCAATGCATCTCATGCACAGTCACCAGTTATCTGTCACTGGAGGCTTGCGTTTTGCTGGGATGCTTTTCAATGGAGCTTCCAAACTAGGACAGAATAGGGAGAAAGGCCTGGTGATCTGTTCCCAAAAATCAGCCAGTGAAAACCCTGTGAGTCACTATGGTGCTGTCTAGGACTGGGCAACTTTTCCATTTGTTGTGTATGACTCAGGGGCTGACTCGGCAGCTAACAAAAACAACAATAAAGCATATACACACACTCACACACATATTGAACCTTGGCCTTAGGGGTTTTTACTTGTAGAAGGTACACCGTGTGATCTCAGCTGCTCTGCATTGCCCATTGCCATCTGGTCATGAAAATTCTATCTCCAAAAAGAGGACTGGAAGTCCTTCCTTGTAATACTATGCCCCAGGCTCCAAATGTCAGACCACAGCTGAAGAGAAGTTAAGCACTTGGGACACAGTTTGTGTTTCCTCGTCTTTTAAAGCCAGCAAAGGAACCACTCCAGAGTTTTCTTTTTCGCCCAGTTCTTGGGATGACTCCTAAAAGCATCCACATGATTCCTGGACACTGTAATCCTTCCCGGTCCCTAGAGATGGGGAGGAAAAGTCAGTGGGAGCCAGAGGAGGGAGCGGAAACAAATTACGCAGTGGGCTTAATGAAAAGCCCATCATGGGATGAAATCTCCTCTCCCTTTTTTAATTTATGAGAAGGGCTTCCTTGCCTGGGCCACACCCACCTCCCTTGAGGCTCCTCCATCCGTTCAGCTGTATCACTTATGAGTTAAGTTTTTTCTCCCCAGCCATGCCATCAAGGCTGCAAGACGAAGATTGGCATCTTCATCCCACCAGCTGAGAGAGAGTCCTCACAGGAATCTTTTTATTCCAATGTGATCTAAATAATACCCACCTGCCCCAATGCTGAAAATGCAACTGTTCTTGTCCATTTACTAGACATCAACTTTGGGGGGCGATAGCTGAAGTGAGGCCACCAGCTCACAGATGAAATGTTTCAAGAAGCACGCTCCCCGCCCCCCGCAGGCTCCACCCCTAAACAGTCCAAGGTCGAATCCCACGGTCAGGGTATATGGCGTTAAATACTGCGGGAAAGCCAGCCTACTGTGAGATCTTGGCCAATCACTTATTCTCTCTGGATCTCAGTTTGTTAACATGTAAGAAAATAATTAAGTGGGAGAAGAAAAGTAGTATGAACTAATGCTCACTGGAGCGTTAAATGTAATGGTAAAAAACTGGAAACAACTTCCAAAAGGCAAAAATCTTAACAATATTTTCCTGGATTTGATTAATAATAAAAACAACTCGAATTTATGTAGCATATTGTTTTATAAAATATTTGCAAGTGCATTGCCTAACTTATAAGCAGCCCAGCGAAAAGGCTGACCAGTTTAGTACACATAGTTATTACTAGTGTGTAGATAAGGAAGCTGTGGCTCACACAGGTTAAGTGACTTGCATAAGGTATACAGGCAGCACGTGACAGAGCAGTCACCCAGATCTGGCCCAGTAGAATGTATCAATCACGGACTTTGGAGTGAGGCAGACTTGATGTTGAATATTCGTTCCACCACCTTTTTTCACTATATCTTTGAAAAGGTTGTTAACCAGTATAAAAACTAGTTGCTTTTGAGTTGACTCCAGCTCATGGCAACCCCATGTGTGACAGGGTAGAAGTGTGCCCCATGGTATTTTCAAAGGCTGATTTTTTGGACTTAGATTGCCAGGCCTCTCTTCCGAGGCACCTCTGGGTGGACTTGAATCTCCAACCTTTTGGCTAGCGGCCAAGCACGTTAATGGTTTGCACCATGCAGGGACTCCATTAATCAGTAGAGGCTTCCATTTTCTTACAGTTAAACGTGCATGGGTGTATGATAAAACAGGAGAACGTAATGTAGCGTACAAGGCCTAGCATGTGCTTGTTATAATAAATTCTAGTTTGTTCTCTCTTCTGTTTAATTGTTAATCCGATTGCCTTTCTACTGACTACACCATGCTACCTCTGCCATCGCTGGAACTAGTTACCAGGTAATTCTACTGTCTCTTTAGCTGCAGAAAATGGAGCTCAGTTTCCCTACAGGTCACCAGCTTTATTAATATCTGCTGCTCTAGGGCCACACGCACCCCACAGACAGCGAGAGAAAGTCACCTTTTCCTTGCCGTCAGAGCCCAGCAGTCTCATTTCTTCTGACGCCCTGACTTCTGAACTTCTGCTTGCTTCTTTCAGTCATGGCGCTTGCTGACTCCTTAGGTAAGAATCCCCTTGTCAGAAAACAACATAAATATTTCCACGTTTCTGCACAGTCAGAGCCTTCTGAGCAATCTGGATTAAAGGATGAGTGAACGGCAAACAAGACTGAAGTTAACGATAATAATTACTCCCCAGAGATTTATCGGCTTATCTTTACAGGAGCCATTTGTTTACATTCCAAAGGGTTGTGACAACTTAGCCACCTTTCCCTTTTCTTCTCAAAGAAGGTTTGTCTGCGCTGGAGAACAAAGGTTTCTCTCCTCTCGAGAGTAAAGGAGAGATGGTGTATCAGCTCCTATATGAGCTCCCAGACTCATAATTGTAGGGTTCCTCTCCTGCAGTACGGACACCTCCTCCTCCATACACGCAGGTGACCTCTGCCTCATCCTGTTACCTGCAGTGGAAATGGGGCATGGAGAACCAGCATTAAGATGTCCTGTAAGTAAATAATTGGTCTGCCTCTGATCCAGAAACCTCGTGTTTACTGTAAGAATAAGCTAAATAAATATAAATAAAATATTATATCCTAGACTAGATTTTCTTTATCCAAAAATAAGTATCTTTCGGACCCCCCCCTTCCTGTTTGGCCTAACACGGGTCATTGTCATCCACAGAGATACCTCAAATGTATGTAAGCATAGGAAACATTAGTTCGATATCAGTTCAACCCAGATCACGCGGAATTAAATGCAAAAGAGAAGTCTGCCTATCTTGAGAACCAGATGTGATTCCTGTCTTAGTAATCCAGTGCTGCTATAACAGAAATACCACGTGTGGATGGCTTTAACAAACAGAAATTTATCCTCTCACAGTCTAGGAGGCTAGAAATCTGAATTCAGGGAGCTAGCTGCAGGCGAAGTCTTTCTCTGTCAGCTCTTGGGGAAGGTCCTTGTCATCAATATTCCCCTGGTCTAGGAGTTTCTCAGCACAGGGACTTCGGGTCCAAAGGATGTGCTCCCCCCGGTTCTTCATTCTTGGTGTCATGAGATTCCCCTGTCTCTCTGCTTGCTTCTCTCTTTTATATCTCAAAAGAGAATGACTCAAAACACAATCTAATCTTGTAGATTGAGTCCCACCTCATTAACATAACTGCCTCTAATCGTGCTTCTTAACATCATAGGGATAGGATTTACAACACATCGGAAAATCACATCAGATCACAAAATGATGGACAATCACACAATACTGGGAATCATGGCCTAGCCAAGTTGACACACATTTTAGGGGGACACAATTCAATCCATAAAAATACCCAAAACTGAACCCTAAATTTCTTTTAGGGAGGACAGGAATGGGAAAATGTAAGTCAGAGGAAAACAAAGGGTGAGAGAGACTCACCAAATCCACCAACCCATACCAAAACCCACTGCCGTAGAGTCGATTCCAACTCATAGCGACCCTCTAGGACATAGTAGAACTGCTCCAGAGGGTTTCCAAGGCCGTCATCTTTACAGAAGTAGACTGACTGGTGGGTCTAAACAGCCAACCCGTCTGTTAGCAGCCCAGTGCTTTACCACTGTGCCACCAGGGCTCCTTTCAAATCCACCAAACTGTTGTCATCAGGTCGATTCCATCACTATTCAATGTACCATCATAACACAGCACTTTGGTGGTCTAGCTAAGTTAGGAATGCAAAGAGATCTCTCAGGCCATCGTTTATTCTTCTGCCAGAGGAGAGGTGCTTCCAACAAGACAAAGGCTCCACTAACAGCGGAGGTGGAAAGAACAAGAGAAGGATGCTTTCTGCCCCCTGTATTTTATTCTGCCAAGAGGTTGAGAGCAAAGGGGCAAATTTCAAAGCCTGCAAACAAAATCTGCAGGTTTTGGCAGCTAACTTTTCCTGCTTGACTGCTTGATAATGGCCTTTGTGAGCCAAAACGATCCTCATTCAGAAGCACATGGAAGTCAACTTGTCAACTTCATTACAGTTTAGTCAGAGACTCTGTGATACTCTGTAAGTTCCCTGGGGTCCAGATCAGCACAAGAGTGGACAAATCAGTACAATGTGGGCAAGAACAGCAGTGAGTGAAATTTGAACCAAGCTGTGATGGATCCCCTTCTCTTGACTGATGAGTTCCCAGTTCTCAACACAGCTTTGCCCTCAGACTTCAGAGTTTGGGTGCCCCTCAGAACAATTCTTGGTTGTCCTTTTGTGTAAATACCCATGAGGGACCCTGCTACTCAGCTGTATTACTACTCTCCAGATCCAAGGCAAAGCCTACTGCCCTGCTGGCATCTCTTTGCAATCAACTCTGTCTGGTCCCACTTTTCACTGCTATATCGAATTAATTCAGCATTTCACAAAAGTGCATATTTGGAAAACTTGGTTTCTTTTAACATCTCAAAAGCAGGTTTATTCTATGACTTCAGAGAATTCACTCAGCTGTTCTGGTCTCTGTTCTTTTAAAACATAAGTAGCCAGCATAGATTGTCAGCACACAGCTAGTCATGTTTCCAGGGATGGAGCTCAACAAATTATGAAAACCCTCTGGAAGGGTTAGTTTCTACAAAGCAGGCAAATTCCAACCTTGGAGAAGTTAATTCCTCCAGAAAATAGCATAAACATACTAAGTTTCAAGAGGATGGAATTTGACTCTAGCTAGATCGTTCTGCCCGAAACTTCAGCCAGTATGCTGAGTATGGGGAACCCAAACAACCTGAATGATTAAATGCGTTCGGATAGAACAGTGACAAAACCAACTTTCTGAGCAATGGAAATTATATCTGCCCCTGATGGCTTTCACCCTGTTTGCATGATCGCAGAAAAACTAGCCGGGCAGAACCATTTCATGGGATAATTGACCAGTATGCCAAATGAGCATCCTCATTATTTTTCATTTTCTGAGGAAGAAGAGAAAATCTTAGTGCCCTCTCACTTTGACATCAACAGAACTGAGTATTTCAGTAAATCTAATTGGCAGGAGGAGTCCCTGGGTGGTGTAAATGGTTGAGGGGCTTGACTGCTAACCAAAAGGTTGAACAGTCGTTGAAAACCTCATGGAGCACAGTTCTCCTCTGACACACATGAGGTCACATAAATGGGAATTGACTCAATGGCAACCGGTTTTTTAATTTCCCAGAAGAGGCTGTGGATGACAAGATTATCGTTTCTGCCCATGGAATTAAGCAGCTTGGCTGTAGTAAAGACAGGTTGATTATTTCTGTTTTAATTGATTCTGTCATAGTTCTTGTTTTAGTTATTTAGTACTGCTATAACAAAAATACCACAAGTGTGCAGCTTTAACAAACAAAAACTTATTTTCTCACAGTTTAGGAGACTAGAAGTCAGAATTCAGGGCTTTGGCTTTATGGGAAGGCTTTCTCTCTCTATCAGTTCTGGAGGAAGGTCCTTGTCTCTTTTCAGCTTCTGTTCCTTGGAGATCTCATATGGCATGGTATCCATCTTCCCCTATCTCTGCTTGCTTGCTTGGTTGCTGGATCAATCTGCTTTTTCATGCCTCAGAAGAGATTGACTTCGAACACACCCTCACTGACATAACAAAGTAAACCCATTCCCAAATGGAATTATAACCGCACGCATTTTGGGGGGACACAATTCAACCCATAACAGTTATGGAATCAGTTTCTGCTGGGGCCTGGGATCATGAGAATGTGACCTCTTTGCTCCAGGGCTGTTAAATCACAGAAGTCCATGGACTTCTCCCAGCTCATTTAGAAGGAACATCGAGGCAGTTCTCCTCTTTACTGGGTGAGAAATGGTAGAGAGCAACTCAAACCTCAAATTAGGAATGAGCTTCATCTCCGTTTACTTACGCATCTACCCACTCCTGGACCCAGCTTTGGGGATGAGGCTAGCTTTGCTCTTTGAAGCTGGCAGCACCAAGGTAATCCCATTTGCTTCGGTTATGGAAGAGGGTGTTGTGTCTAAGCACAATGCAAGCTTCTTTTATCAACTGTTTTATACGCCTGACATTCTCTTCCCACCCAGAATGGCCAGTTAATATACCAGGGCTAAATGCTTGGAGAATTACTCCAGCATATGGAAGCTGCAAATGAATAACATGAAAAGCAGAAAGAGCTATGCCCTGGTGTATAGTGGTCTCAAATTCACTCATTATTCGTATGAACGTAAGAAATGGGAACAGGAGAGAAAGTCAGTGGAGCCTTCGGAGACCAGCTCCTTTCCAACAAGCTCTTTCTCCTAGGGCATCATCAATCTGCTTCTGTGCTGCTGGTAGTTGGGCCTCGAATTCTGTTCCAAATATCTGCTATTCACACAGAAAAAAATAAATTGTTGCTGGTGTCTAGTCTGTATTTAGCTTTGAGCTTCAAATCCTATTCAGGTCTTTGCAGACAAGTTGCTGAGGAGGGGCAGGTTTCAGGTGAGCCTCAGGTCGTCCTCCCAGGTGGTGCCTTCCCTTTCTGAGCTACTCTCAACCCAAAGTTTGTTTATCATTTTCCATTAGGATGTGCTACTGGGAAAAGGTGAGGAGGACAGAGCGGTCAAGTGGGATAGATATTTATGAAAAGAAAACACGTTCCCTGTTGTCAGGGAAATGGGTAGAAAATGAACTAGGCATTACTAACTTCACAGTCTTGGAAGCTCATTCTTTCTTTCCCTTTCTTTTTTTGTTTCTGTGCTTCTTTCTTTCTTTCTTCCTTTCTTTTTCTCTTTCTCTCTTTCTCCCTCCCTCTCTCCCTGTCTCTCTTCCTCCCTCCCTCCCTCCCTCCCTATTTTAACTGATTCTGTCATAGTTATTGTCTTACATACCTAGGGCTGCTGTAACAAAAATACCCCAAGGAGTGGCCTTTACAAACAGAAATTTATTTTCTTGTAGTTTAAGGCTCCCTCTCCATCCCTCCTCCTTTCATCTTTCTTTCTTTCTCTCCCTCTCTCTCTTTCTTCTTCCTTCCTCCTTCCCTCTCTCTCCCTCCCTCCCTCCCTTCCTTTCTTCCTTCCTTCTTTCCTTCTTTCCTTCCTTCCTTCCTTCTTTCCTTCCTTCCTTCTTTCCTTCCTTCCTTCTTTCCTTCCTTCCTTCTTTCCTTCCTTCCTTCCTTCTTTCCTTCCATCCTTCCTTCTTTCCTTCCTTCTTTTCTTCCTTCCTTTTTTTCTTTCCGGAGCCCACTAGAATAAAAACACTCATTTCCCCCTGGAGTTTCTTGTTCTGAGGAACTTTCCCGTGTCTTCAGAATAGCTGGCCTAGTTTGATCCTAGCTGGAATGTACCTTCAGAGGTTTGGGAACCTAACCACAGTTAGCACCCCAGCTTCTTGACGGCAAACTCCTCAGCACCCAAAGACAACAGAAGCAGCGTCTGCTAAAACTAGAGAAAGAAAAAGACTAAAATTTGTACTTACTTTCCAGCAGTTTGCAGTCTTGCTGAGAAGGCAATATTCATGTATATCCAACTATTAATGACAAAGACATGACAGTAATGAGTAAGCTCCGAATTCACTATACTAAGCTGTAGTTCCAAGCTCATAGAAGCCCAAATTCTAAATTTCTACAACCAGCAACTAGGAAATGTTACAGGACCCTTCCTTGCTACACTTACAGGCTTTCATGCTAGTATATAATAATACCTTAATAATATAAGGTATTATATTAATACCTTATAATAATAAGTATTCATATACCTTTGTCCAGTCAATAGAATTACTGACACTCTGGGGTCTATAATTTTCCTTATTTAACTCCTAGGATTCCTTAGGGAACTCACATCCTGATACAAGCAAGGTAATTGTGTTATCAGACCAAATACTCTTTCCTTTTTTTATGTCAATGCATCAGGTAATGAAATGATGCATCTGGGCTGGAATTCTCTCTTTCCTGGGTGTGAGCATTAACCATCCAATGAGCTGCTCTGTTCTTCCTCAGACAAGGTTTCGTCCATCTAAAGCCTTATTCTCCCAGTTGAGCGCTGGGCAACTTTTGACCACCATGGGCTACCTGCAAAACAGGATGGAGCTTTTCAAAGAGTGCTATTCATTACCTCACAAATACTACAGTGTGTCTGCTTTGGGTTTATTAGTTCAGTGAAATTTTGATGGATTTTAAAAGATATATAAATAACTATAGTAAAAGGCCTGCGTAGCTTTCACCCACACATGAACTGAAGAAACAAACAGGCGCAAGTTCCATGAATACAAACACACCCAACTGGCTTTGTGCGGGGGGATGATGATTTCACTCTTGGAAGCGTTACTCTTGGACATTTTTTTTTTTCCTCTTAATATAATAGTTTTACCTTCAAAAATGTAGAGCAGAAAGGGTTCTCACTGACCGGGGTCTCCTTAAATACCTACAAAAAGGGAAGCAGCTTAGGTTAAAAATAAAATATATAAACCTCAGTCAAAGCAAGGCAGAGAGATTTATGAGTTTTCTAATTAATTTTATGCCAATAAATAAGAATGCAAGTAATGCCTGCTGACCTCATGGTCTCAGACAGTCAAGATGTTTTAAAAAAGGACGAGAAGTAAAAGAAACTTAACAGGACAAGAAGATAGGAGGAGGAAGAGTAAATGATAGAAAAATTAAGTTAGAAATAAAATCCTGCCTGTGTTAAGGAGTAATTAAGGCTTAACAGTTTACTAGATTCAGTTGGTCCCACCCATGCCCTGGATTTTGGGGGAGGGATGAGTCGTCTGAATTATTTTAACTTCCCAGACTCTGTGGTCCGTTCAGGATAAAATGTGTGCTCTAACTTCGTTTGTACTGGACGAAACTTTAGCAATGTTCTAGCTCAGTCTTCACATTTTACAAACAAAGAAACTATGACCCAGGAAGTAAAGTGGTTTTTCAAAGATCTCTCAGCTGATCAGTAAGATAAACCAGTTACTGTTGAGGTGATCCGGCTTCATGGTAACCCCATGTGTGTTAGAGCAGAACTGTGCTCTACGGGATTTTTAATGACTGATTTTTTGGAAGTAGATTGCCAAGCCTTTCTTCCGAGGCTCTTTTGTGTGAACTCAACCTTTTGGTTAGCAGCTGAGTGTCATTAACCATTTGCATCACCCAGGGACACCTATTAGTAGAATAACCAAAAACACTATTGCCGTCCAGTCGATTCTGACTCATAGCAACCCTGTAGGACAGAGTAGAACTGTCCCATGGGGTCTCCAGGGAGCAGCTGGTGGATTCAAACTGCCGACCTTTGGGTTAGCAGCCTTAGCTCTTAATCACTGTGCCACCACGGCTCCATCAGTGGAATAGCTGGGTCTAAAATTCAGGTCTATTTCCTAACCCATTCTTATTTTCACTAAACAACATTTTTCTTGATTTTTTGGCTGATCCTTTTAATCTCCCATCATTTTTTGTGTACACCTCCCCTTCATCTTCCACTCTACCACACACGTCCACACATACACGCACACGCACCCATATGTATACACATACACACACAGACACTCATACACACACAGACACACAACACACACATACACACACACTCATACACACACATACACAAACACAAACACGTACTTCTGCTCTATGCTTGTGGAGTATAAGTTCTTCAACAGTTAAGATGGATTGGCAAGAAATAACAAGGAATAATATATGTTGACAACCAAATGCTTGCAAATTGAATGCAAATATCATGTAAATGAATGGGTGGCACTCCCATGTATTACACATGCCTGAATGTGACCTTTGGGAAACTTCTGGTGGAATTCACCAGTTTTCATCTCCCTGAATCCACCAAATCATTGCACAACACAAATCCAGCTGTGTGAGCCCGCCCTGTGGAGAAGCAACAAGCTGTGGGGCTGGTGGGGCTTCCCAGGGGATTCATTTGTTGAAGCAATCCTGATGTTGTCACCCCTGACTGGGAAACAGCCATTTGTTTTTCTGGAAGTTTTGGATTCAGTGGGCTTCTTCCATACCACATAACGGATACATAAGCCCTTCCAGTTCAAATACATTGTCTCCTAGGCACTAACCCCCCCACTCTCACCCCCCACCCTCTAACCCCTAACCTTCACACATCCGCCCTCGGTTTCACCCTCAGCTTAAAGGCAAACCCCACTAACTTCCTGTAAAAGACAAAAGCAAAATGCTAAAAAAAAAAAAAAAACTAACTAACTTTTACTAAAGGAGGTTTACATGATGTCACGCGCTCTCTGTATATGAACATTGTCGTCACTGACAAGCCATCACAAGGACTTGAGCTCTGAGATGGTTTCTTTTCTGTGTGTGTGCACTTCAGATGAAGATTTACAGCGCAAATTCGTTTCTCATTAAATAGTTAATACACATATTGCTTTGTGACATTGGTTGCCAATCCTACGACTTGTCAACACCCTCCCCTTCTCGACCTTGGGTTCCCCGTTTCCATTCATCCAGCCTTCCTGTTCCCTCCTGCCTTCTCGCCCTTGCCCCTGGGCTAGTGCACCCATTTAGTGTCATATACGTGGTTGAGTTAGGTGCATTATTGTTTGTTTTATGGCCTGTCTAATCTTTGGCTGAAGGGTGAACCTCAGGAGTGACTTCAGTACTGAATTAAAAGGATATCAGGGCCATACTCCCGGGATTTCGCCAGTCTCTGTCAGACAAGTAAGTCTGGTGTTTTTTCGTGAGTTAGAATTTTGTTCTACATTTTTCTCCAGCTCTGTGATCCCTGTCAGAGCAGTCGGTGGTGGTAACTGGGCATCATCTAGTTGTGCTGGACTCATCCTGGTGAAGGCTGTGGTAGTTGTGCTCTATTCGTCCTTTGGACTAATCTTTCCCTCACATCTTTGGTTTTCTTCATTCTCCCTTGCTCCAGACAGGGTGGGACCAGCGGAGTATCTTAGATAGCCACTCCCAAACTTTTAAGACCCCAGATGCTACTCACCAAAGTAGGATATAGAATGTTTTCTTTATAAACTATGTTATGCCAGTTGAACTAGATGTCCCCTGAGACCATAATCCCCAGCCCTTAGCACAGTAATTCGGTCCCTCGGGGAGTCTGGATGTGCCTATGAAGCTTCTATGACTTTGCCTTGGTCAAGTTGTGCTCAAACTTCCCCAGTATTGTATACTGTTTTACCCTTCACCAAAGTTACCATTTATCTATTGTCTAGTTAGTATTTTTCTCTCCCTACCCTACCCCTCTCCTCCCTCATAACCATCAAAAGATTGTTTCTTTCTGTGTGTAAACCTTCTCATGAGTTTTTATAACAGTGGTCTCATATAGTATTTGTCCTTTTGTGATTAACTTATTTCACTCAGCATAATGCCCTCCAGATTCATCATTGTTCTTTATCATTGTGTAGTATTCCGTTGTATGTATGTACCCTAGTTTGTTTATACATTCTCCATTGATGGGCACTTAGATTGTTTCTATCTTTTTGCTATTGTGAATAATGCTGCAATGAATATGGGTGTACATATGTCTATTCATGTGATGGCTCTTTATTTCTCTAGGATACATTCCTAGGAGTGGGATTGCTGGATCATATGGTATTTCTATTTCTAACTTTTTACGGAAGTGCCAGATCGTTTTCCAAAATGGTTGTACCGTTTTTCATTCCCACCAGCAATGCATAAGAGTTCCAATTTCCTGCAGCTTCCCCAACATTTGTTATTTTCTGGGTTTTTTTTATTAGTGCCAGTAATGTCAGGGTGAGATGGTATCTCATTGTAGTTTTGATTTTCATTTCTCTAATGGCTAGTGATTGCAAGCATTTCCTCATGTGTCTGCTAGCCACCTGAATGTCTTCTTTGGTGAAGTATCTGTTCATACCCTTTGCCCATTTTTTAATTGGATTATTTGTCTTCTTCTTGTAGAGATGTTGGATTTTCCTGTAGGTTTTAGAGATTAGGCCTTTGTCAGATATGTCATAGCCATTTTTTTCCCAGTCTTTTTACTCTTTTGGTGAAGTCTTTTGATGAGCATAGGTGTTTAATTTTTAGAAGATCCTAGTTATTAGCTTATCTTCGGGTGTTTGTGTTTTGTTAGTTATGGTCTGTATCCTATTTATGCCATATATTACATCCCCTAGCATTGACCTTATTTTTTCTTCCATGATCTTTATACTTTTTGGTTTTATATTTAGGTCTTTGATACATTTTGAATTAATTTTTGTGCATAGTGTGAGGTATGGGTCCTGTTTCATCTTTTTGCAGATGGACACCCAGTTTTTCCAGCACCATTTGTTAAAAAGACTGTCTTTTACCCATTTAATGGAGTTTGGGCCTTTGTCAAAGATCAAGTCACTGTAGGTGGGTGGATTTATATCTGAGTTCTCGATTCTGTTCCATTGGTCAATGTGGAGGTGGTTTCTTAATAGTAAGGATTAATTTATTGAACTGAACGTGATGCATCCTACAGTGGGGGTCAGGTGAAATGGTATTTATCCTTAGAAACTGAATATTTAAGAATAGAAGAACAAAAGTTCAGGTCAAGAATGATAAACACATGTATGATTGTTACAAAAAAGAGGGAACTCCAGTTTAAGACAAATAAGGACTTTCTAACGAAATAGACTGCTTTACTCTCTCTATTATTTCAACTGAGGTTGGCTTACCAGCTATTCAGATTCTCCTCACAGGAACTCATCAGAGGAAGGTTGGACCAAAAACCAACTCTCCCTACCTGTGGCCCTGGAAATTCCTCTAATGGTTGATTGAGAACAAGGGAACATTATATGGATTTGGAAAGGACCAACCCTAACTGATTTACATAGTGATTAAAACAGGAGTTAATAGAATGTTTCAACCAACTGTGGAAGTGATTCTGTAGTTCACAGTATACTGTGTAACTAATAGGATCTTAACAAACCTTCTATAATGAGTACAAAAGGATATATTATAAATGTCACAGCAAAAATTTGTTTGGCTTTTCAAGTACATGAGCATTCTTGAAAAGTTTATTCCCTTAGGTAATATAAATAGCAACCTTTAACATAGAATTGGGTAAATAATAATCCCTACTTCATAGACGGTATGAGGTTTAAATGAAATAATGTGTGAAAACTGCGGGGTAGATTCCCTTGCATAGTTAGTACACCTACTCCTTACTTATAGACTACCTCATTACCTGACGTTTTGCACTTACAACAATAGTAAAAACTCTACTATCTGACTATTTTGCACATTAACAACGTATGTCTGGCTGTAATGAATGCCGAAGTGCGAGACGAGAGTAACACTGTGATGGTTAAGACTATGTGTTACCTTGGTTGGGCCATGATTGTCAGTGTTTTGGCAGTTATGTAGTGATGCAATTTGGCAGCTATGTAATGATGTAGTCATCCTCCATTTTGTGATCTGATGTGGTCATCCTCCATTTTCGCATAATGCTGATTTTCGCCTAATGGCCTGGTCTTTGGAACCTAACCATGTCGGTAAGTGAGGAGCGGGTGTATTCAATATATGTTGGATATTTACTGAATAGCTATTGATTTTTCCAATAAACCATTTCTTAATAGATATTGCCTTGGTAGATAACCCATGCCAAGTCAGAAGTACACTGCTCCCAAACTTCTGGAATTGCACTGTGTGACCTGCAACAACTGCAGATACTGCGATACTGAATACAGTATCATGCAGATATTGAATGCTCAAGCATACGTGGTGTTGATATCAGTAGTGTCTCTTGGCATGGCCTAAGTGTAACCATAGAAGGAAATCTCAATAAAGCAAGTACTCAAAAGCCTCCATTTTTTCTAAGAAAGCAAATAAAACCTAATTAAGGTAGAATAAAAAGGATGAATAGAAAGAAATGAGTCAAAAGAGAGTTCATACATAGATTTTATTTATTTATTTTTTGTGACTATTTTAGTGGCTTGGTGTTTCCTTACAGCTCATGGTGTTTTCCAGCTAGCAAGAGGGAATAGATAGTGGCCAAGTGGTTAAAGCCCTCGGTTGCTAGCCAAAAGGCTGGCAGTTCAAACCCACCAGGAGCTCCACGGGAGAAAGATGTAGCAGTCTGATTCCGGAAAGATTCCAGCCTTGGAAACCGTATTATACGATTCAGTTCTACTCTGTCCTATAGGGTCAGTATGAGTCAGAATCGACTTGGCAGTGGGTTTTTTTGTTTGTTTGTTTGTTTAGAGGGAGTAGGAAATTTAGGGCCAAAACATTTGATGAATTTCTTAATGAGAGAAATCAAACAAAAGCTGCTCTGGCTTTTTCTAAGCAAAAATGTCTTAGTTCAATGCTGGAAACAGAAGTAGCTTGCACCCTATTCCATATTCATGAATCTATAAAAAACAAACTCAAACCAGTAGCTGTCAAGTCAACTCTGACTCATAGTGATGACACATGTGTCAGAGTAGAACTGGGCTTCATAGGGTTTTCAATGGCTGATTTTTCAGAAGTAGATCACCAGACCTTTTTCCCAAAGTACCTCTAGGTGGACTTGAACCTTCAATCTTTCAGTTAGCAGTTGAGTGTGTTAACTGTTTGCACCACCCTGGGACTCCCAAGGATCTATAGGCCCAGACTAGAGGTGAGCACCTCAAAGGTCCCATGTCACTACTCTTTCCCTTTATCATACCGGAACAAAACAGCAACCTACACTAAGAGCAACTCTTAAAAAGTGGCCTCTGAAAAGCAAGCAGTAAACACTTTTTACCCACAAAAGCACAGAAGGCACAAATTGCCCAGAGGCAAACGGGTAAATGCCCAACAGCCTCCCATCTAGAACATAGCACCAAAGAACTGGGAAGCTTAAATGATTAGAGAACTTTTCACTCAGACTCATTGGGTGACATGTTCCAGTTAACTGAGCAGCTGGTAGATGTCTCTATCCCAGACGTCCATTGCAGTAACTGCTTTGGTTCTTCAGCTAATGTCTTCACAGAGTAAACAGAAGTGCAGTCCCAAAGCCCAACTATCCCTGGGTGTTAATTTTTAGGGACTATGACGTCTAGGCACTGAAGAGTTAAGATGGTCTCTAGGTACCTCCATTTCACAGGTCACTAATTCCAATGGACCATAATTGCCCAGAACAAAAAATGTCCCCAGAACACCCAATTATGATTCCTCTTTCAGCATAAATAACCCAAACCCAAACCACAGAGCAGACGGCAATCTTTTAAACCCATGGCCGTTGAGTCAATTCCTACTCGTAGAGACCCCGTAGGATTTCCGAGGCTGTAAATCTCTAAGGAAGCAGACTGCCCCATCTTTCTCCCACGGAGCTGCTGGTGGTTTCGCATCACTGACGTTTTGGTTATCAGTTGATCGCTTTAACCACTGTGCCACCAGGGCTCCACTACCTTTTAGTAGTACACTTATGTCTGGAAGATTGGCAGTTCTTTGGAGACTCAGCATTTTAATGCAATGATGACATTGAGCCTGTGGTAGACAGATTTCTAAGGTGGTCCCCAAGATTCCTGCCCCGTGGTGTACGTGTCCTGTGAAATCCTCTTCCCTTGGGTGTGGGCAGGACCTGTCAATATGTTGATCAAGGGATATTTGCTCCCTTGATTAGGTTACATAAGATACCATTTGACTAGACTAAAGAGAGATTTGCCCGCTGGCTTTGAAAAAGAAACTTGCTATGCTTTTAGAGTGCCAGGAGGCTAGGACCTGAAAGTGGCCTCTAGCCACAGACAACAGCCCAGCCAACAGCGAGCAAGGAAACAAGACCTCATTTCCTACAGCCGCAAGGAACTGAATTCTGCCAACAACCTAAATGAGCCTAGAAGAGAACACTGAGCCCCAGATGAGAACAAAACCCAGCTGACACCTTGAGTTCAGCCTTGTGAGACCCTCAACAGAGGACCCCGCTAACCCATACATGAACTCCTGCCCCATAGAAACTGCGATAATAAATGCATGTCATTTTAAGCTACTAAGTTTGTGGTAATGTGCTACACACCAATAGTAAACTAATAGATAGTCCCAGCTGAGTGACTGCATGTCCCCATTTACTAACTGTGATCTCAAACAGGTTAAACAACTCTTCTGAGTTGTCAACTCAGAAAGGTGGATTACAAACATATCTGCTCAATTATTCTCCTATGTTTGACATGAGGGTTAAAATGATACTATCTGTGACAGATTTTGAAAATTGTAAAGCACTAATCTAGTAATTGGTAGTATCAAGTGGAAACTCTTGAGGTTTTCAGAGACCCAAGGGTCAGTATGGGTTAAGAGGGATATCTTAGTTATCTAGTGCTGCTATAACAGTTTAGGAGGCTAGAAGTCCACATTTAGGGTGCCTGCTTCAGGGAAAGACTTTCTCTCTCTGTTGGCTTTGGGGAAAGGTCCTTGTCATCCATTTTCCCCTGGTCTAGGAGGGTCTCAGCACAGGGACCTCAGATCCTAAGGAAGCACTCTGCTCCTGGCTTTTCTTGTTTGGTGGTAATGAGGTCCCTCTCTCTCTGCTTTCTTCTCTCTCCTTTTATCTCTTGTAAGATAAAAGGTGATGCAGGCCACACCCCTAGGGAAACTCCCCTTACATGGGATCAGGTACATGACCTGAGTTAGGGTGTTGCATCCCACCCTAATCCTCTTTACCACAACCTAATCTTGCCTAGGATTTACAACACATAGGAAAATTACATCAGATCACAAAATGGAGGACAATCACATAATACTGGAAATCATGGCCTAGCCAAGTTGACACACATTTTTGAAGGACACAGTTCAATCCATAACAAGGGAGGTCCCTCAACTCTGGCTCCAGCCTTTCAAACCAGAGTAGGGTTATGAAAGCCTCTTCTCCCTTGACCTATCTCCAAATCAAAAGCCAGAGAGGGCTTGAGTTTGTCAAAGAGAAGATATAAACATGGGAAAACTCCTTATTTCATATCCATGCTGTATATACATTTACTGTGCCAAGTGCTAGGTGCTATGGTTAAGGAGGCAAACAAGACCTATGTTTTCTTTTTAGCCAAATTCCCTAGGAAGACACAGATAAGAGATGAACAACTAGCAAACCGTGTGGGTGAAAGTTATGCTAGCTGGTAGGGGGAGCCATGCTAGACTGTTGGGGGAGCCCAGAGGTGATACATAGAGGAAGAGCACCTGCTCATCATGGGGATCTATGGGAAGGTGTCCCAGAGGAGATAAGATGGGCAGGGGCCAGAGGAAGAAATGGTTCATAGGAAATAGTAAGATAAAAGCACAGAGGCTTAAGAAGATGACCCTTTTAAGGAGCAAGCTCGTTAGTGCCATCTGGCTTTATGAAAGAGAACATGATACATAACAAAAAATTAGAGTTGAGAGTGAGAAAAAGCCAGACTATGAAGGATCTTTACTTTACTGAAAAGCTTGAATTTATTCTGAAAGTGATAAGGAGTCCTTGGTGGCCTTTAAACAGATGGGCCTAAGGATAACTTGGGCATTAGTGTGGATAATGGACTGGAAAGAGGAGAGAATCCAGCTTGAAGGAAATTTAAGTAATCTAGGTAAGAAAAGATAAAGACAACACCAGTGCAGATGAGAAGAAGGATGAATTAGCAGGACTTAATTCACCAAGGAGAATCTGAGAGAGGAAGGGGTCATGGTTGAATCTGAGGTTCTAGCATGAGCCACTGAATAATTGCAAGATTCATGAGTACCCTAGCTCCCAGCTCTATAGAATAGAGAATTTAGGTAAGGACTCCAGGAGCTTCCCAAAGCTTGTCAGGAAGTAGGAAGCTGATTAATTTATGTCCTGGGTTCACTGAGGCAAAACATTACACAGGAATTTAGGGTGAAGAATTACATTACCCCAAAAATATGACCTTTGTTTCCATCTCCTGGGAGGTGATCTCTAAACCCTTGGAATTTTCCAAGTGATTGAAGTGTCTTTGTTTTTCATGGAGGGCTCCAAATCACCCCAGAGAGAGAGATGACTCAGGATGGAAGCTGGCCATGTGGGGAAGACCCACCACATGATAACAGCCTGATCTTCACAGAGGTGATGGGGCTGGAGATTGAGTTCAATTTTGTGACTAATGATTCTATCAACCATGCCTATGTCATGAAACCCCAATGAAAACTCTGGAGACAGAAATTCAGGTGAGCTTCTCTGATTGACAATCAGGTAAGCAGTCATGTGCTGGGAGGGTGATAATGTCCAGCCTCCAAAGGAAAAGGATATGGAAGCTTTGAGTTTGGGACCCTCTCTGACCTCGCCCTAAGCATCTCTTCTTTTGTATCTATACTGCTATAATAAAACTGCATTCATAAGTATAGCACTTTCCTGAGTTCTGTGAGTCGTTCTAGTGAATTTTAAAACCGGAGGGGGTAGTGGGAACCCCAAACTTGTGGCCAGTAGGTCAGAAGTGAGGGTGACATTGAGAACTCCTGAACTTTCAGCTACCATCTGAAATCTTGGGCAGACATGAAAGTCTGGAGGAGTGTCCTCTTAACCTGTGAAATCTGATCCAATTCTGGGGAATTAGGGTCAGAATAATTGATACTCTACTTTACTAATAAACTGGTGGTTTCAGCAACAAAAGTCCTATCTGCAGCCATGACAAAGCATTAGTTTTTATGCGTTCCCCCAATGCCTTTAATGGCCCGGCACATAGACATTCAGTAAGTGTATCCTAAATCAGTTTCTTGATGTGTTCAAGCTCAATTTACTACAAGGAAACTACAGCATTTAGAAGTCAGAATCAGGCACTTGTTGACTGATTGGCTTGCAGGCTTAGGAGTTTAAGTTAATCATGGCTTAGTTCAGCACGTACATGCACTTTTAAAAGGAACCACAAAGTGTCTCCGATAGCAAAAGAAATTTGGGTCTTCAGAAGTTACTCTTGCAGTAAAGGAGGCAAGAGTGGCAAGAGCCCAGGAGAGTCGTCAACGTTTTTTTATTCAGTTTTTAGATCCACATCATTCAAAATGATGTTTTCAATTATTCCTGCTTTTAAATTGAATTTTGCCTGAATATAAATACACCACATCACTTTTAGTGCGAACACCCTGTAAAAGGCACCAGGAATGTGGAATCGATTTTTAGATTGTGCACAAGACCTTGTGTTTGCCAAATCACACCACTCCTTTTAAAACATATCTCAAGTTGGTCATCCACTGGGAAATATTGCTTTATCGTTATCGATCTTACTTTAAGCCACCAGCGCTAACCTGAGTCCACCTTTCTCAGTATTTGTTACTGTGGTTTTTGTATTTATCTGTCCTTATGCCTATTTTTAGAATGAATATTTTGTCTCTCTTATTTCTCCATTGGAGCCTTGGTGATGCAGTGGTTAAGAGCTTGGCTGCTAACCAAAAGGTCGGCAGTTTGAATCTACCAGCTGCTCCTTGGAAACCCTATGAGGCAGTTATTCTCTGTCCTATAGGGTCGCTATGAGTCGGAATTGATTCGATGGCAGTGGGTTTGGTTTTTGGTATCACCATGGCTAATCAACTTGTTGATGGTGGTGGTGGTGCTATTGGTTGCTGTTGAGTCCAATTTGACTCAGTGACCTTATGTAAGACGGAATGAAAATTTGCCCAGGCCCGTGCCACCTTCATGATCATAGGTATGTTGGTGCCCATTCTAGCTATTGTATCAATCCATCTCATTGCGGGTTCCCCTCATTTTCATTGACCCTCTACTTTATCCTTGTTTATTAATATTCAAACAATAAACAGTCTGAATAATTGCAACCAGAAAGGAGATGTCTTCTATTATAACTTCCTTCTTTGCTTGTCACCTAGAAATTGATGCTTGCTTTCTTTTTCCCTTCCTTCCCCATTACAGTGGAGGGAGGGTGCACACTTGCAGAAGTCTTGGATTTACAATAACAGAGTTTTGGTTCCACTCCAGAGATAGACTCAACTTGGTGGGAGGCCTGCTTGCTGGGTCAGCACCAGAGATAGGAGGAGGGCTGATAATCAAGGCCATCCAAGGGAGTATTAGGGGAATGGGGACTGAGAGGAAGCCCAGCAGCACCTACCAGTAGGTAAACCCAAAGGCTGAGGGTGAATACGAGAAAATTAGCAGCTAGGTAAGTACCTGGAGGATCAGACCCACGATAGAATCTGATTTGAGGGAACAATTATGGACGTTAATTTAGAGTTGACACCAGGAATGAGCAATATCGGTTGCAGCTGCCCGTTTTACATGCTTCTCAGGTCTTCGGGGTCACTATGAGTTGGAATCGACAGCAATGAGTTTTGTTTTGTGTGTGTGTGTGTGTGTGTTTTCAGGTCATTTTGGCCAGTGGGGAGGGACAAAGTTAAGCCAGGAAACAACACAGGGAGTTCACCTCTACTTTGCGAAACTTCGGGAACTGTGCAACCAAGAGTAACTAAGATGTTATTGTATTTTATGTTGTTATATATCTATATAATTGTATTTTAGATGAAGGTTTACAGAGCAAATTAGTTTCCCATGAAACAACTAGGACTTTATTTTTGAGTGGCAGGTGAGGAAACACAGGTTGTGGTCTGTTCCAAAAGGCCATCGATGACTTTACTCACTTAATCCTATTTTCATTAAACTCAGCAGAAGCCAGGTAGCAGGTGCTTACTCCCTGAATCACTTTCTGATTCTTGGTTCAGTTTGGGGTTCTACATCATTTATTCCATTCCAGAATTCACCATCAAAGCTTTGCCTAGGAGATTTATCTATTCCACAAATGGTTGAATGACTTTGGAGGTGAAGGCAGATGCCCGTACTCAGCTACACATCATCTACAAGACACATAAATAGTTTGACTGCTCCTCACCTCGAGTTACTGACAATTTATATGATCAATCTTCACTGTCAGAAAAGCCTCTTCCTCTTCCCGATCATCCAAAAACATAAGAACTTACCATATGTTTTAGAATGTTTTCTAGGATTCAGTAATTTCTCTTTTTTGATATGCCTTTTTTGGGTGGTTCTTCACAACTTTGGAAACTGAGCACAGACTGGCTTCTGACTGATGGGGCTTCCTCGGTGAACCTTTTCTCCAATGGCTAGACAAGGGAGGCCATGCTGGAAAGCTCACCACTTACATAACCTCATTTGACAAATATGATACATGCCAAAAACTTGACATTTCACAATACAAACTTTTTATGAAGCAGCTTCATGTTTCAAGCACAACACAGCATTCAAAGAACATGTGGTCATCCAACCACCTCCCCAAGTCCCAAGGGTTCAGTTAAAAATATATGTGGGGGAAACAAAGCTTGTTCTCATAACGGTACCAAGTCCGCTGTTCTCCCTTTGAATTCTTCCTCTTCCCTCCTGTGTTCTCAGACATGGCCAGGCCCTTGGAATCTCACTTAACCACCACTCCCAGGGGCTGGGAAAGCCCCTCCGTTGATGTGAAGATGAGTGTATTGAAAGTCTCCTCTGGAGCAGCAGAACTGCGACAAAATGGCCATTAGCTCAGATGAGATAATGAATGAGAAAGTGCTTTGTAAGCTCTGAGAACCCAAATGCTGGAGATTGTTTTGTTGTTAGTAATTTATATATTAGTAGCTCTGGTGGCACTAATGGTTGAAAGCTTGGCTGCTAACCAAAAGGTCAGCAGTTCGAATCCACCAGCTGCTCCTTGGAAACCCTATGGAGCAGTTCTACTCTCTCCTGTAGGGTCACTATGACTCGGAATAGACTCGAAGGCAACAGGTTCAGTTCAGGCTTTATTGTTACTACTACTGATGAAATGAATCACTAAGTTTCCTGCTCCAGAGTTTTAACTGAGGCTACAATGCCTCAGAAAGGTGTGGCATGAGACAGGGGGAGGAAAGCAGAGAAGAGAGAGATGGCACATCACTGCTGTAGTCTATGTGAAGAGCTGTCTCCGCCATGTTGACAAGAGCCCACCAGGACCCTCACTGACTCTAAACAGTAATTTTTCATTGCTGAAATCATTCTCTGTTATCATTGATAGCACACCCCCATATCCATACTGTGAAGGGAGCCATTTGCTGCTGAGAACTTCTCCAGCAGTTCCGTTGCAAAGAACATCTCTCCAGACCTGAAAGGCTTAAAGACCTGGCCACTTTCCCCACCACATTTTGCAGACCCTTTTCTCAGACCCCTCCCCCTAAAACTTCCCAATCATCTCCTCGTAACTTTGAGTCACCCAAAAAGAAAAAAGAAATAAAGATTATGATTCAAGCAAAAATCTGAGTAAGCAAACGCATTTGGCACCAAGAGACATGGAAAGTTAAGCCTGAAGCCATACTTCTACACAGTCATTTGCATGCGGCAGTCTTGGTGGGTTTAGCTGAGTGTAGTGGGAAGCACTGTAGAATTTTTGCTTTTGAGTATTTTTCAATAAATAAGTCTGTGTAAGCTCCAGTGGAACCGACTGCCAACTACTTTCTCAACCAGGACTTAAAGAGACAAGTAAAAAAGAATAATTTACAATGATCAAAGATAAACTAAAATATTAGTCTGGAAGAAATACAATTTCAGGTTTAGAAGCTGATTTTATGAGGGAGATAATCCTTCACTATTTTTTCCAGGCCTATAAATACAATTTTTATTTTATTTTTTCCCCTGGCCCTAGGGTTGACAGAACATGACAAAGATTATTTCATTTCTTTTCCTGGGGGGTACTTGGCGATAACATTTTGTAGACAAACCTCGTGTGGTTTTGGAGCACAACTTGGTAAGACTGTGCTCAGCGCTGCCTGTCCCCAGGACCTAATCTTCTACTTTTACAGTCTAGGGACGGCCCAGCCCTTCTCTATCTAGAGACAATCTATGAGTTTGGACAGTGTCTGCCATTACGTACCTTACGCTCATTATCAACAGTTAACACAACAGATAAGATCTTGGCTGTTTCAGCCTTAGGGAAAGACCAATGTTTAAAAAAAATGCCAATTAAAATATAAAACTTGATACTCAACCACGCATATTAAAGTCACAGGCAGTTCTGAAATATGTCCAGTATAAACAATAACCCTGGTTTATAACATTCTGCTCAGATCTCTCTTTTGCGCTTGAGAGGGTCCAACAACGTATTATTCTAGAACAGGAAAAGGAAAGTCACTCTCTCCTTCAGGTGTCCGGCTTCACCTGGGAGTCTCCCTGCAGCTGGAGAGCCAATTCAAGAGAAATTTTAGAAAAATGGTGGGCCACATTTTTGTATTCCACCTGAAAACAGCTTTATTGAGTTCTGTAGAAAACATGCATAATCATACCCTTAGATGAACTACCTTATTGACTCCAAAAAAAAAAAACAAAAAAAAAGACACCAAACCCACTGCCGTCAAGTTGATTCCGACTCATAGGGACCCTATAGGAGAGTAGAACTGCCCCATAGGGTTTCCAAGGAGCAGCTGGTGGGTTCGAACTGCCAGTCTTTTGGTTAGCAGCTTGAAGCTTAACCACTGTGCCACCAGGGCTCCCTTTATTGACTAAAAGAATATCAATGAAAAAAAAAAAAGGTGCTGCTTATTAGTCTCTAAAATTTTCAAATATGGGCATAGTTGATTAAGTAGCCACAGAGAAACAGGAAGCTAATCTTTTATCCTAAAGGAGATTACCAGCCATACGGAGAGGCTAGGTGGGCTCCACTTGGCCCACAGACAGAAAGCTGCTCATTAATGCCCAAAAGAGTTCCACAGTCACACGCCAAGGAACTTGTCCTGTTATAGGAAATACTAACACAAACAAAAAAACATCTTTTTCATTCAATTTGGTGATAATATATTCTTCAGAGAGTTAGGGGACAAGGAAAATTAATAGGACAACATGACAAAAGCACAATCTAGATTTTCCCCAGTAATGCCCTTGGTGACGGTACTGGGTTTGATTTTTATATAATGTAATGTCACTGCGTCATTGTCAGCCAGCCTTGGGTTTGGGATCTAGTTTTGGCACCAATGAGCTGTGTGACTTTGGACATGTTACCTAACCTATCTGAGCTGTTTTCCTTATCTGTAAAATGAGGAAAATTATAATACCTACCCCATAGGCTTGTTGTTAGGATTAAACAACTTAGTAGCTGTAAATTTATTAAAGCAGTGACTTGCACATAATAATCATTTCATTAACATTCACTATTGTTAATAGCATCCTTCCCAGACAATTCTCCTGCCATGTCATGATTTTCTGGCTATCACTTCGAAAAAAAACGGTTGCTGCCAAGTCAGTTCTGACTCACAGGGATACCACCGTGTGTGTCAGAGTAGAACTATGCCCCATAGGGTTTTCAATGGCTGATTTTTAGGAAGTAGATCACCAGAAAGAGATTATCCCAGGAACAGCCAAGCAAATAGACAACACTGGCCAAGGACCAAAGAATCTACTTGTTAACACTGGAGACAGGAGATTCCTGTTTTTCTGAGGATCTAAAGAGAGCTGGAGAAAGCAGGGCACAAGGTTTGCAGTTGCTACCTATCTGGCCCTCTCACATGTCTGTGAATAGATTCTAACGATATGTCTACCAACTGGGAGAGTGACTAGGTGAAACAGAGCATTGCAGAAAATATTGCTAAAAGCCTACGACCCCGCCACCTACAACCAAATACATATACCAAGTGGTCTGCCACCAGCTCCCCACCTCTTCTACAAATGGTGGGCATGGAGCCAGCCTGTGTGTATGCTCTGCTTCCTTGGAAGCAGGGACGGGTTACCCAATAAGCAAGGTACACATGGGATTACTTGTGCTTACTTACTAATCTGTAGTGCACAATTTCACCTGTTTTTCCCATGTGAAATTGTGCACTACAGATTAGTAAGTAAACACAAGTAAGCCTGTGCTTACCTTGCTTACTGTAAGCCTGTTCGTATCTTGCTTACTGGTTAATCCACCCCTGCTTGGAAGGGCCTTTCTAAGAACAGACGCAACCTCGGAGACTTGTTTGCAGGATGGAGAACCATGCTGCCAGCAGATTTTGAGTTAGAATTGTTAACCAAACCATCAAGGGAGGATTCTAGAAGGAATACAGAAGCAGATTCCAAGCATAGGCTTTTGAGGCAAACAGATCTGGCTTTACACCTTAGATCATGCTGCCATTTATTAACTTTGTGATCTTAGGCAAATTGTTGTTGCTGTTTTTGTGTGCCGTCGAGTCGATCCTGATACATAGCGACCCTGTAGGACAGAGCAGAACTGCCCCATAGGGTTTCCAAGGAGCAGCTGGTGGATTTGAACTGCTGACCTTTTGGTTAGTAGACTGAGCTCTTCACCACTTCACCACCAGGGCTCCAAATGTATTCTAGCCTGTTTCCCCACCTCTAGGATGACCTTTCATCCCAGTTTGGCCCAGACAGTGCCAGGGTACACCAGCTGTCCCTGGGACTTAATAATAGTTGCCCTACCACTCCCAAAGGGTGCTTGTTTGGATGATAATTACATGCCCACCCTATTTATCTGTACAAAGAAAATGATAGCCACCTCATAGGGGGGTTGTGAAGGCTAGCCAAAATTTGTGTTAATTGCTATCCCAATGCCTGACGCATGGCAAGTGCTCAAGAATAGATGGTTCTCTCTTTACGTCTTCACTCCAGGGCTGCACTGCCCCATACAGTAGCCATTTGCCTTAAGTGGTTATTGAGCTAGTCCAAATGGACGTGTAACCACCAGTGTCAAAAATTAACAGATTCTGAACATTCAGTACAAAAAAAGAAGGCAAACTATCTCATTAATAATTTTAATGTTAGTTACTTGTCCAAATATTATTTTGGCTATTAAATTTGGCTCTATAAGAACTGGGTTAAATGATATATTAATAAAATCTATCGTTCCTGTTTCTTTTTAATTTTTTGATATAGTTACTAAAAAAATTTAAGATTATATAAGTGGCTTAGATTTGTGCTCACATTATATTTCTATTGGACAGTGCTACTCCAGGTGGTCTGCTCATGTATTTATCTGCTCCTGCATCCCCACCCCAGCCCACGCTCCTCCCCTGGGAATTCTTCCTTCCAAAACTCAAGAAGAGCTTCATCATGCTCACCAACACTTTTTTTTTTTTTTAAAAAAAAAGGTAAATGGGCAACAAAGTGAGGAACAAATAAAATGGACTTTGACCATGGTTCTCAGCAATGGTTTCTCCTTAGGGATAAAAGCACTGACCTTGAGTACATTAGGAAAGCTGAAGAATCAGGGCCAACGTTGGACAATGTCCATGTTGACAAGAAGAAAGGAACTCAGTTTGCCAGAAAAGATATTGCAATCTCTCCCTCGATCAGATTTGCTAATTCTTGTGATCGCTTGTGAAACACCGAGGTCTCCAATAGGAATAATGTGAAGACCTGGAGCCCTCGAGCTTGCCAGAGGTGCTGTCTCTTTGAAAAAATCATCCACTTTCTCACGAAACATCACCAACTTTCTGACTCCAAAACATCTTCTAAAACAGCCTCTAGCCCGACTCTCATCGATGCCCCTGACATGGACGGAAGAGATGTAAAGCAGCCAAGTGCAGAGAAATGTATTCCCAAACAACACTGAATTCAATCAATGCTCAAACCTCACTGGTACACAACTAGCTGAAAAACACAAATATTCCATTTAAAAATTTTTAGCAAATTGAATTTTTAAGACTTTTTATCAGTTAACTTACTTAAAATATTTTCAGTGATGCAATATTTTTAAACTTTTGTCCAGAAGAACCCCATGGAACGAGGTGGTTGTCCTGGCATCCCAGGAAACGCACACCAATTCTGTCACAGAGGTAAAAGAGAAATGATTTAAGCTGGTGTCTTCGCACAACCCGAAACAAGCTTTGATCAACGTATAGAATGTTTCACATTTCAACCAGTTGCTTTTGCATGGTGCAGACAGAAATGTTAACATCACTCCTCAGAAGAGCTCCATCTTTCCCAACGGTCCCATACTTTGGAAGGAGGGTCATGACAGACAATAAGAGAAATATGAGTTGGATGAATCTAAGATTTAATATGTTCCATGAGGTGCTTTGTGCCTGAACGCCGCTAGCTCTCATCAACTAACTCCCCTACCAACTCGCCCCACAATCAACTAATTCCCTTCTCTTTGATAAAGAGCCAACACAGAGAGAAGCGATGGTGTGGAACAAAGCGTCTGAGGTGGAGGGAAACACAGCGAGAGCCTCACTTTCGCTCTCTAACCGCAACAATTGGAGGCGACTTTGGCCTGAACACATCTATCTGCTACCAAATGGTACCCAGATGGAAACCACAGCTGCTTTCTTGTACCAGCCGTACCTATGCCCATCCATCTTCAGATCATGCCTGCAGCTGAAAAGAGAGAGAAATTGAGTTGACAGAGCAGTTGAACAGCCTCTCTTTTCTTCTGCACACTTTTCCTTTCATCTTTTTCCCTTCAGCTTCAGAGCTTCTTGTTCTCACCTGCATGCTGTGGCATTGCTGACAAAGGAAAACTACAGCCCCGGAGAAGCCTCAGCGAGGAATAGCCCTGGGCTCGGAATAGCCCCGGGCTCGGAATACCTAATGCCTATCCTATGTGCCTGTAGGAGGCAGAGCACAGGGAGGGGAGGAACTGGGTCCAGTGGCCTGGGTAGGAGCCGGATCTTGGGGGGATGACCCACAATGCATCCAGGGAGTATCTGAGTTTTGATGCCTGTCCTCTAATTAAATCCAAGGATCATATATGCACGGCCTTTAGGAACGCATTTTTCAAATGGGTTTGATTCCAGGCCGGAGGCTTTGCCAGCCACTGACCACTTTGAACCTAATTAGAAAAACAAGAGAACACTGGAGAGACATTTTAATAAAAGGAATCGAGTTGCTGCTTCATCTTCATGACCTGAGATTTATAAGGGAATTTCACTGGCTTTGTAGCAATGTAAAATAAATAGACATTAGATGATGACAGGCAAAACAAAATCGCTGCCAAAGCTAAAAAGAGCTTGGCAGAAGAAGAAAGAACTACTACATAGTCAGTCATTATTTACTGTACAAACCTTTTCATAAAGCATGGAAGAGAGATACAGAGGAATAATGGGCCCTCGCTCAAAGATGAAAAGGGCTTTCTCTAGCTCACAGTATCCCCTGACGAAGGCTCTGACGTGTCCCAGTTGTTACAAAATGTTGTTGTTCTATCCAGCCATTCAGAAAGGCAAATGAGCAGCCTGGCTCTGGAACTCTTAAAGGCTGAAGTAAATAGTCCTCATGTTTCCAAAGAAAAGAATGAAGCTATACTGGATGGAAATAACTAATTAATTAGTTAATTCTTGCGACTGCCACGGTCCGCTGCACGTGCTCTGACCAGTTAATGGCTCTTTAGCTTGTAATACCAAATTGTAGACCATGGCAGTTACCTAATCCACCAGCTCCTGACAAGAAGATTCAGCTCTTCATTATTCGATTTAAGAGGAAGAAGGCTTTGCTTTCTGTTGTGTTGGTTGTAGTTGTGTCACGGGGGTGGGGGTCACCCCGTGTGATGACTCATGTTGTCACTCTCCCCCCCGCCCCATGGACCTCCTCCAGTACCAATCCATACAGAGTCCTTAGCATGTTTTTGTACTAATGTTACTCATACATCGTAACTTCCGTTAACCCCTCCTTTCTTCCTTGAATTACTACTTCAGTCTCAAAAAAGTTATTGATACAGTCTCACAAATACTAATTACCTCGATAAGGTAGCTAAAACACCCGAAAATTTGACCAGAAAAAAAAAAATTGACTATAAAAACACCGGCAGAAGCAAACACAGCTGTGCCTGCTTGTAGCTTATGCAGACAAAGCCACGGGATTCGAAGCCTCACTGTCATTGGGGGATAATGACAGCTCTGACCCAAGCGCATTAGAAGGTTCAAAAAGTAAATTAGCATAGAGTTTTAGCCTTGTAGGTATACCGATACATGGAAGCTGGGCTTTTGAAAAATGTTTTTGTTGTTATAACTAACTACAGAGATATTTTTATAAAAAATAATAAATTCCTGCTGAAACACTGCACGAAAATTTTATAGATAAGTCATTTAGGTGTCACCCCCTCTGACAGTGTTACCCAGTGCAGTCCACACACCCCACACGCTCCTAGGGACGCCACTGGGTGGTTGTTTCTGAGATGCCAGTTAACTACTGTGATCTAAAAAGGTTCCCCTTTGTCATACCTGACAGTGATGGTTTGATTCCACCGCATAAGTTGGTTCACAAATACTAAATACCACAACACTGGAGCTAAAACACCAGTCCAACAACGAGGAAACTATTTTAAAGGTAATTAAAGGAGACTGTTCTTGTAAACTGTAAAGGGCTCGCTCATATCTGAAAAGCACTACAATGATTAACTTGGCTTTTCTTCCTAGTTGCTGTCAAGCCGACCCCAACTCATGGTGACCCCATGTGAGTCAGAGTAGAACAGTGCTCCACAGGATTTCCAATGACTCATTTTTCCAAAGTAGATTGCCAGGTTTTTCTTCCGAGGTGCCTCAGGGTGGACTCAAACCTCCAACCTTCTGGTTAGCAGCTGAGGGCATTAACTATTTGTACCACCCAGGGATTCCAGACTTGGGTTGGACAACAGAAAGATGTGAAGGCTCGATATACATTACGTATTAATGCTAATTCATAATCTACTAGATTACATGTCTGAGATAGCTAAAAATGATAGCCACTCAGACGTGTGTGGGTGGGAGGCAGGAGATGGGTGGGGGACACAGCGTGTGAGAAACGTGGAGGAAGAAAGTTACAAAATGCAACCAGGAGAATTTACAACAAAGGGACCATCCTAACAAAGAAGAAAAAGAAGGATCCCATAAAGTATACAGATAATCCGTCATAGCTCCCAAAGCAGCGTAAACCCCCAATGCAAAAAGGTGGTCAGAAAATGGTGGGTGCTGACTAAGCACACCCTCTAAAGCAGTGTGGGGCAGTGTAAAGACCACTGAGTGAGTGCCCACCTTGACTCTACATGTCTATGACCCCAGGGCCCTTGGGAAAGGCACGTGCCATCTGTAAGCCTGTGCCTCCTTGGCAGAATAACGGAGAACGTACACCACCAGCCCTACAATGCTGCAATTTCAATATCAAATAGCAAGATCATGGGAAAATGCTCAGAAAGCTGTCCAGCCCTGCATAAATATGTATTCAATTTATTCTAATGAAGCGTTGTCACGTATATAAGAGGCAGATAAACAGTTTAACCAGGAACACAAAAAAATACTTTCAACACTACAACAATGCTAAATACAATTCTCTTTGAAGGTTTAGGATGTATTTTAGGATGTGACAATGCCTTCCTCTGTCATGAAATATCCCAACTGTATTCTATGGCAAAAAATGAGAATTCTGGTTATTTCACAAATGTGGTTGTTTGAATTCTGGATTGTCAGTAGCAATTTATCCCATGATGCTTTTCAGCTTCTGCACCATCAGTTGCATAAGAGATACAAGGCAGCCATTAGAAAGAATGTTCCAGAACTATATCAGTTATAGAGGATTTGCACAAGGTATTATTGATTGAGCACCATAAGAAGGGCTCACGAGGAGGGGCACTGGGTTGGGGAATAATCAGGAACGCTGCCAACTGGAAAAGGATGCCCCTTCCTCCAGATGCCTTATTTCTGTCTGCTGGAACATTGTCATAACAGATTGCCATCTGCTAGAAAATCACGGTCATAGATATAAAAAGCTTCATTGTCTGAGACACCATTGGAACCTCTCAGCTGTGGTGTCCTGGTGCAGTGCGCAACTTTCCTCACCATTTGTAGTGGCCCTGACATGCTCAGTTTTGCCCTTGGTACCTTTCATTTTATGTTATTACATTTGCTACAAAAATTTAAGAGCTACTATTTGCAACTGGAAAAAGATCAAATAGAGAACATTAAAAATATATCAGTAGACCCCAAAATGGCCCCTTAGAGCAGATTCTAGAATGTCTGTAAATAGACATATACTCAGAGGCCGTGAATTTTAGCTTGGTTTTCCACATAGTTACTGTGTGGCTTGGGCCCAATCACATAGCCCTTTTGTTCTCTTCTTACTTCTTTTATAAATTTTATAACTATATTTCTTTTATAAAAGCACTTAATACCTAGGTAAAAGATAAAATGGCTAGTGTATAATCCCCAACTCATATACAATAAATCTACCAACTTTTATAGTAGAGCTTCATAGGTTTTCAGTTATTAATATTTTAATTTTTAACTAACAAGCATCATATCAAGTTATAAACGGGATTTGAGGCTCTGATTCAGCCAAAATATCTTTTTTCTATTCCTGCTTGTGTCGTTCAGGGTCAACTCCAATGTTTTAAGCCAGTATTAAAAGTATGAGAATTGGAAATCCCCAAATGTCCACTAAAAGGTGTTTGGTTAATTATGAAATGGTCATATACCAGAGAGCAATTAAAATGAAGAGGCAAATTTATATATTGTTTAGGGAAAAAATGTAGTTAAAAACTGTGTGCATAGTCTGCTAGTTAAAGGCAGATGATGATAGAGGATGACAGGTGATATTTATATCTGTTCATAGAATAAACCTGAATGGACAGACAGCAGCGTGTCAGCGGTTATTCATGGATAGTTGGATTCTGGGTGATATCCATTTTCATATTTACACATTTCCGTATTTGCTGAACTTTTGATAATGAGTATGACTTGTTTCTGTAAGCCAGGGAAAATTATGTTTATTTTTTTAAAAAAAAATAAAGAAAATAAAATATGTGAGGATACTCAGAATCTTAACCAAAATTCAAGGACTATTGGGAATTATATTGGAAAAGTTGTGCTGGGAAAATTTCTACCTCCCACAAATAAGTACTCTGCTGGATGGAACTCTGTGAGCAACCTGGAGCAATATTCAATACATAACTTGGTGAACAAGTGGCATCCACTATATTGACCTTGACAGACCTTATATTAGTTTAGTTCTTTAATCATTCCCCCCAGAATAGTAGAGAGGAAAAGAAGTTGTATATCTTGGTCTGTTGGTTTAGAATGGATGGAAAGCTCTTGAAGGAAGCAGAAGAGGGAACAGTAGAGAATCACACCTACTGTTCCCGGGACATAACAGCCCAGCATGGAGTACCTGGGTGGTGCAAAAAGTTAACAACTTCACCTGCTAACAGAAAGGTTGGAGGTTCAAGTCCACCCAGAGGTCTCTTGGAAGAAATAGCTGGAGATCTACTTCCAAAAATTCATCCATTGAAAACCCTATGGAGTACAGTTCTACTCTGACACACATGGGGTCCATGAGTCAGAATCGACTCGACAGCAACTGGTTTGGTTACATCCGAGCTTAAATATGGTTCTCTGTATCATCTCTTTATCTCTGTATCTATGTATCAACATTACAGCCTATAATGTTTCTGACTCTGTTTTTATTTAGGGGAATTACAAAGATGAGAAGATCCAATCCTGCCTTCAAGGGACTCACAGTTCATTCTGTGTCTATACAGTCTTGGAGCTTCCAACACAAATTGACACCAACCAAGTGAATTAGTCAGATGACCAACTGTTTTCAAGATAATTATTTGTCTTACTAAATTCAACAAATGCTCCTTTTCAAAGCATAATTATATTTTATATAAGGAGAGAGCCATGGACTAAGTTATAGAAGTCAAGGTTGAAAATCTTCACTAGGCATTAGAAAAAAATAAAAATCCAAACCCATTTTTTTCGAGTCAGTTCCTACTCCTGGCAACCCCATGTGTTATGGAGTGGAACTGCTCTGCAGGTTTTTCTTAGCTATGATGTTTATGGAAGTAGATCACCAGGCCCTACTTCCGTGGCACTGCTGGATGGTTTCCAACTGCCCAACTTTAGGTGGGTACCATGAGCGCAAACTGCTTGCACCACCCAGGGACCTGGTGTTGGAAAAAATAGGTATTTATTCTTTGTTCATAAACCAACCTGAAATGTGGTATGTGCATGGCCACGGGGTGTCTCTCTGCAGACCAGCCAGTAAGCAGGTGAAAACTTAGTGTTAGGAGAGAAGGCAAACTGGAAAACACAGCAAGCAGTAGGGAGAGGCTCAGGAAGCTGATGGAGAGGAGTGTTTCACGTTTAAACGGACGTCTGCACACACAGAGGCATTCACGTGGCTATGAACTACAGGGTAGCTGCAGGGTGGTTTATTAATCGAGAGTAAATGCTTGAGAAACGGCTTGGTATTGGAAAATCAAACACATGATAAAAGAACATACGCAGTCAGCAGAGAAACCGCAGCTTTGAGAAATCTGGCAGGAAGGAGAAAGTTTAGAATGGATTTGCTTTCTGGCTCCTCGCGGCAAATAAGCTATCAAGACACTCCCTAAGAAAGATCTGAATAATGCATCAACTGATCTCTGTGTGTGTGTGTCTGTGTGTGTGTGTCTGCGTGTCTGTGTGTCCTCGGGAACAGGAACTCAGGGAATTGCAATATTTGGATCCGCCTTCTGATGCCATAACCAATACCTGAAAAACGTGGTACCCGCAGAGCCCATACCAGGGAGCTAGTGTCTTTGTACAAGACAAAAATTAGATCTATAGTTTACAAAGTATTTTTTTTTCAGTTGTTAAATTAATATGGTGGCCATTCGACAATTGTGTTCATGAAGTAACTATGTAATTGCAGAATATGTTTTCTTACATATTTTATTCCTAGGATCAGCCTCAAGTTGCTAATTTACACGTTTAACAGTGTGGCTGCACTAAACCAAAACCCATTGCCATTGAGTCAATAGCGGGACCTAAGTGACTACGGTCCAAGACTGGGCAACGTTTCCTTCTGTTATACATAAAGCTGTCATGAGTCAGAGCTGACTCAAAGGCAACTAACAACAATAAATTGACTATATTGATGAAAATTTATGTGAAGGAATTAAAATGTGTTGTTGGCCACTCTTGTAAAATGGGTGTGCTAAAGTGTTCAACAGTGGAGACAGATTGCTTTGAGCTTCCCAGAACTGAGTCCAAAGTATCCTGTCATGGTGCAATAATTAAGACCACAAAAATGCCATCAGTATGAGTATTTGTCCTGGAACCAACACAATGCTGGGCTCAGGCAAACCTGAAAGGTGGGCAAAACCTGTTTTTGATATGATGCTTTACTCTTCTTCTTGTCCTGTACTTCGCGGCCACATGGCCACTCAACACACCCTATGGAATCCAGTGCCTTCAAGTCTTCTCTCAAGTTTGTGCCTTTGTGTGAGTAGGTAGTGTGAACAGTTTGTTCTCGACTAACAACCTAAAGGTTGGTGGTTCCAATCCACCAAGCAGTGCCATGGAAGAAAGGTTTGGCAATCTGCTTCCATAAAGATTACATCCGAGAAAACCACATGGAACACATAGTTCTACTCTGTAATTCAGGGGGTCTCCATGAGTCAGAATCGACTCAAGGACAACTGGTTTGGTCTGTTTTGTGTATGTGTATGTGAGTGTGTGTGAGTTTAAATCAATGAAGTACCTCTACAAGATAATATTTGTTCTTAAATGATGTCTAAAGTGTTCAAGGGAAGGCTTTAATTGCACTTCCTATTTATAACAGTTTCAAGCATCAAGGAAGGGACTGCAGAGGTAGCGCTGTGTACAAACCTACACCATGGTCTCCTCTCTCTGGGAAGCCAGTCCCCTTTGCAAAGGAGACAGGGGTGCCCACTTAGAAGGAGGCAAAGGTAAATATGTTCTGAAAATGAAGCCCTGCCAAGAAGTAATCTGCTCTCGTTGTCTGAGAAACTTCAAGCATATTAAAGGTTTTTTCCACTGAAGTGTTTGAGGGCTCTGGAAAATTCTTCCTGGGCTATCTACATACAGAACAACTTGAGGACATGATTTTCATTTCCACCATGCGTGAGTCAATCCCGTGTTGGTTTTGACTTTTCATCTTTGGAGCTCACTTCACTGGACTCTCCAGTTTGAGAGTCTCTTGACCACAGCGAGCATGAAGGTGGATTTTCCCCTGTTTATTTGATACTGCCTTGTCTGTTTCCACTACTCGTCTGTCAGTCTGTCATAATGTGGTGGCTTACATGTTACTGTGTTGCTGGAAACTATGCCACTGGTGTTTCAAATACCAGCAGGGTCACTCATGGGTAGACAGGTTTCAGTGGAGCTCCTAGACTAAGAGAGGCTAGGAAATGCCTGATGATCTACCTCCAAATATTAGCCAGTGTAAACCCTACGGAACACAACAGAATATTGTCTTATATAGTGCTGGAAGATGAGCCCCCTAGGTTAGAAGTCACTCAAAATACACAGTGGCCATAACAATAGGCTCCAGCATCAAGGATCGTGAAGATGACGCAGGACCAAGCAATATTTCATTCTATTGTACGTGGGGTCACCATGCATCAGAGCCAATTTGCCGGCAACTGACAACAGTTAGTTCCATTATCTTCCCAGTGCTATCAGGGAGGAAAAGAAATTCTTTCAGGGGAGCTGTAGATCTGGCCTGATGATTTAAAAAGGATACAAGGGACTTGCAAGGAGCAAGAGGAAAGGGGAGACAGAGCCAGGGCAGAAGATGGAACAGAGAAGAGAGTCGCCCAAGATGTTGAGTACACTGGGAACCATCTCCAGCTGTAAATGAGCCCAGGCAATACATCACAACTGAGCTTAAAAGTCCTCTGTGCATTTGACTGTTGGGGCACATGTAACGTGAATTTTTAATGCTGAAATGAAAGTGATTACAAGGATTACTTCATAAATCTCAAAAGCAAATCATTCCTTTTTTTTTTAAATCATAATGGCATTCACTTCTTCTAAGAAAAATAAACATTAAACGAAAGAAAAAAGTCGCTCCAAGCACGTACAGAACCCAAACCTTAAATCTTCTGATGTTAGAAACAACGATGAACAACCCGAACGATCTTTCCAACAGCTGTTTCTATACATGAGCTATTAAGGAGGGAATCGCATGGTGTCACCTCACCAGCTGTCATATTGAGGAAAATGGACTGATTGATGCAATGCTCTTGGGAGGTGGGAAGAGTAGAGGTTTCTTTGAGAAGAGTGAGGAGAAGGGTCAGAGAGGTATGGCTCTAACCTGTGAACAGTGGTAGAATTGTTTGGAATGTTGATTCAGGATCTTACAAAGGCCCCATTATATCCCTATTCTCCAGGTCTACAGTACACCTGACAAATGGTAATGGCAACATTACCAGGCCTCAGAGAGTTCTTTAGCTCTCTGCTGTGTGCCAGTATTAAGTCTGATAGCTCCTGTCTCTCTCTCCTATTTTGATAGCTGCCTGCTGTTTAAGCAAAAACACCGGGTTTTCTGACAGCTGATGCCCAGGTGGCCTCAGCATCAATCTAAACAAGTTGACGTGAAATTGATCTGCCAAGGTTGGGACTAGGGGAGCTGGTGTCAACAGAGCATTCCACCTTTAATAAAGATAATTCTTTCATCATCGAGGGTAAGAGGAGAGAGGAATAAGAGAAGCTGACACAGGTGTCCAAGTTGCCCACTTGTGTTTGCTTTTGAAACCCCAGTTGTGATGACATCACACTACCAAAGGGCTGGGCTTAGGAATGTTTGTTTATGTGGGTTGTCGGTATATAACCATGCACAATTACAGCTGGGATCAACCCACTGTATTAAAAGCTGGAAAAAATGAATCACAAAAGAAACGATTTGGGTACAGAAACTTTGATGGGAGCAAAGCAAGGAAAATGTATCCTGGGTGGAAATGTCCACATTTCCGTAAACAGTCTGGACAGTGTGGTCAGACTAGTGGCTGAGGAAAATACATATAGTTGACTCTTAATGATGTCCATCAATTAAATCCAACTATAGAATAAGTAATCCAGAAATACTTTCTACCTAGGTTCTAAAATTGCTATGTGAATTTTTTGAAAGTAGACTTCCCTTGTTAACTATTTCTGGCTTAAGATTCATTTGTCTTTGGCATTTCATTAATCTTGTGGAGCAGTATATAAGTTCAAAATGTAGGTCAGATGACCTTTGTGTGTGCGTGAACTCAGAGTTGTCAGGGGCAAAAAACTGTAGACAGAAAATGAGTTGTCCTCACGAGTACAGGTTGGTGGCATGAATAAGGGCATTTCTTTCTTGAATCTCACTGAGTTGGAACGGTTGGAAATGAGGCTTGACTTAGAGTTTCAATGCAGGAATAACACTAATTCCTTATCTATCAGAGTTGTCCTGAGATTTAAGCTAGATCTTAAAATCACTAAAAAAACTGATTGGAGAGTGAAAAATTTAGATAAGTATCTGATTCTTCAGTTTCTATAACACTAGGATGAATTGATGTTAGAGAGAGCAAGACTTTTCCACTTAAAAAGCATTCTGAAAACTCAGCATCAGCCTATAATAATGAAACAAGACTACATGTGCAATCCCAACCCAGTGCATTAAAGAGCATCTTCTAGTTTGGAGAAACGTGAAATTCGAGCAAGCAAATGTGTAGACTCTGTAGAAACTCAGCAGAGTCAGGCACCAGCAGTGGGAGATCCTCAAGATACACAGCCTGCCCTGTGACTCTTGTGCCCTGAAGCTAAGCATGCAATCTCTTTAAGGTACAATCAACCTTTATCCTAGAAATGCAATGGAGATAATAAAGAACACTACAAATGTGGTACGCGTCTTGCTAAGATTACAGGGGAAATTGATGGATGAACGTGTTGAAGAAAAAAATGGAGACAATATTTGAGGTCTTTAATGTACAAATTCAGAGAGAGGAAACAACTTCAGTTCAAACCTACACTCACTGAAGCTTTCCAGAAGCTTCCTAGAACGTGTTGAAACAAACATTTCAAGTAAGGCAAACTAAAGCCATCATTTCTCTACTTCAAACAATGGCATTTTTTCTTTTTTTTTTTTTTTACACACTAAGTTGCATGAGATTTTCCACCTGAACCTAGAGAATACTAAAAGCCACAATATTGGGTGGGCCCATGAGCTAACTGAAAAATCCCATAATCTTCATAATACGCAGACATTCTGGTAAGAGAGATCAATAACACGACGTCTCTGGACTTTGCCTATTTCCGTATCTTATCTGTGGTCCACTGAGACAATTCTACCAGAGTTTGTCAATACAGACAAAGCCATATAATAAATAAGCCTTGATGTAGCACTGAATATTTTCCACAGATCTCTGCTTTATTAAAAAAAAAATTGCCATCAAGTCAATTTTCACTCATGGTTACCCCATGTGTGTTAGAGTAGAACTGTGCTCTGTAGGGTTTTCAATGGCTTGTTCTTCAGAAGTAGATCACCATGCCTTTCTTTAGAGGCACGCCGGTAGACTCGAACCTCCAAACTTTGGGTTAGCATTGAGTGCCTTAACCGTTTGCACAACCCACGGATTCCTCTTTGCTTTATACCAGTAATCAGCTAATTACCTTGTAGTCAATTCTGGCTCATGGTGACTCAGCTTAGAAATATAGTTACTCTGGATCAAGTCTGTTCAAATGCACTTGTTCTCCAAATGTATATAATAAAAAAGTATTAATGTCTCATTTATTTGGCACCATGACGATGTGAAATAGGCAATCTAAGTTAATACTCCAGCTAACTTGTTTACCACTATATTTGAGAATGTAGTTCAGTTCTTGGCCAGTAGTAGATATTCAAAATAAGTAATTCAAGCCTGTCCTTTTAATAGCATGAATTTTTTTTATCCTTACCATTTTTATCATATGCATTTGATCTTTTTTACAATTTTATTTATTTTGTTATTGCTGTTGAGAATATGTACAGCAAAACATACACCAACTCAACATTCCTACATGTACAATTTAGTGACATTTATTGCATTCTTTGAGTTGTGCAACCATTCTCGCTCTCTTTTTCTGAGTTGTTCCTCTCCCATTAATATAAACTCACTGTCCCCTAAGTTTCCTATCTAATCTTTCGAGTTGCTGTTGTCAAGTTGATTCCATACTGATAGATCTTGAGAGAGCACGATGCTCAAGGCAGACATTCTTTACCAGTTAAGCTAAAGTATCGTTTGGTTTTAAGAAGGCTTCAGGTGATATTTCTGGTTTAAGGTTTAAAGATTACCTCAGGGCAATAGTTTTAGGGTTTCATCCACCCTCCACGGCTTTAGAACATCTGGATTCCATGAGAATTTGAAATTCTGTTCTGCATTTCACCCCTTTTGATTAGGATTCTTCTATAGAATCTTTGATCAAAATGTTCAGTAATGGTAGCTGGGTACCATCCAGTTCTTCTGGTCTCATAGCAAAGGAGGCAGTTGTTCATGGAGACAATTAGCCACACAATCCATATCCCCCTCCTATTCCTCACATGCATTTGATCTTAATAAACAGTGCTTTCTAAATATAATTTCATGTTGTATTGAGAAATCAAGCTTACGATGTAATTGTGCCATAGTGGTGATGCCTTCAGAGAGAGGGAGAGTTGAGAAGTGCAAGGTAATTTTCCCCTACACTAGATGGCCCCTTATGTCATCTATACAACCTCAGCAAGCATGATTGCCTCGGAGTTCTGCCTCTCTCTACTCATCATCCATCCATTCCATAAATATTTGTTGAGAACCTACCATGCATTATTCCAGGCATTAAAGTCCTAAAACTTCTATAGGCTTTGTTCCTATAGAGAAAAGTGCTTGCTTTTCATAACAATTTTCCATCCTGCTCAAAAACTCTTTAAAACTTATGTATGGCTTTTTGCCTGTATTCAAAATGACTGAGGTTCCTAGGTTACCAAATTCTAGGTTAATGGGGTGTCATTGACCTTAATCTGCTTGCTTTGTGTATTTACTCACTGCTGACATATTGCTCTCCATCATGCTTTCTGTCTTTGATTTCAATGACCCGTAAGTCCGGAGACAACAAAAAGTCTCTCTCACTTTGTCGTGGCTAGCACAGTGCCGATCCTAAAAGTATGTCTAAAACAATTTTTAAATGAACCCCTGAAACTCTTGCCATGAGATAATCTTTAAACCTTAAAACCATAATATACCGTAAAGTTATGTTTAAACCAAACAGTGTTTTTGTTGTATATGCTACTGAGTCGATTCTGACTCCTAACGACCCTATAGGATAGAGTAGAACTGCCCTATAGGGTTTCCTAGGCTGTAATCTTTACAGGAGCAGATTGCCAGGTCTTTTCTCCCACGTACCCACCGGTGGGTTCAAACCATCCACCTTTTGGTTAGCAGCCAAGCACTTAACCATTGTGCTCGCTAAGGCTCCTTAACCAAACAATCGTTTAGCTTAATTAGTGCAGAATGTCTGCCTTGAGCACTGTGCTTTTAAAGAACTGTCTATATAGGATCAAACTGACAACAGCAACTCAAAAGATTAGATGGGAAGCTTAGGGAGCAGTGAGTTTATGTTAATGGGGGAGGAAAAATTCAGAAAAGGAAGGTGAGAATGGTTGCACAACTTGAATGTAATCAATGTCACTGAATTGTACATGTAGATATTGTCGCATTGGTGTGTGTTCTGCTGTGTACATTTTCAACAAAAAATAAATAAATTATTAAAAATATTTTAGGGGGGTTGGTGGTAAGTTATAACAGAGTAGGATTTTATTTTTTAAAAGCCTCAGGCCCCACATTCATATAACTCGAAGAGTGCAGTCCTAGCTCATTCCATGCTGCTCTGATTTCATTCTCAATGATGTGTGTCTGCTCAAGTCAATGCTGTTTTGCTGTCACACTTGCGCCCGATTCAGGCCATCCCCCGACAGAGGGGCACGCAGCAGTAGGTAGGGGACAGGCAAATTCAAAACAGCCCATTTCCCATTAACTCGTTTGACAAACAACAATGCAACAGGAAATAACAAAGCATGATCCTTGAATTAGTACTTCAGCAAAAATACTCCAGTTTTCCACAGTCTGTAAATTGCTCCAGCTGTGTTTCCACGGTTTATGAAATTGAGAGAGGCAAACTCTGGAGACAAATTAAAACCTTGGATCTGGTCAGAGATGATTTTATAGTAAAGGTGCTCCGTTATATGGCATAGTCCATAGATACACACATAAACCAAGCTCTACTGAAAATACTAACTGTTCGCCTTAAACATTGTCCACCCAGAGGGATAAGGACTGGCATATATCAAAACACAGATCAACCCAAAGAATAAGGTCTGTTTTATTGCTATGCTTTATCATGAGAGGATGAGGGTATAATATTTTATTATGAAACAACTAATAGAAGGAACAGAAGAACACGTGGACATGGCCTTACTTTGGGAAGAAATAAATGGTGGATGAGGAGTGCCACCTTTTGGCTATTGGGTGCTTTCACATTCCCTAGGAAAAGACGATTTTTGGCAGAGTGAGCATTGAGCTTTGCAATTCAGTTCAGAAATGTTTCTAAAAGTTCTTTAACAGGTATATCTGTGCCTCATCCTGCTGGAAATGTTCAGCCCATTCAGTTACTGTCAAAAGGTTGATGTTAGCTATCATTGCTCTCCGTTGCTCCCCCAAATACCAAAGATACGGCCAGAAAACCAGGCAAGTATTGAAAAATAGGATATAGTTTAAAATTGCAAAGCACTGCTGGCTGGGTTGGCACTTTAAGAATAAATATTTTGGTCTAGCACAGTCCTTAGAGGCTAATAGCCCTGAACCCAAGCCATGACATTTTGGAAGAGATTTATGGTACCTGGTTGGATAAGCATGGAGTTTTCCAGAGAAATAAATTTAGCATACACAACACAAATAACATGAAAGTATTGATGTATGTCACATAGGTTCCCTACCTCAAGAAAATCTACAAATAGCCACACGGGTGCCTATTAACAATGGTAAAATGGGAAGATTTTGGAAACTAAGAATTGGCCAAAGACATGAGTCACCAAGCCACAGTGGAACCAGGAGCAAAACTGCTGGCTCTGTGTTCTGTAGAGAGAACAGGAGCTTCGAATTCCATAATGTAGTGAAAAAGAGCTCTTACTCCCACCCCAAGCAAGCAGAGATCGTTAAAGGAGCAAGTATTTTAAAAGTCTTCACTCCAGAAGTGTTTCCTAGAAGCTTCAGGCATTTCCATCACCATTAATAAAACCAGTTACCAGTTTCCGTTGTGTCCATTTGGACTCATGGTAACCTCATGTGTGTCAGACTAGAACTGTGCTCCATAGAGTTTTCAATGACTGAAGTTAACCCAACCCAAAACTCATTGCCGTCGAGTCAATTCCAACTCATAGCGACCCTACAGGACAGAGTAGAACTGCCCCATAGGGTTTCCAAGGAGCAGCTGGTGGATTCAAACCGCCAACCTTTTGGTTAGCAGCCACTGCTCTTAACCACTGTGCCACCAGGGCTTCCAACTTTACTGAAGGTATGACATTTTGGAAGAGATCTGTGGTACCTGGTTGGATGAACATGGGGTTTTACCGAGAAATGAATTAAACAGGTGTGTATGTTTAGTCACCAGGTCTTTCTTCTGAGGCGTTTCTGGGTGGACTCAAATCTCCAACCTTTCTGTCAGCAGCCTAATACATTAACTGTTTGCACCACTCCCCATCATTAATAGTTTCTTAAAAGGAATTAACATTATGGTGTTGGCGAAGAATATTGAATATACCATGAACTGCCAAAAGAACCAACAAATCTGTCTTGGAAGAAGTACAGCCAGAATACTCATTAGAAGTGAGGTTGGTGAGACTTCATCTCACATACTTTGGGCATGTTATCAGGAGGGATCAGTCCCTGGAGACGGACATCATGCTTGGTAAAGTAGAGGGTCAGCGAAAAATAGGAAGACCTTCAATGAGATGGATTGACACAGTGGCTGCAACAATGGGCTCAGGCATAACAACCAATGTGAGGATGGCACAGGACCAGGCAGTGTTTGGTTCTGTTGTACATAGGGTCGCTATGAGTCAGAACTGACTCCACAGGACCTAAAAACAACAAGAACAAAAGGAACCACCAGTTCTTTGAGGATTCACACTGCCGGAGAGAATACAAGCATTCTCCATACATTCCAAGTCCTGGAATCCACCTCAGCAACAGTCCCACATCTTCCACCTCCACCCCCAACAACCTTGCCCTCAAGTGTTTGTTAAGTTCTTGTCTCTGTAGGGAGCTACAGAAAGGGGGGAAAAAAAATGGTAGTGGTTGAAAAACCTGTCCCTGTCTTCCTGTAGATAGTCAGAAGCAACATACGAGAAAAATCAAAGAACAAAACAAGATGAAATTGAGTGCTGAGCTGCTGAGTACACACCCAAAAAAATAACAGGCTGAAGAACCTTGTCTAATGTTTGGCACCCATTACAACTCGGAAGACGTTCATTCACCCTTGCTTCTTTCCTTCTCTCCTTCTCTCTCCTTTCCTGCCTTCCAGGTCAAAGAAGGAACAATCTCAACAGTGACATTCCGACTCACCTCTGCCTGTGGGACTTGGCTGCCACATACAGGTCTCCCTTTAAAGCACAGCCACTGAAAGACCTTCTGAGAATTTTATTCTGAGAGTTCTTATCAGGGGAAGCTGATAAGCATCTCAGCAGCAACATTCCCTAAAAGCCATCCCTTCCCCTAACAATGCAGGGAGACACTAAGATGCCAGATTTTCTGCACAGGGCAGAGCCCAGCAACCTGTGTTGCCCTTTGCCTGGTCAATCACACGGGCTGCACACAGTTATACAACCAGGGAAAAGTGGACTTTGAGCCCTTCCTTCAATTCCATTGTTTTTTCACAATGTGCCCTTTCTGACTGAGACAATCCAAGCCAATAAAAAGGAAAGAATTTGACAAAAAGTTGACATAGATGGTAAATTTTGTTTTTCCACCATCAGGAATATATGGCTTCCTTGCGCCAGACTTGTCTCCTCTCTCCTAGGCCCAGCCATGGTCCCTTGGAGATGGTGAAGAACTGGCTTCACTATCAGAATCAGGCCAACAAGTGCATCAGAGGACACCATGCACCTGGAACCCACTGAAGAAAATACTCTCTTTTATTCCACAAACATTTGTTGAGTTCCCGTTAAGGTTCCTAATAGACTATCACCCTGAAAGTAGCACCTCAACTAATCCCCCAAACAGCTCAAAGTGATGGGCATTATTATTGTCTCCATTTATTGATGAACTTCAGGACGGTAAAGTCAATATCTAAACTCAGAAAGAAATGTTCTTATTGTGTCAGCAGAATGGAAGAAATTGACAAGCAGGAGGAATTTCCAGAAGCAAGATCTGGAAGTACAGGCAATATAGATGTCTGAGAGGGGCCCATGGAGGAAGTAGGGGGACAGAAATAAAAACCTTAGCAGGGCCAAGCAGAGCAGGTACACGTGTTTAAAACTAGTTAAAAGTAATTCTGAAAAGCTCTCCAAAGATGATCTTTGAAACAAGGACTGTTAGAAAAGGTAATGGGCTGGTAACTGTAGAAAATATTTCTGATTATAATCATTTGCCTTTATTTTGTGCTTTGTGGTTCCCATGGAGTTTTATATCCATTATCTTATTTGTTTTTCCCAACCAAACTTGGAAGGTGGGCAAGAAACTGCCGATGCTATTTTGCAAGTGAAGAAACCAAGGTTTGGGGCAGTTCTAGGTCCCGCCCAAGGTTTTGGTGAGTGCGTGCTGGGCGTGGGGCCCAAGCTGGACTCTTGCACTTTAATTTCAGTATTTTCTTTCACTACAGCATTCACACACCCTAGCGAAGCTGAGCAAGCCTGAGATCACTTTCCTCAGGTGTAGTTAGAATAAACGGTTAAAAGGAGACTTATCCAGACTGAGGTCAATGTTGTTAACAACCCTCATTTCTTTTTTTCTTTTGGTTTTGTTTTTTCAAAGAAACAAAGTATTAAGGGTAGGAGATCAAAGGAGAACAATTGAGTCACAACCACATGCTCAGGAACCACAGCCAAAGAATTTTTTTGGATGGGACTTTGTTCAGCATCAAAAACATAACAAACGATTAATTTTTATTTATTTCTATTCTTTCAATTGATGAACTTTGCTCCAGATGAAAATGTGCATTGCAGCAAAAATATGAAACATGACGTCATCATATTATTAGTTTCTAAAAGAACAAACTTCACCGAGGGAGAGATTATAGACAGTTTACTTCAAACAGACTAGGTTAGAGTTACAGGTAGATATAAATTTCGGGTCACATTAGATGCAATCTCCCCTTCCAGAAGACTAAGAGCAGTCTCTTAATTTATGACCACAAGAAGCAGAGCAGTATTAGACTAAGTTATTGATACAATAATAGTTACTTTTAAAAAGTAATTAATAGCAATTTTAAGAGATAAAATGTAGAAATATTAATTCTTGCATTCTTTGGAAAATCAGTGTGTTATTAAAGAGTGCCTCAAGGCCATACTATCTATCAACAGCAATGGAAAATGTGGGGGAGGGAAAAATGGCAATTGACTTCCTTTCTACATGTAAGAGGAACTCTGCTGTTGCCGGGATCAGCGAACTCATTCTCACCACGCTGCCATATTCCCAGCTGAAACCGACATAGTCAAGATATAATAATGGTTTTCTGGCTTCCTAACTAATTTGGATTTGGCCCTTTTTTTTTTTTTTAATAGACCTTTATGTTTTAGATTTACAAAAAAGTATGATGATAGTACAGAGAGTTCTCATATACCCCATGCCCAGTTACCCCCGTTACTGACATCTTGCATGAGTATAGTACGTTTGTTACAATCAATGAGCCGATATTGGAACATTATGATGAACTAACTCCACAGCTTAACCACATTCGCTTAGTTGTTACCTAATGCCCTTTATCTATTCCAGGATCCGTCCAGGACACCACGTTATATTTAGTCTTTGAGTCTCCTTAGGCTCCTCCTGCCCGTGACAGCTTTCAGACTTGCCTGTTTTTTGATGCTCTTGACTCTGTCGAGGAGTATCGGTCAGGTATTTTGTAGAATGTCTCCTACTTAGGATTTGTTGGACATTTTTCTCATGATTAGACAGGGGTTATGGATTCTGGGGAGGAAGACCACAGAGATAAAGAGCCGTTTTTATCACATCTTATCAAGGGTACAAATTATCAACAAGACTTATCACTGCTGATGTGGATCTTCATCACCTGGCTGCGGTAGGATTTGTTAGGTTTCTCCATTTACAGTTACCTCCCGCTTTTCATACTGTCCTCTTTGGAAGGAAGTCACTATGTGCAGCCCACATTTAAGGAGTGGGGAGTTGTGCGTCCCCTCCCCGAGGGCAGAGTATCTACATAAATGATTTTGATCCTTCTGCAAGAGTAATTTGTCTCCTATCCCCCCTTCATTTATTTATGCAATCATTTATTATATCAAGACGGAGTCATGGATATTTATTTACACTTTGGGTTGCATTTCAATACTAATTTTTGTTGTTGTTGTTGCTCAAATTGTTCCAGCTTTGGCCACTGGGAGCTCTTTCAGTTGGCTCCTGTGATCCTTTGACATACTCCCATCAATGTAGGTTTTTTTGTTTGTTTTCTGAGCACTTCCTTATTTTCTAGCACTGCAAGATGCTCCAGGCTCATGTTGTGTATTTCCTGCCCCAGCCTAGAATCAGCCATTTCTCCAAGGAGCCCTGGTTCCTTAGCTGGAGAATGGTATTAGAAACCACGATCTGGGCATTAGGTGTGCTTGTTCTCTAACATTAATGTCAATTGAAGAAATTTTTTTTCTTTCACATATACATTCAATGAACAATAATTGAACATCCACAATGTATTTGAAACTATGGTGGACACTCAGGCACAATTAAGACATCCATGGTCTTCCCACACAGAGCTTACATGTTACTTGGAATTAAGTTTAAAAAATAGATAAGTTCATTTATCAGAAGGCGATGAGCACTCTGGAAAACTAAAGCGAGGAAGGGGCGTGGGAGAGAGGGAAGTTGCAATTTTAAATAATCAGAGAAGGCCTCCCCTGAAGAAGGTAAGGGAATGGAAACAGTCATGTTGATATCCAGGGTGGAAACACTCCAGGAGAGGGAACAGCTAGTGCAAAGGCCCTGTGGTGGGAAAATGTCTGGCATATTCAAGGAATAGAAGTAGAAGATGAGGTCAGAAAGGTAATGGGTCGGGGAAGCTGGAAGGGGTTGGGAGGGAGGTGAAAATCATGTAGAGCAGGTAGGCCATTGTGAGTACTTTGGCTTTTGCTCTGAGAAATATGGGAGGGGGGCAGTGGACGATTTAGCTCTTCTTGACTAATTATAAATAGGAACTGCTATTTAAAAATGAATGTATTTATACGTGTATGTGTGTATTTTTTTAACCTACATCAAAGAACACAAATACACACTTCAACATCAAATCAAACCAAAGAATACAACAAGGAAGTCATCATTGTTAGTTGCCTCCGAGTCATTTCTGACTCATGGTGACCCCATGTGCGCAGAGTAGAACTTCTCCATAGGGTTCTCAAGGCTGTGACCTGTTGGAAGCACATCGCCATGCCTGTCTTCTGAGACACCTCTGGGTGGGTTCAAACCAGCAACCTTTCAGTGCCTAACCGTTTATGCCACCCAGGGACTCCTCAACAAGGAAGAAGGTCTCCATTTTCCAAAAGTGCACTAATGGGAAGTGGTGAAGTTCATCCTGAGGAACGTGTATGCTTTGTTGCCCTGGGACATTTCTGTGAGTTCCTGAAGGCAGGGTGGGGAGCCTTCCTGCTGGGGAATTCCTAGGTGATGTCTTCAAAAGGTCAGCAGTTCAAATCTACCAGCAGCTCCTTGGAAACTCTATGGGGAAGTTCTACTCTGTCCTATAGGATTGTTATGAGTTGGAATCAACTTGAAGGTGACGAATTCGTTTTTTTGAGGGCTACCTAATAAGCAATTAAACCAGTTGCAGGTGTGTGGACTCCAACTCATGGCAACCCCATGTGTGTCAGAGAACTATGCTCCATAGGGTTTTAATGGCTGATATTTCAGAAGTAGATTGCCAGGTCATTCTTCCGAGGTACCTCTGGGTGGACTCAAATCCCTAGCCTTTTGGTTAGCAGCCGAGTGCATTAACCGTTTGCACCACGAGGGGACTCCTTATATGAACTGAGAATGTAAAGTGCCCAGAACACTGTTGGAAAGTCATGTGCTGTTACTAAATGTTACTCCCCTTCTGCTTCCCCACTTTTGCTACAGTGTAATGTCTGTAGGGGTAAAGACTGGGTCTCCTTCATTTCTGCATCTCCTTCAGAACCTAGCACAGTAACTTGAACTTGTAGAGTAGAGGTTCCACGGCTGTTAGCTGAAGCAGTGCATGCGCGATGTTTATAGAAAGACCTCATGCATGTTTGAGGAGAACTCACACCCAGACACGCACTCACACAGGCTGCCAGGAATCGTGGCGCACCTTGCTGCACGTGTTGTTGACTTACTCTGCAGCTTTCCACAGCCCAGTAATGAGTGGGAGCTCCATAAATGCTGTTGACTGACGGATAGTGCAGACTCCGTGAGCGATGGACAGCTACCACCTGTGTTTCCTGATGCTCTTGCCTTGCTCCACCCACACAAACACTGGGAAAAACAAAATTGCTGCCGTTGTCAAGGACACAGCACCCACATTAGGCTGTATTTATGCCACATCATGGGCTTTTCAGCTCCTTAATTACAATGGAAAATTGAATGTGCTGATTTTGAGTGGACTAAATCTAAGTGATGGATGAGCTGCCACTGAAAGAAGTGCCACTTTGAAACCATCTGATTTTTCTTTCTTAGGGTGAACTTTTCAAAGACTGGATTTGAGTTCTGTAAGATGTGGTGGAACAGAGACTGCCCAGGACTACCTGAAACCAGGGTCTCGGTGCTTAGCTCAGTCCAGATTTACACTCGTCTCTGGATATTGTCATTGTTAGTTGCCATGGAGTGAGCTCCAACTCATGGTGACCTTATGTACAACAGAAGAAAACACTTCCCCATCATGCATCATCTTGATGATCACTGGTACGCCAGAGTCCATCGTTGTGCCTTCCAAACTAGGGGAATTATCTGCCAGCACTATATCAGACAATATTCTATTGTGATCTATAGGGTTTTCATTGGCTGATTTTCTTCCTAATCTTAGTCTGGAAGCTCTGCTGAAACCTGTCCACCATGGGAGGTCCTGCTGGTTACTTGAAAGACCTGTGACATAGCTTCCAGCATCATAGCAACACGCAAGCTACCACAGAACGACAAACTGACTGTCAGGTGGTGGTCTCTGGATATACTGTCTTGTATGGATAAAGAAAAAATTAAAGCACCTCTGAAAATCGACTTCATAGCACAGCCAATGAGGCCTCAGAGAAGGGACTGAGAGATTGCCCAGAAGAAGCCTAGATGGGTCACCTGAAGGCATCTTGTTCTTCAGGCAGCGTCTCAGCTGGGCTCAGCCTGTGGAGCTATAAGGCCTGCCTGCCTGCCGAACATGATCCTCCCCTCACGATTTCTCTGTGAGGAAGTGCTAGCAGCTGCACTGGAGGCTGTGAGAACAAAGCCTGCTCAGCCATCGCTAGGTCTCCCGCTGAACTAAAAGTGCTTCTTGGGAAAGGTCTTGCGAAGCACTGATGTGTATACTGAGTAGTCAAAGCAAAGGGAAGTAGAGGTCAGGCTGAGGGGTGGGGTGGGATATTCCATCTAAATGTTCTCTTCCTCCGGGCTGGCTCTCCAGTCAGAAATAAAAGCCAGACCTGAAACCAACGTCTGAAGCCTGGTCTCTTCCTCCTTGGTCTTGTTGACCATCAGGGGGAACAGCAACAGGGAATAAATGGGCCCAGAGAAAGACACAGGAGTTGTGTGAGAGGAGTTCCTTTAGACCAATAGTTCTCAAACTTTGTTACTTTTAGAATCATCTAAGGAGCTTTTAAAAACCCCAATGCTCCTGTTAGCCCCCACGACAGAATAAATAAGAATCTCTTGGGGTGGGCCCAGACATCAGCGTTTTTTTAAAACTCCTCAGATGGTTTCTGAATGCAGTGGAGTTTGAGAACTAGCACTTCAGGCCATCAGAGCCCACTGGAAAGAGGAAGCTAGAAGAATACTTTACATGGACCTCATCAACTCCAGACCCACAACCTCTGCAAGCTGAGTCCACCAAGCCCTATAGGCACCCCACACCCCAAAGCTGACGCACATCTGTCAGTGCATATCCCATCTGCTTCCAAGTTGTCCGGAGGGCAGAATGCTCCCATGAGTGATTTTCTAAGAATATAACTACATTAAGCATAACCAAAATGTTACAGACCCATCAGCTGAGGCTACTCTGTTTCAGGACACAGGATTTTAATACAGATAGACTAGAATTAGTCTCTGCTCAATTTACAAAGACTAAAAACAACTGTGACATCACCAGCGTGAGCCTCAGATACCGAAGGTTTAGTAAATGGTAGATTTAATTGTTTCTAAGGAGAAAAGGAAATATTTGTTTAGGATTAGTGGCAGCTGCTCCAGTGGTGCAACTGGGGATGGTGGAAGATATAATTAAGAAGATTGTGTGAGGGAGGTCTGGAAAGCCATCAGAAGGTACAAGAGCCTTGGTAGAAATTGTTTGCATAGGCTTTTGTGTGTGGGCAGCTGAGTGGTAATAAGCGCTTAGAGGAAGAAAAGAGATAAATATGCACTCTAATTAGCAGCTGACTTAGAGTTGCAAGATCAAATACAAGCAGGATCAACCACAGACCCTCAAAATTGTTTTGTTGAGTGAAGTTGCATCATTATGAGTACACAGTACACGTTAGAAATTAACACTCATTCCCCTGCCTTTGCTCACAATGTTCCCTCACCCAGAATGCCTTTCGAAAAGAGAAGCATTTGGGAAGGGGGTGGCAGTTAAGTTTAGAATTGTCTCAAAAATGTGCCTAAACTGTCAAAAGTATAAGAAATTAGCTGTGTAAATAACATAAGTAGGTAGTTATGGTTCTACTTGGTTGTTGTTCTCAGTCGTCTTCTAGTCGACTCTGACTGCTGGGGACCCCATGTTAACAGAACAAAACGTTGCCCAGTCTCCCACCATCTCCATGATCGTGGGCATGCTTGAGTCCATTGAGTGGCTACTGTGTCAGCCCATCTCCTGGAGGGTTTCCCTCATTCCTGCTGACCCTCTACTTTATCCAACATGATGTTCTTTATTAGCAATTGGTCTTTCCTGATGATGAGTCCAAAGTAAGCAAGTCGAAGTCTCTCTATCCTTCTTCTAAGACTGATTTGTGCCTTCTTCTGTCAGTCCACAGTATATTCAATATTCTTCACCAACACCACTATTCGAACGCATCATTGTTTCAGCAGGATAAAAATAAAAACCACTACCATGAACAAATAACCTGTGCCCTTACACCAAATGGTTTGACCAAACCTCTCATTCCTTGTCTGCCTTCCCTGTTGAAGAAGCCAGACTCATCTTTGAAGGCCTAAGTGGTCAAATGTCATCCACCTTGCTCATATCCTTTTGAAAGAACTTCCTTCCTCCAAATCCCCATCACATATTGCTTGTATATACACTGTGCATTTATTTCATTTGGCCTTGTATCATCTTGAGCTGTCTTACTTATCTGCCTCCTCAACCAGGTTATAGAAATATAAGAACAGAGAATTTACTTCAGCCGTCTTTTATGGGACTGTGTTCATAGCAGGTAAAGACTAAATGTTTATGAAATTAAATTATTGTGGCCCAGATTCTCTCCAGATGAAAGATTTTTCCTAACTGTAAGTTCCTCTTCCTCCACACTCTTTTAATAATGTGAGCATCAGAACGGTCTTTAGATATGCCTACAGGGATGGATTACCCAATAAATAAGGTACACAAGTGCTCATTTGTGCTCATTTACTAATCTGTAGTGCACAATTTCACCTGTTTTTCACCACATCAAAGATGTGGTGAGGGGAGTTCCGGCAAAATGGCGCTCTAGGCAGAAGCACCACGCCATCCCTCCACAGCAAAGATTTGAAACACTAAGCCGAACAGAGAATACAACAATCCTGAAACCCTAAAACATCAAATGAAGAGATAAAGAACTCAGCCAAGCACCAAATGAAGTGAGAAAACTGACAGAGAATGGAGAGCGAGGAGAGGTTCATGCAGAGGTCCCCTAGCAGCTAACGCAGCGCGGATCTGCCATCTTGGACTCCTATCGGAGACCAGCAAACAGGGGGTACGAGAAAGCAGCCTCACAGAGCATCCAGCGGGAGACAAAACAGCCGGTAATTTGCAATATACATTTTCCCACCCCCCACCCTTCTTCACCCCGACCTAGCCTCCTCTGCTTCCCGCGGCCACAATCTCTTGACTGGAAAACACCAGCTGCTTGGATTCCACACACCCGAACGCACCGGCTTTCTGAGTGCCATTTGTTGGCTGCTGGCATTGCTTTTTTCCACTTCTTTTGATTTCTTCCTTACCTCTCACCACCTCCCCCTCCTTTCGTTTAAATACCTGGCTCCGTGCGCCATCTTTGCTTCTTCCTGAGGGGCTGCAGAGCTCCGGTAATTTGTGATATATGCTTTCCCACTCCCTACCCTTCTTCATCACACTCGGCCTCCTCTGCTTCCCACGGACACAGTCTCTTGTCCAAGAAACACCAGCCCGCACTAGCTGGCTCTCTGAGTGCCATTTGTTGGCTGCTAGTGTTGCTTTTTTTCCTGCTTCTTTTGATTTCTTCCTTACCTCTCACCATCTCCCACTCCTTTCACTCAAATACCTGGCT
>NW_004443975.1:16457547-16473226 GCF_000243295.1 Trichechus manatus latirostris | reverse complement strand
GAGAGTATGGCCCCCAGACACCCTTTTAGCTCAGTGGTGAAGTTATCTCTGAGGTTCATTTTTCAGTCTGGGAGTGGACAGCCCCATAAAACCAAATGAGACTAACGAGGTACAGGAGTCCAGTGACAAGGGCCAGAAGGCAGAAGGGGACAAGGAAGTGGGGGATAGGGAACCCAAGGTTGAGTAAGGATATTGTTGATGTGTTGTGAGATTGTTAACCATTGTCATAGGGCAACATTTGTATTAACTGTTAAACGAGAAACTATTTTGTTCTGTAAGCCTTCATCTTAAGTGAAAATAATAGCACAATTGGAAGAGCGTAGTCAATGTCACTGAACTGTACATGTAGAAATTTTTGAAATGGTGTATCTTTGGCTATGTGTATTTTTACCAAAAAAAACGATTGAGAAGTTAGAGGGTTGACATGTTGTGGGGTTGTTAACCAATATCATAAAACAACATGTGTACTACTGCTTCATGAGAAACTATTTGTTCTGTAAGCCTTCACCCGAAGTACAATTAAAAAATAAAAAAATAATAATAAGAAAAACATGTGGTGAAACCATGTATATTTATTTAAAATAAATTTATATTTATTTAATATAAATTAAATTTAAGTTAAATAATAAGTTAAATAAGTAAATATAATTGAATGAAATTAAAAGTTGAGTTCCTCAGTCACACTCACCACATTTCAAGTGCTCACTAGTCACATGTGGCTGTTGTTATTGTGGTTAATTGTCGTCAAGTCGGCTCTGACTCATGGCGATCGTACGTACAACAGAATAAAACATTGCCTAGTCCTGTGCCAGCCTCACAATCGTTGGTATGTTTGAGCCCATTGTTGCAGCTATTGTGTCAATCCATTTCATGGAGGGTTTCCCTCATTTTCACAGGCCCTCTACTTTACCAAAACTTGATGTCCTTTTTTAGCGATTGGTCTTTCCTGATGACGTTTCCAATGTAAGCACGACAAAGTTGTGCCATCCTCACCTCTAAGGAACATTCTGTCTTTACTTCCTCCAAAATTGATTTGTGCGTTCTTCCTGCAGTCCACACTATATTCGTTATTCTTCACCGATGCCACAGTGTGGATACTGGCTATCATATTGGACAATGCAGACATAGAGTATTTCCATCATTGCTACTACAGAAACTTGATATGAAAGGAACTCTGTGGTGAATCAAAGAAAGCATCCTGCTGTAATGTGAACAATTATGCCAAAGTCCATCTACTTAAAGTCAGCACTTTCTTCTGGGGTTCTCTCAAAGTAGACAAAAATCATAAACTTAACAAAGAATGCCTATATGTTTCAGTTTTAGTCTCATAGCTTACTTTATTCAATAAAGACCCAAAATTTATCACTAGGAGATTTTGATCATTGACTAGAAAATACTTGGAACTCTCCAGTTGTCTAGAAAACTGATATTCCTCCTCCTCATCAAACAGTCCGTCAGAGCAAAAGAGGTACTTTCCAAAGCAATTGGCATAGTTTTTGCTCTAAGGAGTCCTCCACTCTAAAATATCATGACCAGGAAGCATTATTATTTGAAACCAATATTTTCCACTTTCTCCTATAAGCCAGATACATGCTGGTGCTTTACACAATATTGCTTTCAATCCTCTCGGCTGCTCTTTGAGATAAGTATTGTTATCTGTGTTAGATAGGAGAAAACAATGAACTACAGAAGCATTAAATTACTCGACAATTACAAGGTGACCAACCATCCTGGTTTGCCAGGGACTTTGTATGTTCAGTGTTTAAACCGGGAATGTTCCAGGCTAGTCAAGATGGCTTGTCACCCTATCAGATCACATAAGTAATAATCTCAGAACAAAACTCAAACTGAATTCTTTCTAGCTCCAGAGTCCAAGTGTAGATACCTACACATATATCTTAGAGATAGAGATATAGAGATATAGGTGTGATTTTTTTCTAGGTGTATCTGTATATAATAGATATAGATAGATACATAATATGTATGTATCTATATTACGTCCCTAATGATTTCATCCTTATTTCCTCAATCTGTTTCTAGTTATCATTACATTAAAGAGCATGCTGAAGATTTAGAATCTGTGTGTTAGAGTTTGTGTGACTCAATTTTCTCTTTTTAGTTCATTGCCAGTTTTCTTTCTACATAAAGTAAGCTTTGTGTTGACATTCAAATTATTAAAACAATCCCACAAGGCTTTTAAGAATTTGTTTACTCATTTGGCACCTCCTCTGGTAAAAATCCAACATTTCTGATGTGTTCCTTTACATGATTTGGACTGTCCTTTGAAAGACTCTGGTGAATTTACTTTTCCTCAATGGTCTTTGCCTGTTCAGTACATTGAATGCTGCTGTCTGTACAGGAGAGAGAGGTAAGATGAGGTGTTACATCAGCACTACTCAGAGTGTGAGCCACAGCCTAGCACCATCAGTGTCACCTGGAAACTGGTGTGAGAAGCAAATTCATGAGCCTCATCCCAGACCTATAGCATCAGAATCTGTGTATTAACAAGCCCTCTAGGTGATCTGGAGAACGCACATTCAAGTTTGAAAGGCTCCAGACTACACTAGATTAATGGGGCCAGTGGTTCAGTGGTAGAACTCTCCCCTTCCACGGGAGACCAGAATTAGATTCCCAGCCAGTGTACTTCATACACAGCCAGCACAGTCTGTCAGTGGAAGTTTGTGTGTTGCTATGATGCTGAACAAGTTTCAGCAGAGCTTTCAGACTAAGATGGACTAGGAAGAAAGGCCTAGTGATCTACTTTAGAAAAATCAGCCAATGAAAGCCCTATGGATCACAATGCTGTGATCTGCAACCTATTATGGCATGGCATGGAGATGGTGCAAGACCAAGCAAGATTTCATTCCATTGTGCACTGAGTCACCATGAGTCCCGGGCAAACTTGAAGCAGCTGATAACAACAACACTAGATCAGAGTTTCTCAAACTTCTATAAACATTACAATCACTCAGGAGCTTTGAAAACTCCCGAGGCCCAGGCCACACCTAGACCAATAAAATCAGAACTTCTGTGGTGGAAATCCAAAACTGGTATTTTTTAAAACTTCTCAGATAATTCCAATGTGCAGTCCAGGTTGAGAACTGATGCAGAAATGGAGACAGAAGTTTCCTTTTAGAGCTACCTTTCTGTAATTTCACACTTGGAGTAATTTCTAACGTATTTTCTAAATACATCATCTTTTGGAATGATAATGAGCGAGGAAAAATATAAAAATATCATATGTTTTTTGAAATTTTGAGTGGAAAAAAAAAAAAGTCTCTAGTAGTGATGTGGTAAACGCCCAAGTGCAAATTGTGTGTTCACAACAAGTTTCAGTACTTTTAACAAACAAATAAGCCAATACTGCCATAGACAGGATTGTATTTTCTTCCTAAGGTCAAATCAGATGACAGGGATAAATTGGCAATCATAGAAATGACCTTTGGATATCTGTTTTCTATTACTGTAATTACAGTAAGTGATGATAGTTTCTTTGCCATTAACGTTTTTACAAGTCTGTGATTTGTGGCCAAATACTGATGTTTACTTGATGGTGTGGTTATTTTAAGCACAGCCAAAATGATCAGAGATAAAGGGAAAGTGTTGAAATGGGGCATTTTTGAAACACTGGGAGCATGGCTCTCTTTTCTGGCAGTGGTAAGCTGTGGTGTAACTTCGATAGCCCGCGGCTGTTTTTATAAGCCCAACAAGCTTGACAGGAGTTGACTTGAATTAATCACTGGCCAATTCATTTAGCCCATCAATTTGCTTGAAGTTAAATTTGATGAAAACAAATGTAATCAAGTTTGTTCACTCAACTGACCAGTTTTTTGTTTTTGCTTTTTACTTGAAGAATAATGCGTTTCTTATCATAACTTGAAGGATGATGTCAAGGTCACCAAAATTAAATTCTCTCATTGAAGAAGCATGCACCATGGTGACACTGCATCTTTGTGACAGCCTTTGGATGAGAAATCCATGCCCATCTGGCAAATAACTGTTGGTCATGGGACTGGTTAACTTCTTAAAGACAACAACCAATGGAATCCATTTAAACTTCAGACTGCTTTGGTGAATGTTTCTTCTAGTCCTAAAAGAAATAGCTCTTGATTGTAATAGTAGGGGTCCCAGCAAGGGGAGGTAGGCCAAGCATGAAAATAGGCATAGCCCAGGTGCCCATAACTAGAGAAAATAAAGAAAATCCAGGAGAATTGAGGATGCTCAATAGAAATAGAACACCAGGCTCTCTGAGTTTGAAGACCATATTCTAGTATGGCCAGAGCAATACCACACCACTTCCAATGACTTACTACATCCCAACTAGAAGAAGAATTAATAGAAGTGGCCTAGAGGTGCTCTAAAATCCAGTGTTTCTTTCTTCTTTTCTTCTTGGCAACAAAAGCTATCATATTTTATAGCGGTGTGTACCTACCCCTCTGCAGTTCACTTTCTACCCAGTGTTTTCGAAAGCATGGGATTCATGCCACTGCTAGACTATAAAAGAATTTTAGGGACATGGCATTTAAAAATACGAACTCAGGATAAGCCTTGGGAAAGTGTACAGAGGTCTCCAGCCCACCTTCCTTTCTCTTCTGGAGCTCTGTCCTACATTGCAAGGCATGCCACATATAAATATGGGGAACCCACAACCCACATCTTCAAGCACCAAATGCATTCTTCCTAGCAAACAGTCTCCTCTTGCCCACGCATCCTACCTAGGAGTGTGCACAACGGTAGAACAGCCCATCCTCAGAGGACAAACCTTGTGGTTTGGGGTATCTGGATGGAACAGTGAATGCAGGGTCTCGGGGGACTTGTCCCTTTAACCCCTGAACTACTCTCCTCATGATGTGGAGCACAGCTGGAGAAGGGCTAAAGCAGGACACTCGAAACAGTTGGGGCCTAGGGCAGGTGCCCAATTGCTCTGGTCCAAGGGTATACTGTCTACAATACCTTCAGCAAATATTCATTCAGCTTCTGCCTGAACACTTCAAAGGACACGGCAATCATAACTTCATAAAAAGCTTCAGTATTTAGTAAGGGTCTCAAACTCAAAAAAATTCCAAAGAGCCAGAAAGTAACATAAATGAGTTAACGAGGCTAATGTAAGTCAGGAAAAAGTTGCGGGGAACATAGTGAGCTGGAAGCACATGTTCTTTCCAAAGGAAACAGCCTCTAGGAGGAAGGGTTTTAGGCTCAGTGTTGCTGGATCTTTCCATATTTCCAAAAACTAAAAGAGCAAGAAATCTAAAATTTTGTGAAATGTCTTGATTCTTAAATGCTGATAACTAATTCAAATTTCGTTTTAAATACTCCATGAGTCCATCAAACCACACCTGCTAGCTGGTTTTTGCTTATGGGCTACCAGTTTGCAACTTCTGATTAAAAGCCTTCTTCGTTAGACTGTGTTGAAATCTGCTTTCTTAGAAATCCACTGGTGTGGACCAACCAAGAATCACCATTCCTCTTCCACAGATGTTATCTTGAAGCTAGATGGAATTTCCCCCAGAATTTCCTCTTTTTGAGATTATCGGTTACCAGTTGCCCTTGAGTCAACTCCGATTCACGGCAACCCCGTGTGTGCTGGAGTAGAACTGTGCTCCAAAGGGTTTCAATGCCTGATTTTTCAGAAGTAAATTTCCAGGCCTTTCTTGCAAAGTGCCTCTAAGTGAACTCAAACCACCTACCTTTTGGTTAGCAGCCGAGAGTGTTAACTGTTTGCACCATCCAGGGACTCCCTTTTCGAGACTACTTAGCCCAAACTCTTCCAACTGCTGCGTATACAACATGGCTTCATAACCAACACTGTCACAGCCACCCACCTCTGGAGGCCCCTCCCACATCTGGTTTTCAAAGCAGGCTACACAGTTAAGCAAAATGCTTCAAAGGTGACTCCTTCTCCCTTCTAGTAACTATTTTTTTTAGGTTGGCATGACCAGGTTAGGAAAAGGAAATGATGACTCAGCCCCAGAGCGTCTTGTCCCAGGCTGGTGATTTTACAGCTGCACTCAGGAAGAGTGAGTAGAGGGAATGCTGAAACTGTTCACGGAATCCTTGATGAGTCGGAGGGCACAAGATGAGGTGTGTATTTGATCTACTGTCAGAGTAGCAGATGGAACACAGCAACCATGACATGGCAGAGGTAGGACTTAATGGATCATCTTGAACTGTCTGGGACTGATTAGTCACGGTGCAGCTACATGCAGTTTTTAATTGATTGATTTGAGTTTGTGGGCAGATAATGACTGTCGGCTCCAGCTTATCTGTAATTATCAGTAATCAGAACCAGACCTCCCCTCCTTAATAGTCCAGGGCTCCTCCAGCGCGCCTGCCTTTCCTCCTTTTCAGACTTATAGTAACCACTCCTAATAGCTTTCACTGCAATAACATGATACCTGGTGACCGTAGGGAAAAAGACTCTTGGGGAAAGAATATAAAGGTTACAGGAATGCTGTTCGATCCTTAGCTTAATAGCTTGGCTCTTTTGTGTTCAAGACAGTCTGTAATAGGAGGGCTCTTAGTCACAATTTAGCTGGTCTATTAACAGGCAAACCCAGTGAAAGACTAAAACATGAATTCCTGCAACTCTGGCCAAAAGCTTGTTTTCACCCTAAAAAAAAAAAAATCTCGACACTAATTAGAGGCTGGAACTATTTCCAGGGATCAGCGTGTCCCTATCCTAGATAAGGGCATCACTAACCATCCGCCAAACCGCCCAATCAGAAACCTGGGAATTATTCTCCATGCCTTCTCCTCCTCACAGCCCCCCAATCCCACTACATCCAGGCCATCACTAAGGCACACAAATCCCACCTTTCCAATTTACATGACCTAATAACAAGTGAAGACCCAGGTTCAAATCCTGGCCCCGTAATTTACGAGTTGTGAGACCTTAAGCAAATTATGCACCCTCCTAAGCCTCATTTCCCTCAACTCCAGTATAGAGATAATACACTCGCCTTAAAGGAGATCCAAGTCCCTGGGTGGCACAAATGGCTATGTGCTTGGCTACTAACTGAAAGTCTGGCGGTTCAAATCCACTAGGAGGTGCTAGGAGGAAAGGCCTGGTGATCTGCTTCCGGAACGCCACAGCCATTGAAAACTCTATGGAGCACGGTTCTACTTTGACATAAATGGAGTCTCCATGAGACAGAATCGACTCAACAGCAACTGGTTTGTTTGTTTTTAAAGGCGACTGAATAATAATTCAATGAGATAATATATGCATCAAATGGAGTGTTTGATATATAGGTGCTTAATAATTTATTTAAATATTATTGATTTATTATATCTCTAGCCCCACCAATACAACCTAAGTCCAGAGTGACAAGTATCATACCTGGATGATGTTGATGAGGATGATGATGACGATGATGATGATGACAGTGGCTGTGGCCACCGGTGATTGAGATCACTGCTTCTGAAGTTATGCGAATGCCTCTTGTTGCCCTTTAGAGCTGCTCAGCCATCTAGGGGTGATGTCTGTGCCAGTGGCGTTGTCACATCCTGAATCTATTGGGGTATATCTGCTGAAAGCCCAGCCGCCACCTGCAAACCGTGAGCAACTAATCCACTGCCCTCAATTATCATTCAGTTTTGATTTCCTAATGCCACGCTTTGTTACTTCGATCTTGAAGATGTACTGTCCAGCTATTCAAGTTTCTCTGAGATTTTGTGAGAAGACAGTTCCTTTGGCTTTTTCACTTAACACCTGACTCTCTAAGTCCAAAAGAGGGATCATTAACTCCATTTTAGAAATGAGAAAGCCAAACCTCAGAGAGGTTACCAAAAGCTTGCTCTAAGTCACACACCTTGTCAGAAGTAGAGCCCAAAGGCCAGGTTAGTTCACACCATATAAAATTGTCTCTTCATCTCTTATGAATTTCTATTAAAAAAAAAAAACCAAACTCATTGCCATCCAGTTCATTCTAACTCATAGTGACCCTATAGGACAGTAGAACTGCCCCATAGGGTTTCCAAGGAGCAGCTGGTGGATATGGACTGCCAACATTTTGGATAGCAACCAAGCTCTTAACCACTGTGTGCCACCAGGGCTCCTATGAATTACTATAGATGTTGTTTTCTCTATGTTTTCTGTTCTTTTCTGAGAGTGGAGAAACGCAAATTCTGGAGTAAGCTTCTGAGAAAGGACTCTGGCCTTGAGTCATTTCTGTCATTCTAAGCCCTGGTGGTGCAGTGGTTAAGCTCTCCACTGCTAACTGAAGGGTCAGCAGTTCAAACCCACCAGCAACTCTGCAGGAGAAAAGATGTGGCAGTTGGCTTCCGTAAAGATTTACAGGCTTGGAAACCCTGTGGGGCGGTTCTGCTCTGTCCTGTAAGGTCATTATGAGTCAGAATCGACTCAGTGGCAATGCAAAGAGCATTGATAGAAATGTTTATTATACCACTGATTTACTCTATTATTTTAAGTGGCTTGGAGGTACTCAGAATGCACAGAAGAAACAGCCTGGGCCTAGGATGAAGACATGAATTGGAATTCTGACTCCTTCCCTACTATCATTCATCAACAAGTTTTCCTTAGCAGGCCTGGCTCTGTTTTGGGTACAAATAATACAACAAGAAATAAAGTCTCCACTCTCATGCAGCTCACAGTCTTAGAGGAGAAAAGTGAAAATAAACAAATGAGGAAATAGATAAACAAATGTCAGGTGATAAAAAAATGTCAGGAAAGAAAATAGAGTACAAGGATAAAGAGAGTTGGGGGGGTGTCTATTTTATATAACGTGGCAGGGAGGGATTCGAAGAGGAGGTGACAGTTAAGCAGAAACGAGAATAAAGTGATAGATTCCAGACCACGGAGACAGCAGGTGCAAAGGCCCTGAACATGTCAGGCATGTGTGTGTGGAGAATAGCAAGAGTACAGTGAGTGAAAAGGACGAAGGTAGGTGGAGAGGTCAGGGTGACTGGGAAGGTAAAGGGAGTGGATCATGTCGGACCGTACCAGAACAGCTGCCATCAAGTCAACCCCATCTCCTGGTGCCCGCTTGTGTGTCAGAGTAGAACCGTGCATCATAGGGTTTTCAATGGTTGATTTTTTGGAAGTAGATAACCAGGCCTTTCTTCTGCGGCAACTCTGGGTGGACTCAAACTGCCAACTTTTCAGTTAGTAGCCCAGTGCTTAACCATTTGCATCACCCAGAGACTCCCAGGACCTAAAATAACAATATTTTGAAATCTATGGTTGACTGTAGGAAAAGGATGCAGTATAGTAATAGCATTCAAGTAATAATATGCATCACAGCAGGGGGTCTGGAAGGAAGAGGCCCATGCTCCAATTGACCTAACTCTGCAAATCCATACCAGGATGTCCTTCTTTCTTGGATCTAGAGCCACCAATGTGTGCACAGAACACCTTGGAACTAGGCAGCCCAAAATAATGTCTCCGCCAAGACTCCTTAAACCTTGCTGGTCACATAGACGTATTCCTGCTATGTAACCAGCCTCAGTGACAGAGCCTTCGGGAGGCTCAATGAGACCAGGCGCAAATCATCAATCTCACTAGTATCAGTCAACAATGCTGACAAGCTGACAAGCTGACAGGTTGTTACAAACCTCCCAAAACTCCTGAGACCAATGGTTACAAAACAGCACTGTTAATCTGTACATTTCCTGCCTTGGCTCCCCCACAGCTCTTTGTCTTCTTGAAGATGCCTGGACCTTCTGGGTTCCATCTATTTTCTCTCTCTGTGCATATGTCAGGATAATTAGATCCCACGTGCCTGAGAAGAAAACAGAGAAAACTGACATACTTAGTCCAGTTTCAGGGTGAATGTAAGGTAAGTATTTCCACTGCTACATCTGATTACTTTTTAGCATAAGTCTAGCCCATTATTTTCCTAACAGTCTTCCCCTCTTTTCTCTGTTTTGCCAAAGATCTCATTTGGTTATCTTATCTTGGTACAAGGAGGCTATGGGAAGAAGAAGAAAATTATCCTGACACACAAATAAGATGAGACTGAGAGGGTCTAAGTGACTTGCCTAATCTCTGACACCGAAGAATTCTAATTTATTGAAGCCTTTTCTCCCTCATGAACTTTCCACCTCTAATCTAAACCAAATGCATGTATTTGACCAGGCATCACATCGTCTCTTTCTCTCTCTGATTTCAAGACAACGGCCAGGGCCCCTGCTAGCTCCTACAACAGCTTTGTGCGAGACAAAAAGGTGTCCCTTCTTCTTGACAGATGTATCCCCAAACAGACTAGATTTCAACTTTCCTTCACTGCCCCCTCCCTGGGAAAATATATTGAATATACTGTGGACTGCCAAAAGAATGAACAAATCAGTCTAAAATACAACCAGAATGTTCCTCAGAAGTGAGGATGATGACAAATCGACTCAATTACTTTGGGCATGAAAGAGTCATCGCTAGAAAAGGACATCGTGTTGCGTAAAATAGAGAGTCAGTGAAACCATGAAAAACCCTCAAGGATAAGGATTGACACAATAGCCACAACAATGGACCCCAACATCAAGAAGATGGCACAAAAATCAGGCAACATTTTGTTCTGTTACACACGGAGTTGCCATGAGTTGGAGCCAACTCAAGAGCAACTAACAACAACAATTACTCCCAGGCAGGATGTCCTAGTGCTGAGATAGGTCTGAACTAATATGATTGGACAATTAATATCACTGGAGAATTAACATGATTTGATAATTAATATGGCCTCTTAACAGGGTTGGACAGTTAAGGTGGCTCTCAATATGAAGAAATTTCCACTTAACTATCTTGTTGATGTTTTAAATTAGAGATGTTGAACCTTGAGAACATTATCCCCTTCATTATGCCTTTTTTCCATTTTGTCCATTCCCATCCATGATACTCTCAGGCAACGGAGGGATGGAATTGTTATTTATCAGATAATGGAAGACTACAGAAAGAGCAGATGTGAAGGTAACATCAGCTCTCAACTTTGAAATCAGTATTTATTATAGCTGACTTCTCTTCATCCTCACATCCAGGTTGACGCCAAAACTTGCCAATTCTCTTTTGAAAAATAACTTAAGCCAGTTTTCTCTCCAGCTACGGCCCTCTGTCAGCCTGTAGACTGCATTCCTAGACTCCTGAAACAGATTCCCAGTCTGTTTTACATTTTAGCCTCTTGCCCTTCCCGGCCTTCCAACACAACACCACAAATCGTATTTCTTGGTCGCCATTTTTAATCATGTTCATCCCTTCCTCCGAACACTTCATCTGCTTAAAAAAAAAAATCAATCCTAGGATTTTTGCAAAATTAATCCTACAAAAATCCCCCCAGTCTTGTATAACACTGCAGCACATTGCAGTTGTTGTCCAGGAGCAGATCTGGAGATGGAGTTGAGTGTTTAGTATGGTTTTTGCACATTCCCTTGAGATTGGTACCTGAGGAAGGGAGAGGGGAAAAGCAGGATTGAACAGAGGGAAAAGTTGAGCTGTGATACAGACCTGACAGCCTGATCCAGTCCCACAGGCCACTCCAGAGTTGTAAGGGCCTGTCAGAGTTGTCCCACTGAGGGCTGAAATGACTGGGGCTTTACATCTCCACCTGGATCTGTCATTGCATCTGGGCCATCCCTGGGAGGGTGTGAACTTAGGTAAGGCAGCTTTCTGCAGCTGAGACAATTCCTGAAGGGGCTGAGAGCTAGAGGCTCTCTGCTGACAGCACTCTCAGCTGCTAGGGCAGAAAGTCTTTTATATGTTGAGTTGTGTCCCCCCAAAATATGTGTTGAAATCCTAACCCCTGTACCTGTAAATATGACCCTGTTTGCGATAGGATTTTTTTATGCTGATGAGGTCATACAAGAGTAGATGGGTTCTAAACCTAATCACTTCTGAGTTAGAAAAGACCAGAATGGACACAGAAACACACACAGGTTGGAAGACGTCATATGACCACAGAGACACCTCACAGATGCATCTACAAGGCCAGGAACGCCGAGAATTACCATTTAGAAGCTGAAATAGACGAAAAAGGACCCTCTTCCAGAGTTGATGCTCTGAATTCAGATTTCTAGCCTCCTGAACTGTGAGAAAAATAAATTTCTGTTCTTTAAAGCCACGCACATGGGATATGTTTTATTACAGCAGCACTAAGTAATGAAGATAAAGTCCTTCCCTGAAGGGGAATCTTGGAAGCACATCTCCATGTCCACCATCATCTATCCTTTGTGCCACGTCGTGTGTGTTTAGGGAGCATTTCCTTCACTGCTCCAGCAGGCATCTCCTTCTGGGAAAAGTTACAAGAGGAATGCTAGTGGGATAAACTAGAGTCCCTGTCCCTGTACCTGATCTTGGGGGCTGCAACTGATAATCATCATCTCCCCTTTATCCTTTCTAGATTCCCTTCACCTTGGGTACCACCTCTGCTGGCTTACGTGGTGGCTTGACCAAGATCTTCGTCCCTGAGGAATCTGAGCCCCTGGTTGCCATGCCCTTCTCAGGCTTTGGTTCTGCACTTGTCCATTTACCATCAAAACTGGCCAAAGGAGTTACAGTAGATGCCCAGTGGAATCACCTGGATGTCATGCTGTTCCTCTCTGCCCCAGTGCATAACAACAGCCCTGCCTCCTTTTGTTGATCTGGCCCAGTTACCTTTGCTAAGATGGTGACTCCATTTCATGGTCATTGGTCTCTGCCCAGAAGAAACCCAAAGTATCCAGATAGCAGCTGCAGTATAGAGTCAAATAAGACTCTTGCTACAGCCCTGGCAGAAGTGTCCCTGTTGTGGCGAACAGGACTTCTAGCCTTATAAAACCCAGAAATGTGGGTTTAGGAAGCAAAAATTGGACGGATTTTCCTTCTCTGCTCAAATATTAACTTCAGCAAAATAATTCCCTGTAGCATGCTCTCCATTGAAACTAACACGTGAGATTTCATGAGATTTTGCCTTCTATTCATAATTTACCTACCTCTGAGTCCTTCTATTTAATGTTTCTGCATATGAAATACTCTCTACATCCTCTAATCCATCATTTTTTTCCTTCCACATTAGGACTGGTTAAAACGGCCCTGGTGGCATAATGGTTAAGTACTCAGCTGCTAACTGAAAGGTCAGTTGTTTGAACCCAACAGTGGCTCTGCGGGAGAAAAGACCTGAAAATCTGCTCCTGTAAAGATTACGGCCTAGAAAACCCTATGGGACAGTTCTACTCTGCCATATAGGGTCACTATGAGTTGGAGTCAACTTGACAGCACCCAACAACAACAACAAAATGCCATCAGGCTAGTAGTACCTATTGGAGATGTCTGTCTTCACAAAAATTCCCTTTACAACATGTCACGGCAACAGCAACAATGTTAATAATAACAACCAAAATATCAAAAATAAATGATGTTCCTGCTTTTAATTCTTGTGGGAGTACAACTGCTGGATCATATAATTCTATGTTTAACTTTCTGAGGAACCTCCAGACACTTGCACACTAATGTTCACTGTAGCATTATTCACAATACCCAAAAGGTGGCAACAGCCTAAATGTCCCTCAACAGATGAATGTGTAAATCAAATGTGGTGTATCCATGCAATGGGATATTACTTAGCCACAAAAAGAAATGAAGTCCTAATACATGCTACAACATGGTCGGACCTTAAAAACATTACACTGAGTGAAATAAATCAGTCAGAAGGGATGAATGTTTTATGATTCCACTTATATGAAATACCTCCAAGTGTATAGAGGCCAGACTTCATTAGTTGTTACCAGGGTGGGTGTGAGGAAGGGAAAGAGGGGGTTCATTGCTTAGAGGACACTGAGCTTCTGTTATGGGAGATGAGAAAATTTGGAAATGGATAATGGTAGTGCTTGAACAACATGATAAACATAACTAATGTCACTGAATTGTACACGTGAAGAATATCGAAATGACAAACAATTTGTTATATATATATTTACCACAATAAAAAATAAATACAAAAAAGTAAAAATAGAAAAAGAAAGAAAATAATGACGTACAACACTAACACCTTAATGTAACAGCTGGCCGTTTACTATTAGTCCTGGAGGACTTCTCACAATGACAGAAGAGATTTCAGTGGCCTGTGGTTAAGAGCTCAGCTGCTGACCAGAAGGTCAGCAGTTAGAATCCACCAGCTGCTCCTTGGAAACCCTATGGGGCAGTTCTACTCTGTCCTATAGGGTCGCTGTGAGTCGGAATTGACTCAACGGCACTGGGTTTGGGTTTTTTGATATACTCTTACCTTATTGAAAGTAAAGACTTACATGGCTTGAAATGATGACATTCTCAAGAGGTATAATTAAACAGAAAAATGAAGGGATTATATTCTCTACTGTCATTTCTTAAATGATACTAAAATCGAGCCAGTGCAGGTGCCCAGCAAGACTCCTATATCTGCTTTTCTCTCCCTAATACTCTCAACACCTTTCCCTCTGGAATCCTCACTTGGCTGACTCTCAGCCCATACTCTCCCACTCTATTTCAGTCCACACCGTGTCTCCTCTCTGTGCTTTTCTTTCTCCTGCATGGCGTTATGAGATAGCTTCTCTTAACCGCGGTAGTTAATTCCTTTCTCTTGTCTTTCCACTACTTATTTCTTCCTCATCTCCTTCTCTGCTTGTTCTCTGATTAACCATCACAGAGCTGTAGAAACCACTTGTGAGACACAGACTCACTTCAGAGGGTAGAGAAGAAAAAGAGTGAAAGGAGTGGGAAATCAAGAGGAAATCAGCTGGCAAGGAAAGAATTTTCTTTGACATATTGAATGGTTGAACTGTCCAACTGGCCAAGAAGTAAATGGGGAGAGAGGAGAGAAAGGCATTCCAGCTCTCTCTCACTGACCATGCCTAGCTCACAATATGGAGTGAATACCCAACAGGAAAGCCAAGTGGCCACTTCCCTACCCAAGAGACTGCTCTGCAGGTCCTACAGTCACCTTCCCTAGCAGAGCAGCATCGTTCCTTACCCATCTAGCCAGCCATGGGTTCATAGCATTCATTCAACAAATATTTATTGAATGCCTACTATGTGCCAGTTCAGAGAATGCTCTGTAATTATAGGGGGAGTTTTTCGCTTTAATAAAGATAGAAATATCTTTCGACACTATTTTCAAAGACTAAAGGTGACTAATAAGGCCAGTATCAGGACTATGAATGTAAATGGTATCAGCTCCCCCATGGAAAACTCAAGGCTTTCAGATTCAGTTAAGAACAAAATCCAACCACATTTTGCTAAAATAGTGACATAAAATGTTTTAAAATAAAAATATGTAAATCGTGTAAATATATATAAAGAAAAGCAGAAAGTTAACAGTAATATCAGGAGGAAATAGAATTCACAATAAAAATATGTTATCTGGATCAGTGTAGCCACTTCCAAGATGACCCCCAAAGATCCCCACCTCTTGATATTCACACGCTTGTTTGGTTCCACCCAACACTGGACCACAGTTGGTCTGTGTGACCAGTATTACAGTAGATGTGATGATATGTCACTTCTAATATTAGGCTATCTGAATCGACTTGATAGCAATGGGTTTTCTTCTTTTTTAAGATTAGGCCGTAAAAGACAATGACATCTATCTTGGCAGTCTCCCTCAGTCTCTGTCAGAACTCTAGCTTGTCAATTTAATTGAATTAGTCAAAGTTGCCTTTGATCAGATGTTAGAGGAATATAAATAATGACCTTCTTAGGTATGGGATCTTTAGTTGACTGAATTGT
>NW_004443975.1:16453763-16456044 GCF_000243295.1 Trichechus manatus latirostris | reverse complement strand
ATGAAGATGATAAGTGGTCAGATTCTGGATACGTTTCGAAGGTAAAGATAAATAGTACTTAGTGATAGACTGAATGTGGGGTGCAAGAAAAAGAAAGGTGTCAGAAATGACTCCAAGATTTTTGCCCAAGCAACTGGGGGGATGAAGTTGCTATTTATTGAGATCTGGAAGATTACAGAAAAAGCAGATTTGGAGGTAACATCAAGAGATCAGTTTTACACACATTATATCTGTGAGGCCTATTGGACATCCAGGTAGGCAATTAAATAATTTTTGAGTTCCGGGGAGAAGTCTGAACTGATCCATTAAGCATGCATTGGATCACATCATTTCCTTATCTAATTCTTCCTAGACATAAACTTCCTAGACCTGAGGGATATTACTTCCCAGATATAAACTATGGAGTTATCAGCATTTGGATGGTCTTTAAAGCCATGAGAAAGGATGACATCACCAAGGGAGTGCGATTGCTTAAAAGTATAAAAGAGGTCCAAGGACAGGGCCCAGGGAGATTCCACCATAATCCCTCATCAAGCCCACTTAAAGGAAACTGATAATACTCTAAGAGAAAGGGCCAGGGCCATCAGGAGTATCATGATTCAAGATACTCTACTTTAGAGGGTCCAAGGAAAGCTTAGCCCTGCCCCAAGGGTTGGTGTCCGTGTTGTTGATGGTCTACATGGCTGTGGGAATCTCTTCTGCCCTAGCTGGAAGTTGAGGACTGAAGCAGAGCCCAACAGGCAGCTGCTACTTTAGGAGAAGTGATAATGAAAGGATAATCTGAAGATCCCCAAAACAGAGCGTCAAAGCTTCCTCCAAGAGAGCCAGGATCTTGCTTGGAGATTGGCAAGGCAGAAAATAGAATGTAATATAAAACCTAAGTCCCAGATTGCTCCTTGGAAACGAGGATGGCAAGACTTCGTCTCATGTACTCTGGACATGTTATCAGAAGAGACTAGTCCCTGGAGACGGACATCATGCTTGGTAAAGTAAAGGGTCATCAAAAAAAGGAAGACCTTCAATGAGATGGACTGACACAGTGGCTGCAACAATGGGGTCAAACATAACTATGATTGTGAAGATCGCACAGGAAGTGGCAGCATCTCGTTCTGTTGTACATAAGGTCGCTACGAGTTGGAACCAACTCGATGGCATCTAAAAATAACAACAAGTGCCAGTTCATGTATTGTAATTTTCTAGGCAAGAGATGTTGGTGTCTTGGACTAGGGTGGTAACTAAGAAAGTGGAGAGAAGTGGTCACACATATTTGAAAGTAGAGCCAACAGAACTTGCTGTTAAGTAGGATGTAAGTTATGAAGAAAAATAAGGCATGAAGGATAACTTATTGGATATTTATCTGGATGGTTGGATGCCATTAAGTGAGATGGGGACTGAGGCCCATTAAAATTAAAATTTATTTCTATGATCACACTTTAAGTAATAGCCAGGATTAAAATTCATATCTTCCTAATGCGCTAATGTTTTTGAGTTGGTGAACTGACTAATATCTACTTACTTAAAAGTTCCCTTTTACAGCTATAAGCTAGGAGTCCCCAGGTGGTATAAACGGTTATGCTCTCAACTACTAGCCAAAAGGTTAGCATTTCAAATCTGCCCAGAGGCACCTCAGAAAACAGGCCTGGTGATGTGCTTCCCAAAGGTCACAGCCTTGAAAACCCTGTGGTGCAATTTTACTCTGGTACATATGGAGTCGCCATGAGTTAGAATCAACTAGACAGCACCTAATAACAACAACAAAAATTATAAGATCCTCAACAGCAAAGATTTAGTAATACCTGGTATGCAACCAGAAGAGTCAAAGGCACATTACTGATGTTTGGATGGTGAGAGGATATGTAACAAGACGTGACAAGTCTATCGGCTCCCTTGTTCCCCACCTTCCTTCACTGATTTACCAATTTGATTCTCTCAAAAAGCTGTACACAATTCCTGTCCATTGGCTTTGGATTCTAGTACGGAGGCACTAATTTCATTTCAGAAGCCTTCAAACTTTCCCCTCCTGAGAAAGTGTATGGGTGCAATTACAAACATACGTTCATGGAGATAAAACACATGCTAGTTACTGTCCTACAGACAAAGTTGTCTTGATGGGATCAACAACAGCCTTTATTTATTTGAGAAAATCACACAGAAGAATATCTCATCAGCTATCTCATGACATTCTGTATTTGATTACCAGCAGAAATTCTCCAAATTCAATGTTAGTTTCTTATAAATTGGGGTGGGGGGGACCCTACAGATTCCAAAGTGAATTAAATTC
>NW_004443975.1:16451020-16452033 GCF_000243295.1 Trichechus manatus latirostris | reverse complement strand
CAGAGAAGAAGCTATGCAGAAAAAGAGCTCCAGAAATTTATATAGGGTTTACCTTGAGTTCTTCACTGAATATTAAGCTGTACACGCGTAAGATAAAATTCTACAAGGCCAAGCAAAAAACTGCTACTGGTATCTTGAGCTGGGAGTTGAGTTGCAGCCAGCCAGACTAGAAAGACCTTGCTGAACACCCTGGAGATTTTGTAGAGACCCCTGAAGGGGCATGTTTCTTAGCTAATCTAATGCTGAATTAACCCTAAAGTAAAAATTACTCTAGACTCACTCTCAGAAAGCTCAGAAGCAAGCTTCAAAAGGATCAAGCTGAGCTGCAAGTAACTTAACTCCCTGCCAAAACACATTCAGCTTTCTTAAGGAAGACTTCCAAAGCCATACTTTCAACAATATAGCATTTACAATGCTCCATATCCTAATAAATACATATATATGTATATTTAAAATGCAAAAAAATAGGAAAATGAGACCCATAACCAGGAGAAAAATAAGATAATGATGCAGAAATAATAACAATAATGGAATTAGCAGACAAGAACTTTAAAATTGCAACTAAAAATATGTACAAAGTTTTTAAAGAAAACATGAGCATAAAAAGAATAGAAATAATATATATACACACACATACACAATGAAAGAAAATGCTGGTTCTTTGAAAAAAAATCAATAAAATAGACAAATCTTCAGCAAGACTGAAAAGAATAAAAAGAGAAAACATACAAATTACCAATATCAGAAATGAAATAAGGGCTAACACAGAACCTGAAGACATCAAAAGGATAATAATGGAATACTATGAGCAACTCTATGCACACAAATTTGACGACTTAGATGAAGTAGACCAAATCTTCAAAAAACACAAGCTGCCATAACTCACCCAATATAAAATACATTGGGAAGTCAAAAGACATATTGCATTGGGCAAATCTGCTGCAAAAGACCTCTTTAAATGTTGAAAAGCAAAGATGTCACCTTGAAGACTAAGGTGTACCTGACCCAACCCA
>NW_004443975.1:16448192-16449491 GCF_000243295.1 Trichechus manatus latirostris | reverse complement strand
ACATGTATAGGACTTAAATGTTGAAAATGACAAATACTGATGAAAGAAATCAAAGATCTAAATAAATGGAGAGACATACTATCTCCATAGATAGCAAAACTTAACATAATAAAGATGTCAATTCTCTTCAAATTGATATCTAGGTTTAAGGCAATTTCCATTAAAATCCCAGAAAATTTTCTATAGATATAGACAAGATTATTATAAAATTTGTAAGAAAAGACAAAGGACCTAGAATAGCTAAAACAATTTTGAGAAAATGATAAATAGGGAGGAATCAGTTTACCCAATGTGAAGACTTACTGTATGACTACAACAATCAGGACTCTGTAGTATTGGCAGAGGGATAGACCCATTACTCAATGGAGCAGAATAGAGAACCCAGAAAGAGACCCACATCCAGCAAAAATATCCTTCAGAAATTAAGATGAAATAAAGACATCTTCAGACCCAAAAAGTGGAAAGAATTCATTGACAGCATATTTGCAAAACAGAAAATGCTAAAGGAAGTTCTTCTGCTGAGATGAAAATTCTAGATGAAAACTTGGATCTATAGAAAAGAAGGAAGAATGGTAAATATGTAGGTATATATAAAAAACATTTTTCTAAGGTTTAATTTCTATGAAAGATAATTGTTCAAATTGCTCAAATTTTAAAACTATATTAACCATGTAATGTGGGGATTACAACAATATATAAATAAATTCTGTAACAACAATAGTCCAAAGAATAGGAGTAGAAGACAGAAATATACCTTTATAAGGTCCTTAAATTATATGTGAAGTGGTTTAATGTCACCTGATGACAAACAATTAAAGTTTCATATTATAAACCCTAGTGCAACTACAAAAAAGAAAGAAAAAAGAGGTATAGCTAGTACACCAATGTTGCCATTGTTAGATGCCGTCAAGTCAGCCCCTACTCATGGTGACCCCATGCACAATGGAACAAAATACTGCCCAGTCCTGCTTCATCTCCAAGATCAGTTCTGGATTAGACCATTGTGATCCATAGGGTTTTCATTGCCTGATCTTTGGAAGTAGATCATCATGCCTTTCTTTCTAGCCAGTCAGCAATATGCACGTCTCCACTGACAGACAGGTGGTGGCTGTGCATGAGATGAACTGGCCAGAAATTGAACCCAGGTCTTCCACATGGAAGGCAAGAATTCTACCACGGAACCACCAATGACTCATAGTAAACCAACAGCATAAGTAAAATGGAATGCTACAAAATCTTCAATCAATCCAAAGAAGGCAGGAAAAGAGAAAAAATGGGAAGAGAACAGACGACACAAAT
>NW_004443975.1:16399451-16423957 GCF_000243295.1 Trichechus manatus latirostris | reverse complement strand
TCCCCAGTAGGTTTTCTAGACTAAAGCAATACTAAGTGTTGGTATGCTGTGTTAATTACTAGACTGGAGAGCAAATTTTAACTATTTATATTGGGACTAAACCAACAAAACCAAACTCGTTGCGGTCAAGTCGATTCCGACTCATAGCAACCCATAGGACAGAGTAGAACTGCCCTGTAGGGCTTCCAAGGAGCAGCTGGTGGATTCAAACCGCCGACCTTTGGTTAGCAGCTGTAGCTCTTAACCACTACTCCACCAGGGTTTCCACTGGGACTAAAAGTGACCAAAAAAACCCACTGTTGTTCAGTTGATTCCAACTCACAGTGACCCTATAGGACAGAGGTATCAGTCAGACTAGTCAAGATGGGGAAAGCTGGAAGTGTAAGCAGACCCAGGAAGCTGGGCAGTAGTCGGGACCTGAACATAAGTGCAACATCACAGGTCGCTGGTTTTAGATACAGTCACACATGGATAGCTGAGAAACCAGGAGACAATTGTTATCACTGAATTAGAGACCCGGTGGTACAGCAATTAAGTGTTCAGCTGCTCACCAAAAGGTCAGCGGTTCAAAACCACCAGCCACTACTTGGAAACCCTATGAGGCAGTTCTACTCTGTCCTATAGGGTCGCTGTGAGTCAGAATCGACTTGTTGGCAACGGGTTTGGGTTTGGTTTTTGTGTGCCCCAAAAATGTGTTGGAGTCCTAACCTCTGTACCTGCTAATGTGAGTCTGTTTGGAAATCAGGCTTTTTGTTACTGTTATGTTAAGGAGTCTCTGGATGCCACAAACAGTTAAGGGCTGAACTACTAGCCAAAAGGTTGGAGGTTATAATCCACCCGGAGGCATTTCAGAAGACAGACCTGGAAATCTGCTTCCGAAAGGTCACAGCCTTGAAAATCCTATGGAGCAGTTCTACTCTACATGCATGAGGTCTCCATGAGTTGGGGCATGGAGAGGGAGGTTACAAGTGGTAGGCAACAGATGGGTGTCCCCTGCTTTGGGGCAGTATCTGGAAGTCCGAAGCATAGAAATCCTGGTTTCAGCAGCAATAAATTCAGACTCTGGGGGCTGGGCTACCAGATAAGTATCTGGTCACTAGAAGGACTAAGGTCACAATGCATAAATCTTCTTATCAAGAAAATGGGGAAGAGGAAAGGGAATTTGTTTATTAGACAGGTGATTAGAAGATACTCAGCCATATGGGACATAGAAACAAGATATTATTATTAATTGCTGTCGAGTCATCTCTGACTCGTGGCGACCCTGTGTGCAACAGAACAGAACCAAACTTTGCCCAGTTCTGCACCATCTTCACGATTGTTGGTATGCTCCAGTCCATTGTCTCGGCCACTGTGTATTTAGAGTATCTTATAACCTAGGGGGGTCATCTTCCAGTACTGTATTGGACAATATTCTATTGTGATCCATAGGGTTTTCATTGGCTAATTTTTGGAAGTAGATTGCCAGGTCTTTCTTTTTAGTCTGTCTTAATCTGGAAACTCCACTGAAATTTGTCCACCATGGGTGACCCTGCTGGTATTTGAAATACTGGTGGCATAGTTTTCAGCATCATAGCAATGGCAAGTCACCATGGTACAACAGACTGGAGATCACGGTAGTAGAAACAAGATAGAAACCCAACAATAGGAAATTATTGCTTAAATTTGAGTGGAACCTGTCACAACATGTTCTTAATGTTGAATTACTGAGGGCCCCTTCAAAGGCAGGATTGAGGCTGGCCTAGCCCATACTTGCACATAGGAGGGAGTGTTATAGCCGACTTCTGAAGATTACAAGGAGACAAAAGGTCCAAGAGCCTGGCAGCCACTTCTGTCTGTCACCCTCTTCCCTCTCAGGTGCAGAAGAAATGATCAAGTTTATTGAGATTTTCCTGCATCCTTGTCAACTGAGAAAGTACTTTTCTACAGTTGTGAGTTATAAAAGGAAAGAGAAAAGTGGATTTAATTCTATTTGGTAGTGCAAGGACATGGAGATTTTAAAAAGCCTAGCAAAATCTGAAAACTAGACAAATAGAGAAACAAGAAAGAAATCGAGAAGACCTCAGACTACGCTCTTTCGACATCAGACCCACCTGGCAAAGCTGGAAGTGTTTATTAGTTTTCCACAGCTACGCTTATTTATGTAACCAAAATTCATCCATAAAGGCTTCAGTGGTGGCAATGAGGCCAGAGAGAAGAAATCCAGCTGTATTTGAGGTTTTGTGAAGCTTTCAAACTCTCCCTTGTTCTTCCCAGATGTAAGGGGAGGGGGCTAGGAGAGTCAGCAAGAGAGACAACTATGAACCTTAGAAGATGTAACTACTTTTCCATTCACGTTTAACCATGTGTACTTGATCAGAAATGTGACTCATGTGATCCTGATTCATTTACTCTATAATCATCAAAATAATGTTTTCTAGGAGAAAATTAATGTCCACAAAGATGTTTAAATCTTTTCAAAAAGGGTTTTAATCCATTTTCCCCCTGAAAACAGGAAGCTGCCTCTTGCCAACTGTCAACTGCCTCAGTCATGAGGAAAAAGCTCAGGTTCACTTCAGACTTCCAAGGCCATGAGTTTTAGTAGGTTTGTGGTAAATTAGGGCCCCTAACCCCACAGAAAAGGCTAGTGCTTGTCCAGCTGGGTGGGTAGATTTCCCTAAAGGGTTTTCAGAAGCTGGCCTTGCCCAATAGCAGAAGTCCTTGTCTGTGGTACCATGCCCCCACATCCTTTACTTTCCCATACTAACCTTGCTCCCTCTTTCTTCCTCCCTTGCCTTTATTCTCTCCCTTTCTACTTTTATTCCCACAATGAAATGTATGTGATGTTTAGTTTATTTCAGGCTTTCTTCTACTCAACATTTTCATTAAGGACTTGGATGAGGATATTGATAGTTCAGATGCTTATAAAGTATAAGATAACATTGAGATAAGAGAACGGGCTAAATGCTAGTGATGGCTTATTCTAATACTATAACAAGCTGATAAGGGAAAAGTGAAATATATACGTGTTGTTGTTAGCTGCCATCAAATTGACTCTGACTCACGGTGACCTTATGTACAACAGAACAAAACATTGCCTGCTCCTGCATCAGCCTCCTCATCGCTGGCATGTTCAAGTCCATCATTGTGACGATTGTGCCAGTCCATCTCACTGAGGGTCTCCCTCACCTTCGCTGGCCCTCCCCTTCACCAAACATGAAGTCCTCCTCTAGCAATTGATCCCTCATGACGAAGTGTCCAAACCAAGCAGGTCAAACAATGTTATGTTGTGAGCCATAAGGTTTTCATTGGTTAATTTTTGGACGTAGATCTCCAGGCCTTTCTTCCTAGTCTGCCTTAGTCTGGAAGCTCCACTGAAACCTGTCCACCATGGATGACCCTGCTGGTATTTGAAATACCAGTGGCATAACTTCTAGCATCACAGCAACACACAAGCCACCACTATATTATGTAGTAGAGTTCAACTTTTTTTTCCAGAGTTCACAGTTTAAGAGAGATCTCAGCAAACGAAGTATCTTTCAATAGAGAGAAATTGAGATGGAAAAGAATCTAGATATCTTGATATTATAGGAATTGGGGCCATCTAGGGGACGATAAAAGGTTTTTGGGGGATAAGACCACTCTTCAAATAAATTACAAGACAGATGAATGACTGCCAATGCGTTTGATAGTCAGAGTAAAACATCAGAGATCGATGGACTAGATGATCCTTAAAATGCTTTCTAGCTCTGATATTCTATATTATTCCATCCAAGTCCTAGCCAGCTTTTCTCCTTCAGAGTACCTCAGCCAGTTTAGAAATTTATAAATACTAACAACTAGTTTGGGAAGTCCCAATATAAAGTTTTCAGCTTCAAAAATGGCACTGACTTTTGTATCAATTTCTTGATGATAGTTTTCTGTTTTCTCCCGCTCTCCTGAAAGGGCTGCCTGATCATAGAGAAGTTACCTTATGTAAGACTAAAAGGCATAATGAAATCCATGCCTGAATTTCAAGCATCTCATCAATTTGTAATGAACTCTCTTTTACAGAAGTACGTTCCTTGGGTCTTTCCTAAAATGTCTAAGAACCAATCCCTCCTCTCCTTTCAGGATTTTTAATTATTGACTAGAGGAGCAAGAAATGGGAAAAAATGTATTTGATGATGGAAGAAATATAACAGTTATGGTTTCTTATGACATTTAAGAAAAAGGGAAAGTAGGAGAAGCTTTTTTATGTAACTATTCCAAAGGTTGAGTATTTGGCCATTTTTTATTTTCCAGCACAACCATGAACAGTTATGACCTAAGGAGTTCCAGGACAGAAGACTGGGCATTTGAATGACAAGACAAAAGAGCACGTGGTGGTGAGGATTCACTCTGTGTTCCAGCCAAAAGGTTTCATTTGGGCAAATCAATCAACTTTACAAGAGAAAAGGAATTATATAGATTTGTATTTTTTCTCTTCAGTTTGTCACTGTGAGAATTGAAAAGACTCCACTACCAAGAAAACTATTAATTTTTACAGCGTCGGCATGCTTTCTATAAATTGCATTTTTATGACACTGTGCTCAGTATTGGAAACCTTTTGTACTCGAGAGGAAAGTCTGAGCTTTTGCAAAGTGGAGGAACAGTATCATATTTAAACCATTTGATCTATTTTTAAAAACACTGTATTCAAGCGTACAGAACGGTTTTTTAGGTCTTTTAAATAGTCTTTTGCAAGACAGCTCATTAAGTGTGCCTTATGTCCCGCTCTGTCTTCCCCTTGTCTTTCCTACAATAGAACTCTGCATGTTCCAAGAGTATATGCTGTCCATGAAGTCAGATTGCTGGTGTCCAATGCACAGCCTACTCCTCAAACCCAGCATGAACTGATCTGCCACCTCCTACATCCTCTTTTGGCAAGAGAAGAGCAGTCACATGATTAAAAAATGGGAACGGTTAAGGAAACTGGAGGTGTTTTACTTACCGAAGAGAAAGGGTGATATCTTAGTTATCTAGTGCTGCTGTAACAGAAATACCACAAGTGGATGGCTTTAACAAAGAGAAATTTATTTTCTCACAGTCTGGTAGGCTAGAAGTCCAAATTCAGGGCTCTGGAGGAAGGTCCTTCTCATCAGTCTTCCCTTGGACTAGGAGCTTCCTTGTGAAGGACCCTGAGTCCAAAGGACGCGCTCTGCTCCCGGCACTGCTTTCTTGGTAGTGTGAAGTCCTCCTGTCTCTCTGCTCACTTCTCTCTTTTATATCTCAAAAGAGATTGGCTCAAGACATAATCCAGTCTTGTAGATTGAGTCCTGCCTCACTAACACAACTGCCACCTATTCTACTTCATTAACATCATAAAGGTAGGATTCACAACACATAGGAAAATCACATCAGATGACAAAATGGTGGACAATCACACAACACTGGGAATCATGGCCTAGCCAAATAGATACTGATATTTTTGGGGCACACAACTCAATCCATGACAGATGATTTGAATCTAAGTTCTTAAATCTGTTGAGATTTTTTTCATAGAGGTAATACTAAATAATTGTGCTCCATGTTTAAAGAGAACCAACAAAAGATATATGCATAAATTATATCAGAGAGTTTGCCATTGGACAAAAGAAGGTATTTTCAAGGTTTGGCTGAAAAAGCATTAAAATGATCTGTTCTGAGAGGTGGTAGAATATCTCCTCCTGCAGAACTTCCATAGAGGAGAGTGGGACCTTGCTTCTGGATGATTTAAACAAAGAAGGTCTGCACCTACAATGCAGTGTGGGACCTTGTGAACCAATGATCTCAGACAGAGCTGAGACCATCCTGTAATAAAGGCCCATGGGAAATTGTTCTCAGAGCTAACCTTGGTAATTAATTCCAGTATTTAACAACCTTTCCTATTAAGGAATGTCTCTTCATAGGTTCAAAGTCCATCAGTTAGGTTCAGATACTTCCCTGTGGAGAATGAGGACACGTACCACAACTTGAGTGGTCCTTGATTTCCATGCTGGTGAGGTGCCAACTTGTGTCCTGGTATAATGACAATTTAGGTTATTCCCTAACATACCCTTTACAGAGCTATGAAAAGAAGAGGTCTTCAGGGAGCGCCCACGTGACTCTCCTGCAGTGGATAAAAGAGTCGCACGTGCTCTGGGGTGATCCCAGCATCAAATTCAACTGAATTCAACAATACATTTTCAATGACTCTTCTTTGCCCAGCCCCTGGCTCTGTGCTAGGCAGGTACACAATGAAGATGCAAGTCATGGTATCTACCTGTAGGTGCTAAAATATCTGGGGTAAAAATGAAGCCCATGTGTATTGAAAAGTTAGAGCGGAACAGCTAGATGACAATGTGACAGAGTAAGTAGGTGCTAAACAAATCAGAAAAGATGGGGACATCTGTGGATTAGCATAGCTAGGAAAGTCTTCATGCAGAAGACAGAACAAAGTTAGGAAATTTGAACATACCTCAACTACTCCTCCGTCTAACTGACTTTCAGGTTAACCCACACTACCTTTTCCCTCGCTAAAGCACACTGACTAGAATCCACAACCGACTGATCGTTTTCCTGTTTCTAAATGTGAACATTTTTATACCAGCTGAATTTGTTTATACACAATTTAGTAAAAAGTTACATAAACTGAGAAAATAGTACAAAAAATAAAGAGGATTTTTAAGAAAACTTAAAGTCATATGTCTTAAAAATAGCTGATATAGACAATTTGCTTAAAATTCAGGTATTGGTGAAACGACTGTAAAATATTTTTACTAAAAATTTGAAGAATTCTGTGCACAGATTGCTCCACAAGTATCTTTTTGTTCTTGGTTTATTTTAAAGAAACCCTAATGGAAATCCTGGCTTGTATAAAGAGGATACCATGATCTCTAATCTCTTGGTTCAAACTCAGAACAAATAAATTATTCTTGGCTATAAATGAAAAAAAAGTAGTCAATATATATTCATCTCTATGTTTTTAAGATAAAATATATACTTTTATATATATCATATACTATATTATATATAAATATACATATTTAAGGTAAAATATATAGAAATATATGTGTTTTCATTTTTAATGATTCTCTGCTTTAAATGACATTATTAACATGTCAACTATTTATCCCTATAACATTGGATAATAGGAGTTTTCTTTCCAAAAGTGATATAAGAAGTACTGGATGAATAATAGACCACAACTACCATGGCCTCCAGCAAACTGAGTCCAGTACAACTAGATGGTGCCCAGCTACCACCACTGACTGCTCTGACAGGGATCACAACAGAGGGTCCTAGAAAGAGCTGGAGAAAAATGTAGAACAAAATTCTAACTCACAAAAAAAAGACCAGACTTACTGGCCCAACAGAGACTGGAGAAACCTCGAGAGTATGGCCCCTCGACACCCTTAGCTCAGTAATGAAGTCACTCCCGAAGTTCACCATTCAGCCAAAGATTAGACAGCCCCATAAAACAAAACGAGACTAATGGGGCACAACAGTCCAGGGACAAGGACTGGAAAGCAGGAGGGGACAGGAAAGCTGGTAATAGGGAACCCAAGGTTGAGGAGAGAGAGTGTTGACAATTCGTGGGGCTGTTAACCAATGTCATAACACAATATGTGTACTAACTGTTTAATGAGAAACTATTTGTTCTATAAACCTTCATCTAAAGTAAAAAAAAAAAAAAGTACTGGACTGAAGGTACAAGGACACGGATTCTAGTTTTCACTCTCCGTTGGAACTTGGTTAAGACAATTCCTTCCCTGGCCTCCAATTTTCTCTTTCATAAGATGATTTATGTAAATTAGGTTTTGCTATGGGCCCTTTCAACCTTGGGATTCTATAAATTAATGATACTAGCTTTTATGGGCAGTGTGTGTATTAGAAGTCCTTAATATATACTTGTTAATTAACAATCACTATCACATTTTACTGTCCTAACATACCATGTATTTAAACATTCCAGGGCTCCAGCACCTCTAGAGTTGTTCTTATTTCTCCACATGACTGATTTTTTCAGCAGGTAATGTGGTATCCTAATTCTGGTCTCCACTGGGTTTGAAACAGAATGTGGTATCCTAATTTTGATCCCCACCGGTTTGAAACAGAAGAGGAGAACAAAGTGTGCAAGAATAAGGCACTTTCTCTAAGTGAAAAAAATACAAGAAAAAGTTATTCAGGGTCATTAACTTGGGCTTGGTGGTTCAGGGGTGGAATTCTCACCCTCCATGCCATAGGCTCAGGTTTGATTCCCAGCCAATACACCTGATGTGCAGCTACCACCCAGCTGTCAGTGGAGGATTTTGTGTTGCTATGATGCTGAACAGGTTTCAGTAGAGCTTCAAGACTAAGATGGACTAGGAAGAAAGTCTTGATGGTCTACTTGTGAAAATCAGCCAGTGAAAACTATGGATCACAATGGTCCGATATGCAACTGGTCATAAGGATAGTGAAGGACCAGGCAGCATTTCGTTCTGTTGTACATGGGGTCGCCATGAGTTGGGGCCAATCTGAGGGCATCTAACACAACTTTGGACAAAAGTAAATTCTTGATGCTTTTGGTATGTGCCTAAGAAGAAATCTGAGAAATACGGTAAACCTTCTGAACAGCCAGGATTCGTCTATCCCAACAAAGAAACACCACTATCTCCTCAGTTGGGAAGAAAAAAAAGAATAAAAGATCTGAAAAGACAATTAAAATGAGATGGATATGAAATACACTGTGGTGTGATGAATTAGATTCTGGAACATGAACAAGACATTAGTTGAAAAACGGGTGAAATCCAAACAAATTCTGATATTTAATTAATAGTGATGTCATCCATTGCCGTAAAGTTGATTCTGACTCATAGCGACCCTATAGAACAGAATAGAACTGCCACATGGAGTTTCCAAGGATTTAATCTTTCTGGAAGTAGACTGCCACATCTTTCTCCCAAGGAGCGGCTGGTGGGTTAGAACTGAAGACCATTCAGGTTAGCAGCTGAAAGCTTAACCACTGCACCACCAGGACTCTTTCAGTAATAACGTACCAAGGTTAATTTCTTAGTTTTAACAAATGCACTATGATTATATAAGAGGTTAAAATTAGGGGAAGCTGGGAGTACGGTATACAGGAACCCTCTCTGCAATTCTTGTGTAAGTCTAAAATTATTCCAAAATCAAATGATTATTTAAAAAAGAGAGAGACCCACAGAGAGTTCATAGAGATAGAGGAGTAAAAAAAAAGGAGACATAGATGAAGCAGGTAAGGACAGAGAGAGGCAGGGAAGTGATGAATATATTATGAAGAATTATAGATCATTCTTAGTTTTTTCCCTTATAGTCTTGTTAGTCTGTGGCTTTAAGGTTCTCTAACTACAGTCTATGGGAAGTGGGAGGTGAGTGCTTGGCAATTTTCTGCTATAATGATGCTCTGTAATGAAAGCAACTCCCTCCCTGACCACTTGCTGCTACATCAAACGCTACCAGGTGGGGAGAAGAAATACTGCAATTTATATTTTATTTGTATAAAAACAAGATTTAGACTTCCGGGCAACATGGCGCTATAGACAGAAGCACCACGCCATCCCTCCACAGCAAAGATCCAAAAAACTAAGTCAAACAGAGACACACACCAATCCTGAAACCCTAAGCAACAAATGAAGAGATTAAGAACTCAGGCAAGCACCAAATGGAGTAAGAAACTGACAGAGAAAAGAGAGTGAGGAGACATACATGCAGAGGTCCCCTATCAGCTAACGCAGCACAGATCTGCCATCTTGGATTCCTATCAGAGATCAGCAAATGGGATAAGAGAAAGCAGCTTCACCGAGCTTCCAGCAGGAGACAGAACAACCGGTAACCAGCCATATACACTTTCCCAGCCCCTACCCTTCTTCGCCCCCACTCGGCCTCCTCTGCTTCCAGTGGCCACAGTCTCTTGACCAGAAAGCACTGGCTTCACCCCGGAGCTGCTTGGATTCCACCCGCCTGCACTGGTTGGCTCCTGGAGTGCCATTTGTTGGCTGCTGGTGTTGCTTTTTTCCCCTTCTTTAGATTTCTTCCTTATCTCTCACCACCTCCCCCTCCTTTCTCTCAAATACCTGGCTCCGTGTGCCATCTTTGCTTCTTCCTGAAAGGCTGCAAAATACCTCTCAACTGTAAAACTGCTTCCTGGCCCATACTGCCATGCAGGTGGGACCCCGGAGCTTTTTTTTTGTTTCTTTGTTTGTTTGTTCTGATTTATTCTGTTTTGTTTTGTTTGTTTGCTTGTTTTCTTTTTCTTTTCTCAGCTTACGAGCCCCTTCTGGCCAGGCAGTATTGTGTGGCTTGGGAGCTACTCTCTCACTCTTTGCACATGTGCAGTGGCATCCCTGGGGGCAATTTTTTCTTGTTTGTTTTGGCTTTTTTGTTTTTGTTTTTTTGTGGGTTTTTTTGTTTCTTTGTTTTGTTTTCTTCTCTCTCTTTTTCCCTTTTTGTCTTTCCTCATTTCTCTGTTTCTCATCTCTCTGTACTTACCTTCTCTTCCTGTCTCCTGAACACCTGGCACTGTGTGACACCTCTACCCCTTCTAACCAGGCTGTACTTCACAGCCTGGAAGCAGCTTCCCCAGTACCCACAGCTGCACTGATGGGAGACCTGGGGGCTTTTCTTTTCTTTCTTTTTTACTAATTTTTATTTATTAATTTTTTATTTTACCCTTTTGCTTTTCTTTTTGATTTTCCTCCATTTCTCAGTCTCTCATTTCTCCACTCCAATGGTAAGCTCCCTTAGCACTCTTTTTTGTTTGTGTGTGCGTATGTTTTTGGCTGCTGTTCCTCTCACCTCTCTCTCCTCTTTCCCATACTCATGTTAGCTCCACCCATCACAATCTCCCTCCTCCTTCCTGTCTAACTTCACTGTGCACACCCCCAAGCAGCATGGGCACAGCCTACCAGAATCTGCCCTGAACTGATGCCCGGCCTGCCCTGTCAGCCCTAGTAGGTGCCACAAACAACCCATCCCAGCAACTCCCCTTCAGCTGGACCTGCCCTGCGGTATCATACCTGAACAACTGACCCTGCCCATTGGAGAAGGAGATGAAAAGTATCGTGCCTACAGACGAGCAAACAACAAAGAACACACAGCCCGCCTGCTCAGACATAACCAAATAAAACAAAAAAGCGGATGAACCAAACAAATCTACAATCAACAAGCAAGGAAAATAACTACTGAATGCCACGAAGACAACAGACAATATCAAAACATAAACAAAAACAGGACAGGATGGTTCCAGTAGGTGTCCAAAATAAAACACCAGATGAGTTTCCAGTGGAAGAAAAGGCACTAGACCTAACTGATAGGGAATTCAAATCTCTAATATTCAGAGCTCTCCAAGAGTTGAAGCAAAAGCAGACAAAAATGAGGAAAAAATAGACAAATTCATGGAAAATACAGGCCAAAAAAAGGAAGAATACAGGAAAATAATAGAGGAACAAAATGCTAAAACAAATTCACAACTAGAAATCATACAAAAACAACAATCAGAAATCCAAAAGACAAACAACAAGATTTCAAAAACGGACAGTGTCATACAAGGGCTGAGGAACAGGTCTGAAACGATGGAAGACAGGATCAGTGAAATTGAAGACAAACACTTGGATACAGCACTGTTTGAGGAAAAATCAGAAAAAAGAACAAAGAAAAATGAAGAGACCCTGAGAATTATGTGGGATACAATCAAAAGTAAAAATTTGCAAGTGATCCGGGTTCCAGAACAGGGGGAGGAAAAAGAAAACACAGAGAGGATCGTTGAAGAATTGCTGACAGAAAACTTCCCCAATATCATGAAAGATGAAAAGTTGACCATCCAAGAAGCTCAACAAACCCCATATAGGATGGATCCCAAAAGAAAATCACCAAGGCATATCATAATCACACTAGCTAAAACCAAAGACAGAGGAAGAATCCTGAGAGCAGCTTGAGAAAAACAAAAAAGGCACATACAGGGGAGAAACAATAAGACTAAGCTCAGATTATTCGGCAGAAACCATGCAGGCAAGAAGGCAACGGGATGACATATCTAAAACCTTGAAAGAAAAAACTTGCCAGCCAAGAATAATATATCCTACAAAACTCTTCGTTCAAATATGATGGTGAAATTAGGACATTTCCAGATAAACAGAAATTAAGGGACTAGGTAAAAACCAAACTTACAAGAATTATTAAAGGGTGTCCTTCAATCCGAGAACAAACATCACCAAACTACAAGCTGAATCTAGGACACAGGATCATACCAGCCAGATACCAACCTAGGAAATGAACTCTCAAGGACTATCCAAAACCAAAAGAATTCCAACAGGGAACCAGACAGGTTAATCTGTAAATGACAACAACATCAGAACAATAAAAGAGGGAATAAATGGTGTAGTTATCAAACCTTCTAATGGAGAGGAAGTCAAGTGATACAAAGTAAATAATAGACTGGTTCAAACCTAGGAAGATAAGGCTAAATTTCAATGTAACCACAAAGAAAGTTAACAAACCTACTCATCAAAATAAAGAAGAAAAACATAAAGTCTCAGTAAAAATAAAACCTACAAAAACAAAAGAAATGAAAAAAATCGACAAACAAAAAGAATTCAGCACAGGAGAGTAAGAGGAACAAAGAAAACGTCAGCAATGAAACTGGAGGACATTATGCTGAGTGAAATAAGTCAATCACAAAAGGACAAATATTGTATGAGACCTCTACCGTAAAAACTCATGAAAAAGTTTACACACAAAAAGAAACAATCTTTGTTGGTTACAAGGGATGGGAGGGATGGGAGGGGTGGGAGGGGGAAATAATAAATAGACAATAGATGAGTGGTAACTTTGGTGAAGGGTAAGACAGCACACAATACTGGAGAAGCCAGCACATCTTGTGCAAAGAAAGATCATGGAAGCTCTATATACACATCCAAACTCCCTGAGGGACTGAATTGCTGGGCAGAGGGCTGTGGGGACCATGGTCTCAGGGAACATCTAGCTCAAGTGGCATAACATAGTTTATAAAGAAAATGTTCTACATTCTACCTTGGTGAGTAGTGTCTGGGGTCTTAAAAGCCTGCAAGTGGCCATCTAAGATACTCCACTGGTCTCATCCCTTTGGGAGCAAGGAAGAATGAAGAAAACAATATACAAGGAAAAAGTCCAAAAGACCAATGGACCACAACTACCATGGCTTCCACCAGACTGAGTCCAGTACAACTAGATGGTGCTGGGCTACCACCACTGACTGCTCTGACCGGGATCACAACAGAAGGTCGCAGATAGAGCTGGAGAAAAATGTAGAACGAAATTCTAACTCACAAAAAATACCACATTTACTGGCCTGACAGAGTCTAGAGAAACACTGAGAGTATGGCCCCGGACTCCCTTTTAGCTCAGTAATGAAGTCACTCCCTAGGTTCACCGTTCAGCCAAAGATCAGACAGCTCCATAAAACGAAATGAGACTAACGAGGCACAAAAGTCCAGGGACAAGGACTAAAAGGCAGGAGGGGACAGGAAAGCTGGTAATAGGGAACCCAAAGTTGAGAAGGGACAGTGTTGACATATCGTGGGGTTGTTAACCATTATCATAAAATAATTTGTGTACTGTTTAATAAGAAACTATTTGTTCTGTAAACCTTCATCTAAAGTACAATAAAATTATAAAGACAATGCTCTACATTCTACCTTGGTAAGTAGTGTCTGGGGTCTTAAAAGCCTGTAAGCGGCCATCTAAGATACTCCACTGGTCTCATCCCTTCGGGAGCAAGGGATAATGAAGAGAACTGGATACAAGGAAAAGATTAGTCCGAAGGACTAATTGTCCATAGCTACCAAGGCCTCCACCGGACTGAGTCCAGTACAGCTAGATGGTGCCCGGCTACCACCACTGACTGCTCTGACCGGGATCACAACAGAAGGTTCTGGACAGAGCTGGAGAAGGATGTAGAGCATAATTCTAACCCACAAAAAAAAAAAGACCAGATTTACTGGCCTAAAGGAGACTGGAGAAACCTCGAGAGTATGGCCCCCAGACACCCTTTTAGCTCAGTGGTGAAGTTACCTCTGAGGTTCACTGTTCAGCCTGGGAATGGACAGCCCCATAAAACCAAATGAGACTAACGAGGTACAGGAGTCCAGTGACAAGGGCCAGAAGGCAGAAGGGGACAAGGAAGCTGGTGATAGGGAACCCAAGGTTGAGTAAGGATATTGTTGATGTGTTGTGAGATTGTTAACCATTGTCATAAGGCAACATTTGTAGTAACTGTTAAATGAGAAACTATTTTGTTCTGTAAGCCTTCATCTTAAGTGAGAATTAACAGCACAATTGGAAGAGCGTAATCAATGTCACTGAACTGTGTATGTAGAAATTTTTGAAATGGTGTATCTTTGGCTATGTGTATTTTCACCAAAATAAAGGTTGAGAATTTAGAGGGTTAATATGTTGTGGGGTTGTTAACCAATGTCATAAAACAACATGTGTACCACTGCTTCATGAGAAACTATTTGTTCTGTAAGCCTTCACCTGAAGTACAATAAAATATAAAAAAAATAAAGTACAATAAACAATATATTTTAAAAAAATCAAGATTTAATAATCTTGAGGGCCCATACTGTTACCTTGCCCAAGTTCTCACCAAGGGGAATTATTTTTCCTGCAAAACTGGAAATCTTTCTCAGTCACTCCCATTCCTATGCTCTAACATGGAGTTTTCTCTGAAAAGTGACTTTTGGCTATGAGCCTGTCCCACTGGTGTTTGGAGATTACCAGTTTACAGTCCAGGGAGAAAATGTTCAGACTGTTCTCCTACTGACATGGACCAGAACCCTGTAAGTGTAAATTTTTCCTGTTCTTTTATTGAAAGAATTCTCTTTTGGGTGGCCTGGATTACCCTTAGGGCTCAAGGACACTCCTATAAGGCATTAGACCCAAATTTTGGGCACAAATTATTTGCCAAAGCCTGCATCATGGCAAGGTCAATAGCCTAGGAATGCAGTGACCACATAACTCACACATGGGCAAATTATAGGACATACATTATCCACTGGTCCCCGAGTGGTGTAAACAGTTAATGCGCTCGGCTGCTAGCCAAAGGGTTAGAGATTTGAGTCCACCCAGAGGCACCTTGGAAGAAAGTCCAGGCAATCTACTCCTGAAAAATTAGCCATTGAAAACTCTACGGAGCACAGTTCTAATCTGACACACGAGTCTGAATCAACTCCATGGCAACTGGTTTATTTTCTACTGAAGAGCAAAGAAATATTCCCAGATGGGGCAACTGTGTCTTTCTTTCCATCAAAAGCCAGTAGAGCCGAAGTGCTAGGGACACAGAAGAAAGAAGATTGCTAAAAAAAAAAAAGCAATCTTGAGAGTCTCCAAAGGAAATATAGCTACTTTTAGGAACTGTTGTTCACCTTTACGTCCCAGGGTCTTCTCCATAGTCGTATCATCTAGTCTGTAATATTGGTTGAATTGAATCACATAGAATCAGATGGCAGTAGAATTTTGGTGCTAGTTTATCATCTCCTCCAATGTTTTCATGGTTTGAACACTTAGCCGCAAAAATAAAATGATAAGTGTTATGGATTGAATTGTGTCCCCCAAAAATGTATGCCAACTTGGCTAGGCCATGATTTCCAGTATTGTGTGGTTGTCCTCCATTTTGTGATCTGACGTAATTACCTATGTGTTATAAATCCTAACCTCTATGATGTCAGTGAGGCAGGATTAGAGGCAGTTATATTAATGACACAAGACACAATTTACAAGATTAGGTTGTATTTTGAGTCAATCTCTCTTGAAATATAAAAGAGAAAAGCAAGCAGAGAGGAGAAGGACCTCATACCATCAAAAAAGAAGTACCAGGAGCAGAGCATGTCCTTTGGATCAGGGCTCCCTGTGCTGAGAATCTCCTATACCAGGGCAAGATTGATGACAATGGCCTTCCCCCAGAATCAACAGAAAGAGTGAGCCCTCCCCTGGAGCGGGTGCCCAGAATTTGGACTTCTAGCCTCCTAGACTGTGACAGAAAAAATTTTTGTTTGTTAAAGCTATCCACTTGTGGTACTTCTGTTGTAGCAACACTAGATAACTAAGGCAGGAAAAATGAGTACTTGGAAGGTCAGAGCACTTAGCAGGAGCAGAACTACTCCTCTCACAGCCATTATCATATACAAATGAATATTGACCACAGACCAAAGCTGCTTGGAGCTAAGAAAATGAACTGGGGACTCGACAGACAGGTGTGTGGCAAGGAATGCCAAGAAGACATGTCAGCGCTTCCCCACATGTGTGTCATGACAACCTGGGTACGGTGGCCATGGACAGGGAAGATGTTCAAACTACACTCTTAGGAAAACTTGATCGGCCACAGCCAGCGAGAGTTTGTATTCTAAAACATCGACTTAATGTCGCTCCAATCTCAGAACGTTCACCTCAAAGGAACTGCAAAAGCATATACGGTTCAAATTCCAATTTGAAATGGTAATAAAGACTTCGACGTCTCTTACTGGTGGTACCTGAACTGCTAAACAAATGATCTGTTGCTGTCTCTGTGTATCTTTTATGTAATAGTTTCCTCATTGGAAACAAAACAACGATTAATGGTGCCGAATGATCCTATGTTCTCAGGCCCTGGAGAGTCATAAGAGGGATAAGGAAAGGAAAGGGGAAAAAAAAAAAAAAAAAACTCCCTCTTTCCAATAGTTTCAGAACCATGCCCCATCCACAGGGAAAGTTGCCTCCAACTTTAAACAAGGTTACTATGGTAGAAGATATATAAGGAGCTAAGGGCACGTGTTTGGGGAAGCTCCCCTGTTATTGCTGTTGTTAGGTGCCATCGAGTCAATTTTTGACTCATAGCAACCCCATGTGACCGAACAGAACTGCCCCATAGTGTTCTCTAGGCTGTAATCTTTACAGGAACAGATCATCAGATCTTTCTTCAGCAGAGCTGCCAGGTGTGTTCAAAATTGCCAACCTTTCAGTTAACAGCCAAGGGCTTAACTGTTGTGCCACCAGGGCTCCACTGGGACAGCTTAATGAGTTACAGATCTAAAAAGCATCCAGAGGGCCGACTACTTCCCAGGAGTCTAGAAGGGCAATAGGCAGCGTTAATCCTGTCCTTAAGGGCAAAATATAAATATGAGGTGGCCACAGCTGTGGAGACTAGAGGAAACCACTCTGTTGCCTGTGCCGATGGAGTCCAAGCAATATAAACTGGAAGCATATCAGGAAATACAATATAGGCGATTTCTTTTCCACTCAAAGACATATGAAAGAAAAATAATGTGTTCCTCAAGTTTTATCCCTCTGAGAATATAGCCCTCTATATTAGGAATATTGTTGTTCAAAAAACACCCTTGAGATCCCTACTCAGTAAGCAATGCCTTGTCATAATGAGGTATTGTTGGCCCTTCCATTCCTAGCTCCCTTGAATGGCGTCCAAGATTAGCCGGGCTCAGACTGAATTCCATGCAATATTAAGACATTTAGTGAGCTTTTGGCATTTGTTTAAAACTAAAGGAAAAAACGACCAGCCATCTTTACTAACACTTTGTAAGTGTCATCATTTATAATCAGAAAGCAACTACTTTGGCCACTTTATGATCTGCAGCCACTTAAACCAATTAGAAAAGCTTAAGTATGTAATAATTGAGGCTAGCTCAGAATCTAGGGAGAAAAGCTGCTTGATTCAAATATTAGGAAATGTTTAGCATAAGCCAGGGTTCAGCAAGCTATGACCCAGGATCCAGCCCACCACCTCTTTCTGTAAATAAAGTTTCATTCGAAAATAAGCGTACTTATTTATTTCTCTATGTCTACATTCAAAGAACAGTGGCCAAAGTGAGTAGTTCTGACTGAGACCATATGTTCCACCAAGCCAAGAATATTTACTATTTGGCCCTTTACAGAAAACGTTTTCTGACTCTTGGATAAGGCATAGCGTGTTACCTTGATTCTGAAACTGCGCTATCCCTTAGAAGCCAAAATAATCTCCTCTGAGTGGTCATGTATGAAATTATGTGTCCACAAGTATATGCATTCTTTCTTACAATAGATTCAATGCTCAGTATTCACGTCCTCTCTGGTAGAAGTCGGCCACTGTACTGTATTGAAGCTAGAGCAAAGTCATGAAGGCATTTAGTCTTTCCAAAAAAACCCAAAACCAAACCCACTGCTGTCGAGTCTATTCCAACTCATAGCGATCCTATAGGACAGAATAGAACTGTCCGGTAGGATTTCCAAGGAGCAGTTGCTGGATTCGAATGGCAGACATTTTGGTTAGCAGCTGAGCTCTTAACCACTATGCTACCAGGGTTGTTTAAAAAAAAAAAAATTGACTCAACAATGGCTTTTGTTTGAAACATATTTAAAGACACCATGGCTCACTTTCAGGGTTGTGTGTTTTTCTTCACAATTGAGTAAAAATCTTTATTTATTTAGAAGTCATCTGGAGATTATGGAAGGGTCATCATAGTTTCTAATGACTATGGTTCATTTTTAATGCAACTTTGTAAGTATTTTATTTTTTATTAATATTTCATTGTGTTTTCAGTGAAAATTTACACAGGAAATTATATTCCCATTTAACAATTACTACACAAATTTTTTCAGAGACATTGGTTCCATTTTTTACAACCTGTTAACATTCTCATTAATTCCCTTCTGAGTGTTTCATTTCCAGTAATCTGATTTTCCTATCCCCATACTCTTTCGTCTTTGCTTTAGAGTAATTTTTGACCATTTGGTCTTAAACAGATGATTTTTTAAAGGTGCACAGTACTCACTGATAATATTTTTTATTTTATGAGCCAATCTGTTATTTAGCTAAAAGATGACCACAGGCAGTAGTTTTGGTTCAAGGTTTATGGGGCATCTTAGGGCAATAGCCTTAGGGACTCCTCTAGTCTCAACTGGTCCAGTAAGTCTGGACTTTTTAGGAATTTGAGCTCTGTTTCACATTTTTCTCCCCTTCTGTCAGGATCCATCTAGTGTGACCCTGATCAGAATGGTTTTTAGTGGTAGCTGAGCACCATCTAGTTCTTCTTTAGGGTAGATGAAGCCATGGTTCATGTATACTGTTAATCCTGTAGACTACTTTCTTCTCTGAGTCTTTGGTTTCCTTCTTTCTCTTTTGTTCCAGACAAGAAGAGATCAACATTTGCGTCTTAGATGGCCGCTTGAAAGGTATTAAGACACCGGACGCTACTCACCAAACTGGGATGTAGAACAAAAACTTCATGAACCAGTTGATGGTTCATAACACTATGGTCCTAAGGCTGCAAACCCAGAAAACCAATCTTGTGAGTTGTTTGGTTATGTTTAAAAAATATCTCTAACTGTGAATCTTATGTGCTTTATCACATATATGAACATACTTGCATGCACACATGCACATATATACATATATATATTAAAAAAACCAAGCCCGTTGCCATTGAGTCAACTCCAACTCATAGAGACCTATGATATATACATATAGCTACATGTACATATGGACACATATATGTATCTATTCACATATATGCATGCATACATACATATGTAATCACACATATATTGTTTGGTTGTTGCAAAATTATATATGTCCCAGCATTTACCAATAATATCCTTTTGTGTGTGTGTGTGTGTGTGTGTGTGTGTGTGTGTGTGTGTGTGTGTGTGTACTTCTTAGTAACATCGTTTACTTTGGTCAGGTTTTGCATACATCATCCACATTCAGTGTCACCTTTCCTACCACCAAAAATAACAAGTGTCTTCTATCTAAGGAGTGGTTCTCCCTCTCCCCACCCACCATCCCTGGCAACCACCAATGAACATTGGTTTCTGTATTTATATGTAGTTTTGTCTTTTTATGAAAATGAGATGATATAATATTTGTCCTTTTGTGACTGCCTTATTGCACTCAGCATAATATCCTCCATATTCATCCACATCATAAGATGTTTCATGGACTCATCATTATTCTTTATGATTGCATAGTATTCCATTGTATGTAAGTACCATGTTTTACTTATCCATTCATCTTTTGATGGGCACTTAGGTTGTTTCCATCTTCTAGTTATTGTGAATAGTGCTGCAATGAACGTAAGTGTGCATATGTTTGTTCGCGTCACTTTTGTTAGGTCTCTAAGGTATATACCTAGGAGTGTGATAGTTGGATCTTAAGCTAGTTCTATTTCTAGGTTTTTGAGGAAGCACCATACTATTTTCCATAGAGGTTGTACCATTTTACAGTTCTACCAGCAGTGGATAAGATTTCAATCCTCACCAGCATTTGTTGTTTTATTTATTTATTTTTATTAGTGATATTTTAGCAGAGATGAGGTGATATATCATTGTTGTTTTGAATTGCATCTCTCTAATGGCTAAAGATCGTGAACACTTTTTATGTGTTTGCTGTCTGCATGAATGACCTCTTGGTGAAGTGTCTGTTCATGTCTTTTGCCCATTTTTTAAATTGAGTTAATGACTATTTTTCTTAATTTCAGTTTCCACAATGAAGAGGGAAAGTAAAAAGAATTATACTCCAGCCCTCTCAACATAATTCCCTGAAGACCAAATGTCCTGACTCTCCCTTTTCACTAAAAAAAAATTAGTAATAATAATTAAAAAAAAGAAAGGAGAGTAACCCTATGGGGCAGTTCTACTCTGTCCTATAGGGTCTTCATTAGTCAGCATCGACTCAATGGCAATAGTTTTTTTTGGTTTTACTCAAAAGCATTTTCTGTGTCTCTCTATATTATCTAGCCAGCTAAAAGGAACTGACAAAAAAACAAATAAAATTAATTCTATCTCAGTTCAATCGTTTCTTTTCAGCTTTTTTTATTTTGCTTCACCAAGCCACTTGGCCTCAGTTACCTCAGTCATGGGAGCTTTGTCCGTGCTGGATACACTTCCCTCTAATCCCCAAAGCCTCATATCCTGTTTTTCACTCTTTCTCTTGATTTTAGCAGATGTTGTCTATTAATGTGTCTGAGAGCTTAGGATGCTTCAATTATAGACTGAAGAAACAAGCTACTTTGCTCCCTGTGTTTCTGCATCGTTCCTGTTCATTTGTCACTTGCAAGGGCATGGCCATCAGAACAAATAAACCATAGCTTGAAAGATGTGGAATGAACAGGCAATTCAGGTCAGATTGAGTGGATCAGAAAGCAGAAAGGGTGCAGTTGTTCCATTTTACTTATCACAACTTGTCTAACTTAATCCAGGCAGAGCTTCCTTGTTTTGAAAAATCTGCCATCCATCTGGCTTTGCTTGTTTTGGTGTCAAAACACAGTGTAAACCAAGAGTTAAGCTCTGAACACGTATTGAGTGTACGAAAAAAAAGGGCAGGGAGTCTGGTCTGGCTGAATGTACGATTACAGGTGAGCCCTGATCACCTTGTGAAGGCATTTGGTACATATTCTCAAGGCCATGGGAAGCCAGGGGAAGAGTTTGACCAGTCAGGAGAACTGGATCCTGGAGCTCCATTCACTTTTCCTTAGCTGGTTGACTTTGGATGTTATGTAACCAATTCATCCTTGAGTAGTACCAGCAGGTGAAGGAGGAAAGTAAAATCTTTAAATGACTCACAATACTGATGTGAGGAGCAAATAAGATACGTTCACAAAATATGTAGGATATAACATTTTACAATTTTCATCATATTCATCATAATGGCCCCAGTCACTCCACTAATTTCAGTTCATTGAAACCACTTTAACAGAGTAGGCCTAAAATGCCTACACTTGAATCCTGCCCCCACTACTTACTATGTGACTCACCTCAACCTCAACTTTCTCTTCTACAAAATGGAGGTAATAATAATACCTACTTCACAACCCACTAAACAATAAATATTTAGGATGAGAACTAAATAAGGTAATTCATGGGAAGCACTAATGAAAAGGCTTAACACACGGTAGAAGAGAGGGTGAGCTTTATCGTCATCATCATTAATAGCTCACAATGGGATATTAAGACATATGCAAAGAACAGAGTAAAAAATTTACCCCACATCACCATGGAGTGTGTGCAGAGTCACTACAATGGAGGAATTTTACTAGTTGATAGATGCCTTTCTTGGCTTCATGAGTAGATCACATATTAGCTGCTCAAAAATTGAGTTCTTTCGTTCAATCAGCATTCAACAAATATATCTTGAGCATATAATACATGTCACTTAATGAGTAGTATAGTGTTGAGCAAGACCATCTAGAGTTTGGATTTTACACACCAAACAGTTGATATGTGGAAGGTGCTAACGAAGTGCATTGCAGAGCTACCTAATCCATTCTAGGAGGGCCAGAGAGGGCTTCCTGGAGGAAATTATGTATAAGCTAAGACTTGATGTATGAAAAGGAGTTGGCCATGTGAAGCAAGATGCGGCAGGAAGAATGTTTCATCAGAGGGAACAGTATGTGGGAAGTCTCAGAGGTAAGAGAGAGCAGGGCAACCCAGGCATTGAAAGAAAATGAATATGACTAGAGGGTGGAATATAATGGAGAAATGTGGGGGAGCTAAGAAGGGATCTGATGGTGGAAGGCGCTGAATGTAGGCTGGTGCATTTGAACATCATCCCAAAAGCAACAGGAAGCAAGAAATGGTTTTAAGTCACGGAGCATGACATGATCATACTTGCATTTGAGAGAAATGTATGTAAAACAATGAAATCATCTATCATCTAGCTACAGTGTAGAGAGTGAACTTGTCTAGCTGAGCGATGATGATTGCCTGGACTAGGACAAAACCAGTAAAAAGAAAAAAAAATCTAAGACAAAACAAACAAACAACAACAACAACCAAACAAAAAAAAAAAATCAGTAGTCATTGAGTTGATTCCAATTCATGGAGACGCAATGTGTATCAGAATGGAACAATGCTCCATAGGATTTTCAATGGCTGATTTTCCAGAAGTAGATCACCAAGCTTTTCTTCCAAGGAGATTATGGGTGGACTTGAACCTCCACCATTTTGGTTAGCAGCTGAGTGCATTAACCATTTGCACCACCCCAGGGACTCCAGACTAGGCCAGTGGCAGATAGATTTTGAGATATCCAGGAAAAGGAATTGTTGGGCCTTTTGATTAAGTGTGCAGAGAGAGAAAAGGGTAATGGTGAGGGACTGAGAATTAAGCCATGAAATTCTAAGAGTGAAGAGAAGCTTTCCTCTGAATTTCAGTTGTTTTCAGTGATCAAGAGTCCTATCATTCCCATTTTATAGCTATTGCATGTGATGAGAGTATATATATATATGTGTATATATATATATACATATATATATATATATACACATAATTATGTGCTTACCATTTTCCCTATCTCCCACATATTCACCTGTCTTCCAAGAAAGAAGGATTCTTTCTTTCTGGTTCAGTGTTTAGATCCTCTTTGCTGCAAAGAATGTAGAAAAAAGCTCCAACAGAAAAATGGAAGACATCAAAGACTAAGTTGATCTACCTAACGAGTAAGTGAGCCAGAAATAGAAGAAAAGATATAAGAGAAGTAGCAAAGGGGCTGGGTTTGTAAGACTTTGGGAAAGCTTAGGGTGGTTTCAGAGAGATGTATTCCTATGTTATAAATGATGTGATCACATAAAATTACAGTAAGATTTAAATTGCTTCTCAATTATCTCAAATGGAGAACTAGAGTTTCTTTGATTTTAACTCCAAGCTGAAGTGGGGCCACAAGCCTTCTAAGTTATATAAAAGTAATCTAAATAATAAAGAGGCTTCCCCAGAACTTAAAGAACCGTTTCCAGAAAGATCTGCTCAGAATTCTTGCCAAAGAGGAAAGGGGCCGTTGTTGGGGGTGGGAGGGGAGTTGTTTTCTTCATATTCAAATACGTAGGACATAAAGTAAGAATTTTGGAAGACACTGGTCTTTGCCTTCCAATTTATGCTCACTTAAGAATATTTAATAGGAAAGGCCTTGTGAAAGATGAATGAGAAAAAAAAAAAGCTTAAAGGAAAAGACGCAAACCCAGAATACCTTGAACAGCTGCATAGGATGGAGTGGAATATGCGGTGGTATAATCATTGTCTGCCCAGAACAAAGCAGAGTAAAGATTTATAGTCTGTTCCTTCTTAAAACATTTCACATAAATGAATCAACCAAAGAGTGGAAGCCAAATCAAACAATTTAGCAGACTAGCGTAGGAGATCTAAGACCACAGAAGTGACAGAATAATACTGCTTTACTTGTCAAAAAATTAAAATGTAATTTATAAGAAATCCAAATGTATTTTAACCTTTTATTATCTATATGCAGCTAATTCAAGCAAACAATAGCTCCACCTGTTTGAAAGCCAGGAATATTTGGGAACCCATGCAAGCAGCCCAAGAGGTACATGGGAAAGGCATTTGGATGGGTGAAGGGATGGACTATAAGGGGGACTCTCTTAAGAAGAGATTGAAAAGGTAATTAAAAAAACTCCCAACAAAAAAAAAACCCTGGACAGACCCCGATGGCTTCACTGGAGAATTCTACCAAACTTTCAGAGAAGAGTTAACACCACTACTACTAAAGGTATTTCAGAGCATAGAAAAGGATGGAATACTC
>NW_004443975.1:16397941-16398978 GCF_000243295.1 Trichechus manatus latirostris | reverse complement strand
CAACATTGTGAAAATGTCAATTCTACCCTAAGAAATTTACAGATACAATGCAATCACGATCCAAATTCCACCGCCATTTTTTAATGAGATGGAGAAAGAAATCACCAACTTAATATGGAAAGGGAAGAGGCCCCAAATAAGTAAAGCATTACTCAAGAAGAAGAACAAAGTGGAAGGCCTCACACTACCTGATTTTAGAACCTATTATACCACCACGGTAGTCAAAACAGCCTGGTACTGGTACAACAACAGATACGTAGACCAATGGAACAGAATTGAGAATCCAGACATAAATTCATCCACCTATGAGCCACTGATATTTGACAAAGGCCCAAAGTCAGTTAACTGGGGAAAAGACAGTCTCTTTAACAAATGGTGCTAGCATAACTGGATATCCATCTGCTAAAAACTGAAGCAAGTCCTTATACCTCACACCCTGCACAAAAACTAACTCAAAATGGATCAAAGACATAAATATAAAATCTAAAATGATAAAGATCATGGAAGAAAGAATACAGACAACGCTAGGAGCCCTAATACATGGCATAAACAGAAGACGAACCATAAGTAACAACGCACAAACTCCAGAGGAGAAACTAGATAACTGGAAGCTCCAAAAAATCAAACACTTCTGCTCATCAAAAGACTTCACCAAAAGAGTAAAAAGACAGCCTACAGACTGTGAAAAAAAAATTAGCTACAACAAATCTGATCAGAATCTAATCTCTAAAATCTACAAGATACTGCAAAACCTCAACAACAGAAAGACAAGCCAATTAAAAAATGGGCGAAGGACATGAACAGGCACTTCGCCAAAGAAGATATTCAGGTGGCTAACAGACACATGAAGAAATGCTCATGATCATTAGTCATTAGAGAAATGCAGATCAAAACTACAATGAGATATCAACTCATCCCAACAAGGCTAGCATTAATTCAAAAAACGCAAAATAATAAATGCTGGAGAGGCTGTGGAGAGACTGGGACACTTATACACTGTTGGTGGGAATGTAAAATGGTACAACCACTTTGGAAAT
>NW_004443975.1:16378829-16397487 GCF_000243295.1 Trichechus manatus latirostris | reverse complement strand
CCCTGACAGGGAACACAACAGAGAGTCCCGGATGGAGCAGGAGAAAAGCGGCGTGCAGAACTCAAACTCTAGTAAGAAGGCCAGACTTAATGGTCTGACTGAGACTGGAGGAACCCCAGAAGCATGGCCCCTGGATTCCCTATTAGCCCAGAACTAAAACAATTTCGGAGACCAACTCTTCAGACAGGGATTGGACTGGATTGTGGGACATAAAGTGATAGTCGTGAGGAGTGTGCCTCTTAGCTTAAGTAGATACAAGAGACTAAATAGGCAGCTTCTGTCAGAAGGTGAGATGGGAAGGCAGAGAATGTTAGGAGCTGGTTGAATGGACATAGGGAATCAGAGGTGGAAAGGAGGATTGTGCTGTCACAGTATGGGGAGAGCAATTAGAGTCACATAACAGTGTATGTATAAATTTTTGTATGGGGGAAAAATAAAAATAAAAGGGGGCTACTCTTTGCAAAACTGTGTCTTTGTATCTAACATTTAAACTTATATTATTTGCATAGGCAAATTAGGGTTTAATGTGTTTTGCTATTTTCATTCTAAAATGAAAATTAGTTTATCTCTGAACAAACATACTATCCAGTCTCTTGTATAGGAACACAAAGTAATGTGTAACTGAGAATGTGGCATACAGACCTCATGCACCCACCCAAATGGTAAAAGGCTGTGTTTTCATTCTAAGCCCAGATTTATACGAAAAGGGGAAATTTTATGTGAGAAAGAAATATACTTGGATACTGGATCTTAATTCAAGGATCCCTGGTGACTCAGTGGTTAAAGCACTCAGCTTCCAACCTAAAGGTCAGAGGTTCGAACCCACTGGGCATTTCGAGGGAGAAAGATGTGGCAGTCTGCTTCTGTAAAGATTTGCAACCTTGGAAACCCTATGGGGCAGTTCTACTATGTCCTGTAGGGTGGCTAAGAGTCAGAATCAAACTGACAGCAATTTTTTTTTTTTTTTTTTGAGGGTTGTGGGGAATCTTAATGCAGCTTTCACATCCATGGAAAAACTGAGCTCTTCTATTTTTAAATCTTGACATTCAACCATAAAGGAAAATCAATTTCGATTATGCATCATCAGAGTAGGGTTTCTTCAATTTGTTCCATGCACTAAGCACCAATTACCAGCTCCACACTGTTTGGTAGCTCCCATCAGAGTGTCATAGCAAGACACTTACACTATTCCACAAATATCAAAACAATAGATTGTGTGGTTTTGCTTAATCAGAAGGATATGCCAGTGCATAAATACACAGGGAACCCTTTCCTCCCCTTAGTGCCCCAAAGAAGGATTGGAAGAATAAGATATAATCCCTGCATGGTCATGACCCTAGAGACCAATTGAGCTGGCAGAAAGAATGCTGGAGAAATTACCCATTACTCAGTCCAGGCATCTCCAAGAGAAGATGTGTATTATTACTAATCAGAATGTGCTAAAGACAAAACTCCATCCCCCCATCCCGCCACTGCCCACAAGAGAGAATCAGAATCAAAAATAGAGTCATATGGAGTTGTAATTTCACTCTACTTTTGTTTCCACATGATTAGCTCATCTTTGTAAGGCAAAGATGGCAAATAAATTATCATTTTATAAATAAGGAGGCCGAGTAAGGGAAGCTGCCCTTCTACAAATTTCATGACTATTAATTAGCACCAAACCCAGAAATCCAAATTACTAGTCCTCTGCTTATTCCATTAGACTATAAAGTTACCTTTTGCTGTACCTCCATAAAGAGCTAAAGCAACATTTCTCAATCACGACACTACAGACCTTTGAACCAGATAATTCTTTGTTAGGGTTGGGGGAGGAGAGCTGTACTGTGCATTGTAGGATGTTCAGAAGCATCCCTGGCTTCTATCCACTAAATGCCAGTAGAACCTTCCAAATTATGGCAACCAAAAATGCCAAATGTCCCCGGTAGGGCAAAATTGCAGGAGATCATTAGGCTAAAGCAACATAAAATTATCTCTTAAATCACTAATCAAGTATATAAGTCCTTTTTAGGAACTGAATCCTACTCTTTTAAAAATATTATGCCATTTGCTATCAGAAACATTATCATAAACCTCTGTTATGAAGTGCTTCTGTGTACTACAGACTAGCAGGTGAGTTGTCATTTCTTGGGTGACCATTAAGCTGTGTAAAGCATCCCTCCTGCACTAGTACAGGATTACTTCTAAGTCTAATAGCAACCGTAGATTAATAGTCTACTTGTCGATTAGAAGCTGTGAAAATACACATCATCTCATAATCACTAGTCACGGTGGCATTACACAGACATTCTCAAAACAATGGTGTTCATCCTGTAACACCACATTATGTGTGGATAAGGTAGGGCCTGGGAAGGATAAGTCAGGAGCCCTGGTGGTGCAGTGATTAAAGCATTCAGCTGCTAACTAAAAGGTCAGTGGTTCGAACCCACCAGCCACTCCATGGGAGAAAGATACAGCAGTCTGCTTCTGTAAAAATGACAGCTTTGGAAACCCTATGGGGACAGTTCTGCTCTGTCTTATAGGGTTGCTATGAGTTGGAATCGACTTGACGGCAGTGGGTTTGGTTTTGGTTTTGGGAAGGTTTTTAGAAACCCCTAAATTCTAAGGGCCTCTAGAATTTATCAAGCTACCAACCAAGAAATGTTGGGACTGTTTTAAAGTGAGAGCATATTTATAATTGCCCCCTGGTGCCAAAGGTAAATGCCACATCAGTGAGCCTAAACATCTTCCACAATTCATGAATCCTTTGGTAATTATCTTCCTGGATCCATCAAGTAGTTCAAAAGGGCTTTCTATCATAAATAAGCTATGGAGCATGCAATTCTCAGCTTAGAATATTTTAAGTCTGAAGTTTACAGAATTTTGTAAAATTAGGCCTGGTTTACTCATCAAACGTGACAGAAAAATGGAAATACCACTGGCCCATCACTTGGATCACATTCACACAAAGATACTGGATAAAGCCTACTATGATGCTCACCTCTTGTTATTTATTTATTCTTTTTAGGACATCTTCATTATGAACATAGATGTGTAAAAAAGTCACTGTAAATCAGGACCACAAATTTGCCAAGAATAACAACACAAAAGGATGTATGGTAGGAGGATGGCGTTGTCTTCTCAAGCAGTATAATTGCGTGGGATTGAAAACATACAATACACTATTCTGAGTTACTCAAAACCATGACATCTCCATTTCAAATGGAATCAATCATTCCAAACTTAAAGTTCTAGTCTTCCTAGAACACTAATTCAGAGGAGAAAAAGTTTCTTTGGTTTAAAATCGTAATAGATGAACACTTTCCAGGGGAGTGGTAGGTTAAATTGTCTTCATTCACATAATGCTTTTAAACGTAAGATCTTCTTCTGAGTGACCACTCAGTATAAATTCATCTACATTCCTGGAAAGAGAATGCAGGCTAGAAGACAGGGTCATACCTGAAAGAACTGTCTCCCAGCAGCCATAACCCTTGGTGATCATCAACAAGAAAGCTTACAGCTACTTTCTAAAAGAGAAGGGGAAGTGACCACAGTAGAACTGGAAATGGCCAGAAATGTATAATCAGCATCACCATCCCTACCCCAACCTGTCAAAGAGTGGAGTTTAAGCCCTGGGATTAAACAATATCAAGTGATAATTTCAAAGGGCCTCTTCACTTTGTGCACGATAGAAATTATAATGGATGACCTCAAACCTAAAGAACTGTTTCAGTATTGGTGAACTTAGAAATTATTAACTAATATAAAAGATTACAGTTCAGGTCTACTAGAATGAAGAGCTTGAGTTTACGGAAAAGAAAAGATAAAATGCACTTTTAACACAGAAAATCTAGTTTTTCTGTGATACAGTACAACAATCTAAAGTTGGCCTGAAACAAATATCATTTTGATAATAAACATGTTGAGAATAGGTTGGCAATGATAGTGTGAGAAATCCTCTAATCTTGCCTGGCTTTGTGTATTAAAATGGTTCTCCTTCATAGGGAAAAAAAGTGGGTACAAAAGCATGGGAATTTGCTTGGTGTTGGACACTTGCCCTAAGCACATTTGCAAAGAAAAGCCATTTGTGTATGGAAAAACAATAATCTAGTCAGGAGCAAGCTCCTGTGTTTTGCAATCAAAGGGATAATTATGGAGCTCTAACTTGCTTGCCAATGTTACAAGTAGTCTTTAAAAAGTTAAAACAGCAGAGATTATGAAGTCCACATGTTGGCCACCCTGTTTTTCCTTGTCTTTCTTGGAAGAGCAGTGGGAGTTAGGGTAGGCAGAAGGACAGGGCTAGGGCAGGTGGGTCATGGGGTATTGGATTTATGTTTGGTTATTTTTCCAACTTCCATTAAACGAGAACTGATAATACTGGAAACATCTTCCTGACATTTCCTGGCACTTCTGAACAGGAGTCATTTGGCCAAGAATTATCCCATGACACAGCATAGAAATAACAATAAGACCTAGGCACATGAATGTGGAGTATAGTAAAACCTTGACTATAAAGATTAATTGATTATGAATAACATTATGAAGAATGGGAATTACAGAACACTTAATTGTGCTCATATGGAACCTGTACATGGGTCAAGGGACACTTGTTAGAAGAGAATAAGGGAACATTGCATGGTTTAAAATCAGAAAAGATGTGTGGCAGGGTTGTATCTTTCACCTTACTTATTCAACCTGTATGTTGAACAAATAATCTGAGAAACTGGACTGTGTGAAGAAGAACACAGCATCAGTATTGAAGAAGATTCATTAACAACCTGCAATATGCAGAGAACACAACCTTACTTACCAAAAATGAAGACTACTTGAAGCATTTTTGAAGCATTTACTGATGAAGGTCAAAGATTACAGCCTTCAATATGGATTACACCTGAACATAAAGAAAATGAAAATCCTCACGACTGGACCAATAAAAAACATAATGATAAGTGACGAAAAAACGGAAGTTGTCAAGGATTTCATTCTACTTGATTCAACAATCAATGCCCATGGAAGCAACAGTCAAGAATTTAAACAACATTGCATTGGAGAAATCTGCTATAAAGGTCCTCTTTAAAGTGTTAAAAAGCAAAGGTGTCTCTTTGATGACCAAGCTGTGCCTGACCCAAGCCTTGGTCTTTTCAGTCACTTCATACTCACGTGAAGCTGGAAAATGTAAAAGGAGGATCGAAGGAGAATTGATATACTGTATTTGAATTGTGCTGATGAAGAATACTGAATATATCATGAACTGTCTGAAGAATAAACAAATCGATTTTGGAGGAAATACAGCCAGAATTCTCCCGAGAGACTGTCTTGCTTACTTTGGACATGTCATCAGGAAAGACCAATTGCTAAAAAGGGACATCATGTTTGGTAACACGGAGGGTCAGCAAAAAGAAAGAAACGTTCCAGGAGATGGATTGATACGGTGGCTGCAACAATGGGCTCAAACATTTGAACGATTGTGAGGACGGCGCAGTGCTGAGCAACGTTTCATCCTGTTATAGATAAGGTCATCATCAGTTGGAGTCCACTTGACAGCAACTAACTACAATAGGAAGAATAGGGATATCATCCTGAGAAATATTTTGAGACCCTTCTCCTTCAGAGCGAAGATGAGAAACTATTGGTCCTCACAACACAGGATCCGAAGAGGTCCTTTATTAGCCCATCCAAAGACGGGCTGCGTAGGACAAAGATTATCTCTGAGGAGACTCAGTTATCTATTGCTTTATTAAAAAAATCCACCTCAAAATTCGGAGAATTAAAAAAACTGTTTGTTATTTCTTATGACTCTGTGGGTTGATTGGGTTGAATTGGGCAATTTCTCCCCGCCTAGTGTACCTGTGGACATTCATATGGCTTCATTCATCTGGGCTGTCAGATGACAAGAAGTACCGCTATAGATAGGATGTTCAGGAATGACCCTTTTGAGGTGACATCTGAGGAAAAGCAGAATGATGAGAGAGAGGGAGCCATGTGGGTATCTAGGGGAAAGATATCCCCCATCAGCTTCAGGATAAAGTCTAAGTTCTTTCACATGGTAGACAACACTCTGTGCGGACATCTATTTATTATCTCCCACTTCCCACCACCAACATTAAGTTGCCCTCTGTCCTCCATAGTCACACTGCTATTTCTCATTTTCACTCCTTTTCTCTCACCGTGCCCTGTCTGAGATGTCCTCCCACTTTTCTTCCACCTCAAACTTCACCAGCTCCAGGCAGTTTACCCTAACTACCTCATCTACACACACACACACACACACACACACACATACACACACAGCACACACTCATGCACACATTCATGCAAGTCATCAAATTTCTTTTTCCTAAGTCATTAAGAGTTGTTTGATTTAAAAGTCATCATTCTTTCATTTCAAAGTCAGCACTCTGTGGTTTTGCCATTCACACACAGCAGTGTCACTTTGGCTGGTACACAGAAAGGGCCACCACCTTTGGGGAATTTTACGGAGCAAATTGTCCTGATTTGTTTAGTTTTGAATTATGAGAGCTCATCAGGAATACTTCCTTCAAAAATTAAGTGTATACAGCTGTTTTCTCCACTACGCGTGAGCTCTTTGAGGACAGAGACTGAGTTTCACAAAGTGATGTATCTAGAGCCTCCAGCACAGTGCCAGGTACACAGTAAATCTTCAGTATGGGTTTCTTGAAGGAATATAAATATTGAATGAAATTGTATTGTGAGGTTGCAGGATCTATAATGTTAACAGAGCTGAAGCCCTGGTTCTCAATAACACATGAGGATGGAAGTGTTGTGTCCTTTCTGCCTCTGATCCCACTCCTTATTTTACTCCTAAATATATCTTTGGTAGGTTATTGTTTGGTTTTGAGGGTTTTTTTTTATGAATTAAAGAGAAAAATCAGCTCTACTTTTAACTTGGGGATGAACAGTTTGAGCAGTTAAAGATTAACAGCTATATTGCTACTTTATGGAAGAATAGATAGACAGATAAGTGATAATAGTTAAGTAAGTAGATGACAGATAGACAGATAGATAGAACACATGTCTGCTCCCTTGTTCTCTCCCTGACAACCATATAGACAGCCATATATACATAGTGACTCATGGTTGATTAAAAAAAAAATCCAAACCCATTGCTGTCAAGTCCATTCTGACTCATAGCTATCCTGTAAGACAGAGTAGGACTGCCTGTAGGGTTTTCAAGGCTGTAATCTTTATGGAAGCAGATTGCCACATCTTTCTCCCGAGAAGCAGCTGGTGAGTTCAAACCACCAAACATCTGGTTCCCGGCTGAGCACTTAACCACTGTACCACACCAGGTCTCCTTAATGGTTGATACCAAACCAAAAACCAAACCCTTGCCATCGAGTTGATTCTGACTCATAGCGACGCTATAGAACAGAGTAGAACTGCCCCATAGGGTTTTCAAGGAGCAGCTGGTGGATTCAAACTACTGACTTTTTGGTTAGCAGCTGAGCTCTTAACCACTGCGCCACTAATGCTCCTAATGGTTGATAGGGTCCCTCAAAGTATGATTGTGCGGCATCACTTACTGAAGAAAATTCATTGTATCGAAAATAATTTTTAACTTCATTGTATTTAGAATAATTTTTTTTAAAGAAAAGCTTCATGGACTTTGGAGGTTTGAATCTCATCTCTATCCACGGTATGCCTTGAGCACAACTTAACCTTTCCATCCCTCAGATTCTTTGTCTGTAAAATAGGAATAATAAAACCTATTTGCAGGTTTGTTGTTGAGTACGATAAATAACATCTGTAAAATGCACAGTGTTGTGCCCAGTAAGTGATAGCAACTATAACAAAAGTACAAAGAGTGTGCTCCTGTACAGGGGAGGCTTTGGAAAGCCAGATCGTGCAAGAAAAAAAAAACCCTAGACTTTACAGTCCAACCAATTGGGATTCAAATATTGGTTTTGCTATTTCTTAGTTCTGTCATCTTTATTAACTTACTTAACCTCGCTAAACTTCAATTTCTTCCTCCGTAAGATGAGAATAGTAAGATATCTCATAGGTTAATTGAGAGGAATAAATGAAATAAAGTTTGCATAGTACTTGGCATTTAGCAGGGATACCATAAATTTAGTACTCCTTTTTTCTCTTCTTGTCGATAATGTTTTGCACCGATAGTCTATGTACATAGTATATAACTTTCTAAAGGTATTAAGTTTTTTAACGTATTGGCAATGGCTGGAAGTGAAACTTGAACAGAAACTCTAGTCCAAAGTGTCCACTGGGAAGTGAACCGCAGCTACCCACATATTCCTTTTTTCCATCCATCTAGGGAGCACAGCTCCTGCTCGTCGGCCAAACCATACTTGAAGTAATGACCTCATCTATATCTTCCCTCTCCCTTCCCTCCTTTTCCCTCCTACAGAGCCTGTCTATTTCCATTATCCTGAATGCTTTGGCTAGTACTCCATGGAGCCAGCCCTACCTAGGTCATCATCAGACCTGGAATTTGCTCTCCCTAGAAATATTTATTTTGTTAAAGCAAACCAAAGGATTCTCAAGTTCACCCAAACAGCAGGTGTCTGTTTTTGCCAAGAATGGTCCTTTCATTTTAAGGACATTGTTTCAGGCACCAGAAATATAAACTATGGAAAAGCTGAGTTCAGGTCTATGTGGTTCCACTGGGTTTAGGTTACTAACCGGATACTGAGCAAAGAGCAGAGAACTGGGCGCTTTATTAACCCTTCCCACTCTTAGTGTGGGGGAAGTTTAGGATTGAAATCCTTACTGTTTGCTTGACTGCTGGGTGGCTTTTCAATACACAATTTAGGATTCAAGCTGCAAACTCGAAATTAAAAACTAAAGAGGGGAAGTTGAGAGATTTTATTTATTTATTTTTTATGTTTTTACACCAAATTTGTTTTCCCATACAAAAATTTATACATACATTGTTATGTGACTCTAGTTGCTCTCCCCATACTGTGACAGCACATTCCTCTTTTCCACCCCTGATTCCCCATGTCCATTCAACCAGCTCGTAACCCTCTCTGGCTTCCCATCTCGCCTCCAGACAGGAGCTGCCCATTTAGTCTCTTGTATCTACTTGAGATAAGGGGTACACTCCTCACAAGTATGGCTTTAGGTCCCACAGTCCAGTCCAATCCCTGTCTGAAGAGTTGGCCTCGGAAATTATTTTAGTTCTGGGCTGATAGAGAATCCAGGGGCTGTGCTTTCCAAGATTCCTCCAGTCTCAGTCAGACCATTAAATCTGGTCTTCTTACTATAATTTGAGTTCTACACCTCACCTTTCTTCTGCTCCACCCAAGACTTTCTGTTGTGTTTGAGGAGAGATTTTAGAAATAGAGGTTAAGTAATGGAGAGAAAAATCTGCTGCTTTTATGATGAATCTGCGAAACATCTCACAACATGGATGAATCTGGAGGGCATTATGCTGAGTGAAATAAGCCAATCACAAAAGGATAAATATTGTATGAGACCACTACTGTAAAAACTCATGAAAAGGTTTACACACAAAAAGAAACAATCTTTGATGGTTACGAGGGAAGGGAGGGATGGGGATGGAAAAACTCTAAATAGATAATAGGTAAGTGGTAACTATGGTGACAGGTAAGACAGTACACAATACTGGGGAAGCCAGCACAACTTGTACAGGGCAAGGTCATGGAAGCTCCATAAACACATGCAAACTCCCTGAGGGACCCAACTGCTGAGCTGAGGGCTATGGGGACCATGGTCTCAGGGAACATCTAGCTCAATTGGCATAACATAGTTTATAAAGAAAATGTCGTGCACTCTACTTTGGTGAATAGCGTCTGGGGTCTTAAAAGCTTGTGAGCAGCCATCTGAGATACTCCACTGGTCTCACCCGTCGAGAGCAAGGGAGAATGAAGAAAACCAAAGACACAAGGGAAAGATTAGTCCAAATGACTAATGGACCACAACTACCACAGACTCAACCAGACTGAGTCCAACACAACTAGATGGTGCCCAGCTACCATCACTGACTGCTCTGACAGGGATCACAATAGAGGGTCCCAGACAGAACTGGAGAAAAAAGTAGAACAAAATTATAAAGCATACACACACACAAAAAGACCAGACTTGCTGGTCTGACAGAGACTGGAGAAACCCCAAGAGTATGGCGCCTGGACTTCCTTTTAACTCAGTACTGAAGTCACTCCTGAGTTTCACCCTTCAGCCAAAGATTAGACAGGCTAATAGGACAAAAGGAGACTAAATGGGTACACCAGCCCGGTGGCAAGGACGAGAAGGCAGGAGGGGACAGGAAAGCTGGTAACGGGGAACCCGCGGTCGAGAAGGGGAGAGTGTTGACATGTCGTGGGGTTGGCAACCAATGTCACAAAACAATACATACATTAATTGTTTAATGAGAAACTAATTTGTTCTGTAAACTCTTATCTAAAATACAATATAAATAAATAAATAAAAATTGCTGCTTTTTCACCTGGTAAAGTTCTGTGGTGAACAAAACCAAAGACCCAGAAGACATAGAATAGATTGTAAATGGTACCTAAGAGTTGCTTAGACTTCCAAGTAGAGGCGATATTATTTTTGAAATGCACGGAGACCTTGGAAAGATGTCTTCTAAAGTGCTCTCTATATTCTATGTTAATCATACAATCTTTGAGCACCTGACAACCTTCTTTTGCTCCTTATTGTTTCACTTTTGCTGGCCCTGAGTTAGAGAGCAGTAAGGCCTGAAAAACATCACCTCATTTCTTCTTCTATCCCCCATGGCACCTACCATGATGCCAGTAGTTTGTTGGTGGGATAGGTGAGTGAGTGATAGATAATGTAATGTTACATTAGTATCCTAAAACACAATTGATGTTTTGGTTATTATAATGAATATTGATAACTTTTACTATTCAAGATGGTATTTTCAAAAATTAATGAAAAGTCCCCGATAAAAAGAGAGAACTAAATTACCATTCAAGAAGAGATGAAAGTTACAAGAAAACTTTAGAGCAAAATAACCAATTATAATTTCTATCCTGCTTGTTTCATAAAGAATAATCAAAAAAAAAAAAAAACCTATTGCTGTTGAGTCGATTCCGACTCATAGCAACCCTGTAGGACAGAGTAGAACTGCTCCGTAGGATTTCCAAGGAGCAGCTGGTAGATTTGAACTGCTGATCTTTTGGTTAGCAGCCAAGAGCTTAGCCACTGAGCCACCAGGGATCCTACATAAAGAATACATATTCAAAAAAAAGTCACTATGGAGTTGATTCTGACTCATGGCAACCCCATGTGTGTTAAAGTAAAACTGTGCTCCATAGGGTTTTCAATAGCTGGTTTTTCAGAAGTAGTTTGTCATTCCTTTCTTCTTAGATACCTTTGGGTGGACTCAAACCTCCCATTTTTCAGTTAGCAGCCCAGTGTATTAATCATTTTCATCACCCAGGGACATAAATGATATAAGGTAGGTAAATTCTATATTCTTAGTTTTACATATTGATAGGCAGAGAGTAATAACACATTGATTTGCAAGAACTTCATAGTTTAGAAAGCCATTTCCTATATTTTATTTCATTTAAATTTTGGAGCAACTCAGTGGGAAAGGTATTATTAGGCTTATCATATTGATAAGGAAAATTAGGTTCAGAGAAATAAAATGCCTTTCATAAGGTCACAGAGCTGGTAAGTTTTGAAGCCAAGATTCACATCTGATTTCCTCACCTCAGATTCTTAATTTTTTCCTGCTCTCCAGAAGAGGCTAACAGGAGACTTTGGGAGAGGTTGAACAGACAGATGGATATGGTCTAGGCAGGGGAGGAGATGTCTCCATTGTAACATCCAACAACCAGCAATCTGGGCTGAGCACGACTAAGAAAATACAAAAAGATCTTGAGAATCTACACAAATACTTATTCAAGATCATCAAGAATGCCCAAATTCAAGAATAACATATAATTTACCTCATAAAAAATCCACATGATGATGAGTAACGAACAATCAAGCCCATTAAGAGGCTAATACTGGGTGTGAGCTTGACTCCCTCAGTAACTATCTGTGTCATTAACAGCAGGGAGACCAGCACTCCTACTTCACAAAAACCACTTGCCAAGTGTTCATGATTCCAGATCGTGATATCAAAAATACCTACCTGCTTTAGGAACTAACTCTGAAAGAGCTTATTAGAAGGCACTGAGAATTTCATGGAATTGTACGTTTATAATTTTGAAATCTTTAACCAAAAGCAAAGTGGATTTGCTTGTACATGCTTGGTACCTCAGAAATCAGTACCAGGGAGGCGGGGCCAAGATGGCAAAGTAGTCAGACCCTTTCTGTGGTTCCTCTTACAACAAAGACCTGAAAAAACAAGTGAATCAATTATATATGACAATCTAGGGTCTCTGAACATCCAAGGCAAAGTTAAGGAATCAGACTTAGTGGCAGGAGGAAAGAGAGACAGTTTGGAAGCAGCAAAGACTTGTCAGACCTGACCAGGCAGGAACCGGCACCCTGCAGGCCAGATTGGCTGCTGTGCACGGTGAGGCAAGCAGTGGCGCTCAAGAAGCTTTTCTGTATTGGGAGAGTCCAAGTGGCAGGGAGTCTACTCAGACTCCTAGGACCAGTGAAAAGCGGCCCTCAATTGGCAAAAGATAAGTACATGCGTCTAACCCACCACACAGATCAAAAAACATCCCATTTGGGAAGAATCTCTTGTCCATTTACCTGCCTCCTCCCTCCTCTGCACTGGGTCCTGAGCCAGCTCCAGTGATTGCTAAGTCCCCTGAGCTGGAAGTAGGACCTACCATATGCCCTGAGCCATTCTCCCAGCACTGGACAGGGAAAAAATTAACAAACAGGGAAAAAATAATCTGCCAGCTCCCCTAAGCTGTGAACTCAGGGCAGGCACAGCCCATTTGCCTAGGCACAGGCATAAGGGGTCCACGAACTTTGAATGCCCTTCACCCCTGCATAGACCTGTGTGGACCCATTTCAACAGAGTACACCTCCATTAGCACAACACAACAGAGTATATACCTGAAGCCTAACTTCAACTGTAACAGCTATATGGTGGAGTGGCAGGTTTGTAACATTTGACACTGCTCTGCCCATTAAGCTGGGTCCTCACCTATCCACATCAGGGGCCTGAGGACTGGTGGCTCCACCCACACCACCTAGCCACCTGTGACAGGGGTCCAAGAATAAGAGATGCCTCCCAGTCCTTACAGCCAAAACCCACCCACCTACGTGCTCTAGGGAATAAGGACACACTTTCCTCCCACACACTCAATGGCAGCCATCAGCCCCCTACCTTGCTCAGCACATGACCCATACTGCAGCCAGATACCTGTGCCTACTCTAATCACGCCTGCCTGTCTACGACTGTAGGTGAGAGCCTGCACCACATACTCAGTCACCGACAACCTGGACACCTGAGCTGAATCCATACAAGAAAATTAAACAGACTTCTGGGCTCACATACCTAGTAACAGATCTAACTCCCTGGTGACAGGATGTTAGAGCTTCAAAGGTGCCAATAATCAAACTAACTCACATGAGCAGCCTATTTGGGCATATCAAAACAAAACAAAACAAGAAGCTAGGACACAGTAAGCAAACATAAAATAAATATTGATGGCTTGGAGACAACAGTCAATATCAAATCACATAAAGAGGCAGACCATGATGGCTTCAGCAAGCTCCCAAAACAAAGAATAAAGAGATCTTCTGGAGGAAGAGAACTTCTTGGGATTACCACAGGTAGAATAAACAAAAGATTAATATACAAAACTCTTCAAGAGATCCGGAAGGAGATCATGCAAAATGTAGAACAAGCCAAGGAACATACAGACAAAGCAATAGGGGAACTTAAGAAGATTGTAGAAGAGTATAACAACAAATTTAACAGGCTTCAAGAATCCATAGAAAGACAGCAATCAGAAATCCAGAAGATTAACAATAAAATTTCAGAATTAGGCAACTCAATAGAAAATCACAGGAGCAGAATTGAGGTAATGGAAGCCAGAATTAGTGAGACTGAAGATAAAGCACTTGACACCAACTTATTTGAGGAAATATCCGATAAAAGAATTTTAAAAAATGAAGAAATCCTAAGAATCATGTGGGACTCTATCAAGAGGAATAACCTACGAGTGATTGGAGTACCAGAACAGCGGGGGATAATAGAAAAAACAAAGAAAATTGTTGAAGATTTGTTGGCAGAAAACTTCCTTGATATCATGAAAGATGAGAAGATATCTATCCAAGATGCTCATCGAACCCCACACAAGGTAGATCCCAAAAGAAAGTTACCAAGACATATTATAATCAAACTTGCCAAAACCAAAGATAAAGAGAGAATTTTAAGAGCAGGTAGGGATAAATGAAAAGTCATCCACAAAGGAGAGTCAATAAGACCAAGCTCGGACTACTCAGCAGGAACCATGCAGGCAAGAAGGCAATGGGATGACATATATAAAGCCTTGAAGGAAAAAAAATTGCCAGCCGAGAATTATATATCCAGCAAAACTGTCTCTCAAATATGATGGAGAAATTAAGGCATTTCCAGATAAACAGAAGTTTAGGGAATTTGCAAAAACCAAACCAAAATTACAAGAAATACTAAAGAGAGTCCTCTGGTTAGAAATTCAATAACATCAGATAACAACCCAAGACTAGAACATAGGACAGAGCAACCAGATATAAACCCAGATAGGGAAGTCACAAAAATAAATCAAAGGAACCAGTACCAGTTGCCATTGAGCCTACTGGGACACATGGCCACCACATGTGTGTCAGAGGAGAACTGTGCTTCATAGGGTTTTTGATGTCCGTAGATTGCCAGGGCTTTCTTCCTAGGCACCACCAGGACTAAAACCTCCAACCTTTTGGTTAGCAGTGCATTAACCATTTGCACCACCCAGGGACTTCAGTACTGTAGAAGGCAATATAAGTTGTTGCCAAAAACAGTCCTTACAGGACATGCTAGTAATTATTACTTCTGCTTAAATTTTAAGATCATGTTTTCTAATATCTACAGTTTTATGAAATTTGAAACAATATTTTTCTCCTATATTTATTTCAACTGCTTTTATCTATTTGAGAGAAGGTATAATTGGGGGAAATTAAAAAACTCTGTACACCCAGATTAATCACAATAGGTCAGGATCTCTTGATTCTTTTTATTTATTTTTTTCTGTAAACCAGTATTACACAACCTCCTTAAAATTCTTTTAAAATATTCACAGTAAACATGAAATAGTGAAAAAAAGTAAAAAAAAGAAAAAACACTAGATTTGATGTCTGAAGACTTAAGTCTGAATCCCGACTCTGCACCTCATTATTTGTGTGATCCTGCGTAAGTTATTGAACCTCACTGAACCTCAGTTTTATCATCTGTAAAATGGGGACAATAACTACTTCACATCATTCGTAAGAGGCTCAAAAGAGATAATGTATGTGTAAACAATCTTTAAACTATGTTTACAAACTCTGATGTGTGCCACACACGTTGGTTGTGATGATTATTCACTGGGTGGAGAAGACTTGAGAATCATTGTGCTGTCGGGCTCTAAGCTCAAGAATCTACCAAATTCCAAAATATCACTTAAGAGATGCCATGCTGGGTCAGAGCACTTATCCAGCCTCCAAAGTGGCACATCTGTTGGTGACACGGAGGGATATGTTGGTCAAAACATGAAAGTTTCTCCTCACAGTATAGTCTAAGGAGATCTACAATGGTGTCGTGATTGCCAGCTTCCCCCAATTGAGCTGAGAGTTGTATCGCCAACCACAGACCTCAATGAGGTCAGTTGTCAGAGCTGATGCAGGAGTCACAGAGCTGAAAATAAGGGTGGACAGACTCTGAATGCAGGGGGGAATAGGAAACGGTGCAAAGATCTAGTTCATGGAATGAGAACTCAGTAAGAAGGTGGGTGAGCCAGGGCTGGGTCTACATATCAGGGCAGCATAGTAACTCATGTGCAAATCTGATATTAGAGCAAGAAAGGGGCAATAAGAACAGACACTAGCACAAACATGAGGTCATCCCAGTGAGAGAGTCATACATGAGTAATGCACACCAGCAGCAAAGGCTCAGTTCTCTACAAGCCACATCCCACACTAAGGAGCAACTCTCCTTGAGGGCAGGGACCTGACTTCGAGAAGTTAGAGAGATCTGTAAATACCAATTGTACATGATGACATGAAGTAGGTAAAGAATACTCTACTGCCTAAATATGCTACAAATATGGCTGTGAAAGCACTTTATTTCAGAGAAAACCAATTTATTGTTTAGAATTTCCTTCTGCTGTCTAAGGACATGTGTTGCCAGAATGAACTTGAACCACAAGATGAAAGCACCTAAAAGTCCCAAGGGAAGTTTCTGATCCCAGTTGTTGGTTTTTCCTTTTAGAATGTGAAATGCTTAGTGTGTCTTTGTCTTCAGCTTTGAGCCCTAAGGATAAGGCAGTAGGGAAAGCCAAAGGAGCTCTAGTGGTGCAACAGCTAAGCACTCATCTGCTAACCAAAAGGTCAATAGTTCAAACCTACCATCATCTCTACAGGAAAAAGAGCTGATGATCTGCTTCTATAAATATTACAGCCAAGAAAACCCTATGGGGCAGTTCTACTCTGTTGCATGGGGTCACTATGAATCGGAATCCACTCGATGGCACCCAACAAAGGAAAAATCATCCTGCTGAGCCTTCATCTCCTCATTTGGTGGTCAGATCAGAAGGCTAATTGACTTGGCAAGTCGATGATGCCACAAAGAAAACGACCTGTAAGACTGTTGTAAACGTGCATGTGTGTTTCCTACCATGATACCTCTCTTCAGGTCAACCTCTTGAATACCAGCAATGTGCTAGGCACTCTACCTTTGTTCTCTTTCTCTGTAAAAACTAAAACCAAACCCATTGCCGTCGGGTCGATTCCAACTCACAGTGACCCTATAGCGACCCTATAGGACAGAGCTGAACTGACCTATAGAGTTTCCAAGGAGCACCTGGTAGATTCTAACTGCCAACCTTTTGGTTAGCAGCCATAGCTCTTAACCACTACGCCACCAGGGGACTAATAGTGGCCCCATAGGACAGAGTAGAACTGCCCAATGGGGTTTCTGAGGCTGTGATCTTCACAGAAGCAGACTGCCACATCTTTCTCCCATGGAGCAGCTGGTGGGTTTGAATCATCGACCTCTCAGTTAGCAGCCCAGTGCTTTACCACTGTGCCACCGGGGCTCCTCATTTACTCCATAGAGTTGGGCCATTATAATATCTCCAGTACAGACTATCTATAGTACAATCATGTACTTAAATGCAAAGTTTGTTTATTATTTGATTGACTGAAATATACAAAGCAAAAAACATTTGACAACTGCATCTTAAATTCTGAGACGTTCCCATGTATATTAGGGCTACTTGAATGATAACTTCCCCTTACGTTTTACCAGTTCAACCCCTCCATATCTGTCTGGTCAAAATAAATGAGTTTCTTCTTTCCACAACACTTAGCAGGAGGTAGATGACTTAAAAATTAACATTTATCAAAGAGCTGGAGCCAATTTGATCCCATGGTGCTTTGCGTTCTTATGCTTCATAGTATTTACTGTTTCTTATTTACATTGCTTCTGATGATTTCAGAAAGTAACATGGAAACAGCCTAAGGAGAATGATATGAGGACAGGACATTTGCTAGAGTTCCTGTGAATGTTTTTCTTTAACTGAGGTTTCCTAACACAAAACGATATAGAAGTACAAATGCCAACTTATAACAATTTCACCCACAAACTATATTTAAGCACAGTGTAGTTACCAAATAAAATAAGACTTTAGAAACAGCTTTACTGCTTAGGAGAAAAAAAAATGCATGCTTTCAGGACAGTTAGCCCACAATAGCACAGCTGACATCTTCAAATAAAGACCACAATCTTCTGAGCCTGTAACTCAATTTTACATAGGCTTAGGGTAGTGTTTCATGTCATGGATAGAATTTCCTTACTGCTTTTAATGTTGGACTTTAGAAGCCTTCTTCCTGCAATTAGTATAATGGAGGATGTAAGGGTAGAAATGGAAGACTTTTCCCCTGTTCACCAGAGCAATGAAAAAATTTAAAGTCATAAATAGTCCTAAGGTTAAACAGGAGTCATATAGACTACCCTCCCCCCAACACTCCATAATTGTGCCCATGTTTTGAGAGAATTTCCTGCTTAAGAAATAATTCTGATCTGGCCACAACTTTAAAAGATAAATTCAGTCCACTGCTTGTCCACAAATGTATGGTCCTGAATGAAATTCTTAGCTGTCCAGGATATACCTGGAATGGCTGATGCCACATTCTCATTGCGGACAGAGGTAGCATGTTTTCCAAAGACACTGGCAGTCAGTTCTGGCCCCGAGACAACCACCGCTACGTTGCCCGCAGGTTATCTTTGCATTTGTGATTCTCTGTTGTTGTAATCCTGGATCGTGAGCTCCCTGCAGTGAGTCTGCCTCATGCCCCTCTGACTCTCCAGCATTGATGGTTCCTGGCCCATGGTAATTGAGAATTAAAAATATTGAATGAGAGACTTCCGGCAAGATGGCGCTCTAGGCAGAAACACCACGCCGTCCCTCCACAACAAAGATCTGAAAAACTAAGCCAAACAGAGAATCAACAATCCTGAAACCCTAGAACATCAAATGAAGAGATAAAGAACTCAGCCGAACACCAAACGGAGTAAGAA
>NW_004443975.1:16357872-16370748 GCF_000243295.1 Trichechus manatus latirostris | reverse complement strand
TAACCAATGTCATAAAACAGCATGTGTGTTACTGTTACATGAGAAACTATCTGTTCTGTAAGCCTTCACCTGAAGTACAATAAAATATTTAAAAAAAAAAAAAATATTGAATGAATGAATGATGCCAGTCTAGGTTTCTTTCCTTATGGCCTTTCTAGATAACTAACTAGTGTGCAAATTGTTTAACCTAAAAGTTCTAATGGTTTAATAGAGGATGTGTTTTATGTCACCAATTGAATTTAATTTCACGAAAATTGGAAATGTCCTAACCCATTGCCGTTGAGTAGATTCCAACTCATGGTGGCCCCGATGTGTTACAGAGTAGAACTGCTCCATAGGCTTTAATCTTTATGGAAGCATATCACGAGGGCTGTCCTCCAAGGCTTCGCTGGGTGGGTTCAAACAGCCAACCTTTAGCTTAGTAGTCGAGTGCTAACTGTTTGTGCCACACAGGGACCTTGAAAAGGTCCTAGTGCCTGGAAAAATACATTTCCACATGTTGGCCAAGGCTTGAAGTTCTCATTCTACATTTTATTCCTTAGTTGGTAGATGTATCCTCTGCTAGTAAGTCAATATTCTTAAGAAAAGCAGCCCATTAAATGTATGAGTAGCATATTATGAAAGTATGAATGAAGAATCTTAAAGAATTAGGTGTCATGGAAACAGAATTTGGACTGGATATTTGAGAAAAGAAGTGCAGTGAAAGGAGGGAGAGAGGGAGAGGAGTGAAAGTTTGAGGTCACAGGAGAATTCCACCCATGGTTTTTTAAATGAGGAGTGTATTAGTTTCCTAGAGCTGCTGTAACAAAGTACCACAAACTGGGTGGCTTATAAAAACAGAAATGCTTTGTCTCACGGTTCTGGAGACTAGGGGTCCAAAAATCAGAGTATCAGCCATGTTAGTTCCTTCAGAGGGCTCTGAGAGAGTATCTCTTCCACGCCTGTCTCCTAGCTTCTGATGACACCAGCAATTCTCGGCATTCCTTGGCTTGTAGAACACTCCAATCTCTTCCTCCATCTTCACACAGCCATCCTACCTCTGTGTCTCTTTGCCACCCCCCCCCCCCCCCCCCCGCCTTTTATAGGGATACCACTCACCAGTCATATTGGATTAAGACCCATCCTTCTCCAGTATGACTGCATGTTAACTGATGATATCTTCAAAGGCTGTTTCCAAAAAAGGTCACATTCAGCTACTGGGGGGGTTAAGTCTTCAAAATATCTTTTGGGGTGGAAGGAGGAAAAACAATTTAATCCATAGCAACGAGTTAGTGTTTCTGTCCTAGTAATTTCAGAGAGTCTTAATCTTCATCTAAAACTAAATGCATTTTTTTAATAGCTCTTTGGAAATACACTTGGAAAAAGAGGGCTTTTCAGAGCATAGCCTTAGATAACAACAATAGCCTATTATTAAACACCTATTGTGTTCTAGGCGTGCTACATATACCATCTCATTTAACCCTCAAACAACTCTATGTCATGAGTTCCCGTTTCACAGATGAAGAATCAAAGACTCAAGACCTATACAAAGAAAACTATGAAACACTACCACAGAAACCAAAAGAGATTTACATAAATGAAAAAACATACCATGCTCATGGATAGGTAGACTCAACTTTGTGAAAATGATAATTCTACCCAAATCAATTTACAAATATAATGCAATCCTGATCCAACAGCATTCTTTAAAGAGATGGAAAAACTAATTATTAACTTTATATGGAAAGGGAAGAAGCCCCAGATAAGTAAAGCACTATTGAAGAAGATGAATAAAGTAGGAGGATTCACACTACCTGACTTCAGAACCTACTATACAGCTATGGTAGCCAAAACAGGCTGGTACTAGGCAATGACAGATACATTGACCAATGGAACAGAATTGAGAACCCCGATGTAAATCCATCCACCTACAGTCACCTGATCTTCGACAAGGGCTCAAATTCCATCAGATGGGGAAAAGACAGTCTTTTTAACAAATAGTGCTGGCAAAACTGGATGTTCATCTGCAAAAAAATGAAACAGAACCCATACCTCACGCCATACACAAAAACTAATTCAACATGGATCAAAGACCTAAATATAAAGCCAAAAACTATAAAGATCATAGAAAAAAAAATAGGTTCAATGCTAGAGGCTCTAATACACAGCATTAACAAGATACAAACCATAACTAACAACACACAAACTCTAGAAGATAAGCTAGATAACTGGGATCTTCTAAAAATTAAACACTTCTGCTCATCAAAAGACTTCAGCAAAAGAGTAAAAAGAGAACCTACAGACTGGGAAAAAAAATTGGCTATTACAAAATCCGACAAAGGCCTAATCTCTAAAATCTACAGAAAAATCCAACACTTCTACAACAAAAAGTCAAATAATCCAACTAAAAAATGGGCAAAGGAAATGAACAGTCACTTCACCAAAGAAGACACTCAAGCGCCCAACAGACACATGAGAAAATGCTCTCACTCACTAACCATTAGAGAAATGTAAATCAAAACCACAATGAGATACCATCTTACCCCGGCATTATTGGCACTAATCAAAAAAACAGATATTAACAAATGTTGGAGAGACTGCAGGGAGATTAGAACTCTTACGCGCTGCTGGTAGGAATGCAAAATGATACAACCATTCTGGAAAATGATATGGTGCTTCCTTAGAAATCTAGAAATAGAAATACCATATGATCCAGCAATCCAACTCCTACGAATATATCCTAGAGAAATGAGTCATCACACTAATAGACATATGCACACCCATGTTCATTGCAGCATTGTTTACTATAGCAAAAAAAAATGGAAACAACCTAGATGCCCATCAACAGATGAATGGATAAACAAACTATGGTACATACACACAGTGGAGTACTAGGCAATGATAAAGAACAATGATGAATCTGTGAAGCATCTCACAACATGGATGAATCTGGAGGGCATAATGCTAAGTGAAATAAGTCAATCATAAAAGGATAAACATTGTATGAGACCATTACTATAAAAATTATTGTAAAGGTTTACACACAAAAAGAAACAATCTTTGATGGTTACGAGGGAGGGGAGGGGTGGGGAGGGAAAAACACTAAACAGACAATAGATAAGAGGTAACTCTGGTGACGGGTAAGACAGTACACAATACTCGGGAAGCAGCACAACTTGTACAAGTCAAGGTCATGGAAGCTCCATAGACACATGCAAACTCCCTGAGGGACCAGATTGCTGAGCTGAGGGCTGTGAGGACCATGGTCTCAGGGAACATCTAGCTCAACTGGCACAACATAAAGAAAATGTTGTACATTCTACTTTGGTGAATAGCGTCTGGGGTCTTAGAAGCCTGTGAGCAGCCGTCTAAGACACTTCACTGATCTCACCCTTCGGGAGCAAGGAAGAATGAAGAAAACTAAAGACACAAGGGAAAGATTAGTCCAAAAGACTAGAGGACCACAACTACCATGGCCTCCACCAGACTGAGTCCAATACAACTAGATGGTGCCTGGCTACCACCACTGACTGCTCTGACAGGGATCACAATAGAGGGTCCTGGGCAGAGCTGGAGAAAAATATAAAACAAAATTCTAACTCACAAAAAAAGACCAGGCTTACTGGCCTGACAGAGACTGGAGAAACCCCAAGAGTATGGCCCCGGGACACCCTTTTAGCTCAGTAATTAAGTCACTCCTGAGGTTCACCCTTCAGCCAAAGATTAGACAGGCCCATAAAACAAAACGAGACTAAACGGGCACACCAGCCCAGGGGCAAGGACTAGAAGGCAGGAGGGGGAAGAAAGCTGGTGATCGGGATCCCAAGGTCAAGAAAGGAGTGTTGACATGCTGTGGGGTTGTTAACCAATGTCATAAAACAATATGTGTACTAACTGTTTAATGAGAAGCTAGTTTGTTCTATAAACCTTCATCTAAAGTACAATAAAAAAATAAAGTACAATTTTAAAAAAGAGAGAAAAAAAGAATCAAAGACTCAGAGAGATTAAATAATAAATGGAAGAACAGGGATGCCAACCACATCACATACTGGACTATTTACTCCAACACCATCATCCTCACCACCTTGCCCAACAAGCAAATTCTCTGCCACCATCCTCACCACCACTCCCAATAGGCAAGTCCTCCCAAATGCAACACTGCCTATGTGATTGTAAATATGATTCCATATGGTTTTCAATCTACTAAGTGCTTTGCCTTACTGCTGGTGGTCCTGACCCAGTAACATCACAGAATTATATACTGTACTGCCCCAGCACAGTACTCTTTATCAGAAATGATCTAAATAAAAAGAGGCATTAATCAATATAAATAAATATTTTTTGAAACTCTGCAAGCTGGATCTAAGGAACAGCCCAAGGTTTGCACTAAATCTGCATTTTGGTGCTTAGCACATTCATGCTTAATGACCTGAGTGATACAGAATCTCTGCTCCCAACTGGTACAGCCCATTCCAAGCAGCTTGGATCCAGCTGGGAAAAATAATGGTGTCACCAGAGCTGCAAGTGGACTCAGCACCTAGCTTAAGCCAAATTATAACCTCACACAAGAACTTGTTTTGTTTTTATTTTCTGTAGCTGTAATGATGCATTTAAGAGGCTAAAATGATGTGAACCTTCAGTTCAATAACTGCTTTTGAGCTTCTCTTACTGCAGAAGCCATTGCAAAGCAAGCACTCAAGGGCGTGAATAGATATTCAAAAGTGCTCTCAAGGAGTTTATCAATTGTGAGCACAAACATACAAGGGAAAGTGGGTCACACCGACTTCCAGAATAAAACTGAGGCACTTTCTACTTCCGCAGTGAAGAGAAAACTCTTACTAATAATTGGAACAATGTCTTGATCTTCTTCTGAACTGTAATACACCTTTCCTTCCTTTTACAAAGTTGATTCACACTGCTGCCTGAGGAACACCTGCTGAGAGCTGAGAAGTTTCTGTCCCCCGTGTGGCTGGCTGAGGGAGCCATTGTTAAACCCCTCTCCACGTCTCTTCACTGTGTTCTCATGTTCTACCTCTGAACATAACAGAAGCACGTGTCATTCTGAAACTAACTTAACGTCTGCACTCAATATCTCTGCCCTACCCAGCCCCCCTTATTCCAGTCAAAGTACAATCCTGCCCATCACTGATGATGATCAATATGACACATCTTGACATTTTTCTTTTTATTCCAGTAGGTAACCTGATTCTCATTAGGACCTGTTAAAGGAGAGCAACAACCAAAAAAAAGAAAAAGTATATAGAAAGTTTGTTCTAAGAACAAAAGAGCAAATGCCAGTGTACCAAACAGTATATTGTTGGGCTTACAGCCTTAATGAGGAAATGGCTGTCAACTCATAAATAAGCCACTAACAAACAGAAAACTGCCAATTACGGTATAGTCTCCTAATCTGCTCCACTCAGTTTTGACTCTAGAGTAAAAGACTCAATGTAGATGTGTTGATTTATCCACCATGGAGATAGAAGTGAAGCATTGAAAACCTTTAATCAGGTAATTCAGACTCCAGGAAAACACACACCAAAACCGAAAAAACCCACTGCCATCGAGTCGATTCCGACTCATAGTGACCCTATAGGACAGAGTAAAACTGCCCCATAGGGTTTCCAAGGAGAGCCTGGTGGGTTCAAACTGTTGACCTTTTGGCTAGCAGCCTTAGCTCTTAACCACTACGCCACCAGGGTTTCCATACCTAAAATACACTTGCCTCAATTACCTCGAAATTTTTACTTAAAAATCTTGCTTTGGGGTTGACCGACTTGGTTTACAGCCTTAACCTCTCACTTCTTATTTTATGAACAGACATAACCTTAGCGCTTAGAGACCAGTTAGCTCAACCCCCTCATGTTACAAATGGGGAACAGAAGCCCAAAGGAGGTGAGGTGAGGCCCCTAGGGGAAGAGCTGGGCTGAGAACCAGGTGTCTTAGCTTCAGCTCCTTCCACCTCACCTCACTTAGAAAAGAGAGGTTGGGGGCAGGGGGACACTTCTGGTCCATAAAGGGCGGAGGCAGTGCTTAGCGTCCCTTAGCACCACACGTGCAGGCGGTTAACAATTACTTACGTCCTGCTGAGCGTGCTGACGTCAGCGTGCGCCCGGGCCGAACCAGGGAGGACCGGGCTGGGGGTGTGGTGTGCAGCTGGTGCTGGGGCTGGAGAAAAGGGGATGCTAGGTCAGGGCAGCTGCAGGGTGACTGACATCGGGGGTGGGACTATGTGGTCTTGAGGTTCCAGTCCTGAGTCCCCTAGGGAGGAAGAAAAATTTTTTAGGCTCTTCAGCTGAATGTGTCTGGGTCTCTGGCTGATGATTCGTTTCGTTTTCCTTTCCTACATTTAAACAAGGAAAGCAAAGAAGCGCGGAAGGAAGCGCGGTAACTGTTGCCGGCGCCTCTTTGCCTTCCCGCCCCGCAGCGGCCCCTTTGCTGTGTCGCAGCCAGTCTCAGAGCGCCCCCTGCCGTTTACATCGTAGCTCTTCGTCTCCACACTCCAGGTCTTACAACCGAACTTCTAGAAAAGGCCACCGCTGGCTGTGTAGTTCTGCTAATAACAGAAAAGTTGCAGTAGTATCTCTGCAGACACTGTGCTTCCGTATGCTCAGTTGGAAAATATCTAAATTAGGTTGATAAAAATTGTTTCCTGTAGGACTATCCCCTAATTCAGGTGGAATGTCGCTCACCAGGGGGTTTAAATAAACAATCTTAAACATCCACTTTGTCATGAAAATGACACTGTTTATTCCAGTGGTAATATCTCGTGTCGAAATCTGAACAGCATTTCTTCTCTAATGGGAGAGAGACAGAAAGCCCTGCCAATCAAACAGGAAAGCGAAGCCTGAGTCTGACAGCAGGTCTCTGTTTTCAGGGATAAAATCCCATATTCATTCACAGAGGACCACTGCAACTTTACAAACAATGTCAAAGGGAAAAGAACTCGATGTTGCAAAAGAAGTTTCCTTGGGTGCTTTGTTGATTGTCTCTCTTCTCTCTCACTTTCTTCCTTTAAGAAAAAACAAAACAAAACAAAACCTGCTGCAATTTCTGGTTTGCTTAAAGGCTAATGTATGTTTACAGAAGCATCCAAGTCATAGATTGCTTTGCATTTAGCAGCTCTTGAACATACAATAGGGCTACTGTGTTTCCAAGGATTTGGCCACCCTTCATGACCCACCACTCAACTGTCATCCATTAATCTAAATACAGACACTCTGAAACATCCAGAAGCCCAACAGTCTTTCATATTTTTTTTTTAATTGTACTTCAGGTGAAGGCTTACAGAACAAATAGTTTATCATGAAACAGTAGTACACATGTTGTTTTATGACATTGGTTAACAACCCCACAACATGTCAACCCTCTAACTTCTCAACGTTTTTTTTTTTTTTTGGTGAAAATACACATAGCCAAAGATACACCATTTCAAAAATTTCTACATGCACAGTTCAGTGACATTGACTACGCTCTTCCAATTGTGCTGTTATTCTCACTTAAGATGAAGGCTTACAGAACAAAAGAGTTTCTCATTTAACAGTTACTACAAATGTTGCCCTATGACAATGGTTAACAATCAATCTTTCACATTTTTTGATACTGCCTTTTGGTTACTGTACCTAAGGGGGAAAATGTTTCTAAGAGATCTTTCAATGTGTCCCCCAAAAGGTTTCTCAGCAAGTTCCCATCCACTTGACATAAGCACAAAAGAAAGAGCTTTCTTCTCCCTTGCTGAGGATCCATTTTTCCATCAGGTGAACACCTAGCAAATCCGACCTGATTTCAAGGGCTGGTCTGCTTTTTCCAACGTTATTGGGAAAATAATAAAACTTCCAATTTTATTGTTAAAAGCTGATACACTAAAAATGGAGTAACATTTAGTGGGGAAAATCTCCCCATTGGCATGAAATCTGATGATGATTTGGTTTGACTTTGTAACTCCTTTTTAGAGCAGTTTAGAGTCCTGGTGGCACAACCATTAAGCACTCAGCTGTTAACCAAAAGGTTGGCAGTTCGAACCCACCCAGCAGCTCTGCACAAGAAAGACCTGGCAGTCTGCTTTCGTAAAGATTACAGCCTAGAAAACTCCATGGGGCAGTTCTACATGGGGTCACTAGAGTTGGATTCAATGGCAACCATAAACAACTTAATTTCTGCTAATACCATAATAAATAAATAATACCCATAGAACTTTAGAAGAATTGCAGTAAAAAAAGCAGAAAGCTGACTACCGAATGACTATACATATTAAGTTTACAGTTTGCAGCTACTGTTTTTAGGTCTTTCACTTCGCCTCACTAACAGCTTGCATGTCACCAGGCAAGGTTTCCCACAGGAACTTCTTTCTTTCCCCTTTAAATCAGGTGGAACCAAACGTTTGCCATAAAGTTTTATTCTACCGCAAAGCAATGTAGAGTCACATTTCACATGGGACATTTTTCCCACTCAATTTCATTTTTGAGTTCTTGACTCAAAACAATGCAAGAAAAAAATTGCTTATTTGGTCCGAAAGTTATTTATTTATTATATGTAATATAGAGCCATTGCCTGCCCCCACTATATTCATAATTTTATTTGGGCTGGCAAAAAGGACCAAGAACATTTGTGTCCCCCAAGATCTCTTATGTGTAGAAAGAGTTTTGAGGCATTACTTACTTCATCTACTCCCCAAACATCCAAAATACCTGAACACCTCAAATGGATGAAAGCCGGTCTTGCTTTGGAAGTTCCCACAGGGGAAGAACAGAGAGACCCCCACTTCCTCATTTCTAGTTCATTGATGTGTCTAAGTACCCCCCACTACCAGAGGCTAAGTGGATTTCTTCCTAGAAATGTTCAGCTCTGGGTACTAGAGCGGAATTTGACATCATGATTAACTCGCCCAATGACGCTAGTTTTCTTTTTATCTCCACCACAGCTATCTGCGAACTTAAACTTCCAGTCAATCCTTCATTTTCGTCCAGATTGTATCAGAAAGCAATTTGACCCATTTATTGACCAAAATTATCTAATTCAATGGTCAGGGGCTATCCGAAAATTACTTTTATCTCTCTAACTTCATCATTCACATCTTCTGCCATCCCCTCAACCCTTTAACATTCCAAAAAAAAAAAGTTGCCATTGAGTCAATCCTGACTAATGGTGACCCCAAATGTTACAGAGTAGAAATGCTCTATGGGGTTTTCTTGGCTGTAATCTTTAAGGAGGGAGCCCTGGCACAACCATTAAGCACTCAGCTGCTAACCAAAAGGTTGACAGTTTGAACCCACCCAGCAGCTCTGCACAAGAAAGACCTGGCAATGTGCTTCCATAAAGATTACAGCCTAGAAAACCCTATGTGGCAGTTCTGCTCTGTCACATGGGGTCACTATGAGTTGAAATCTACGGCATCTAACAGCAACGATCTTTACCGAAGCACATTGCCAGGCCTTTCTTCTGTGGCTCTGCTGGGTGGGTTCAAGCCACCAGTCTTCAGGTTAGTAGCCAGGAACAAACTGTGCGAGCCAGGGACCATTTAACACTACAGTAACATGGAACATCCAATGCTCCAAACACGTGATAACGATCCACAATTCTTTCATCATACGTACTCTTCCCTCTGCCTGTTCAACGTCTAGTCATCCTTCATAACTCAGAGCATATATCATGACCTCCACCGTGAACCCTCGCCTAACTCCACCCCTAAACAAGGCAGTCCCGTTTCCCCCATGTCGCTCTGCCTCCAGAATACCAGTGCTCCTCCCCTGTGGCCCGTGAACACCCTGTGTCGGAATTTCCCAGAGTGCTTGTTAAAATTGCAGAATCCCAAGCTCTGTACAGACCTACTAGATCAGAATCTCTGCGATGGAGGCCCAGGAACCTGCATTTAGCTTCCCCCAGGTGATTCTGATGCAAATACAATATTTATTTTACTGCCCACTTCATTCTGAAGAATAATGGTACATTATTCTGAATAATAATAGTAGCGGCTAACTTTTTTAGGCTCTTACTTTATGCCAGCTGTTGCTCTAATTTTACACACACACACACACACACTCATATACTCATTTAATTCTCACAGTAAGTTTATGTTGTCATTATTGTTGTTGTTAGCTCTGGTGGAGTCAGCCCCTCACTCATGGTGACCCCATGCACATGGGGTCCATTGTGATCCACAGGGTTTTCTTTGGTTGATTTTCAGAAGTAAATCACCAGGCTTTTCTTCCTAGTCTGTCTGAGTCTGGAAGTTTCTCTTAAACCTGTTCAGCATCATAGCAACACACAAGGCTCCACGGACAGGGGTGGGGACCATGCCGGGGTGCCTTTGCCGGGAATCAAACCTGGGTCTCCCACATGGAAGGCGAGAATTCTATCAGTGAACCCTTACTGTCTCCCAGTAACTTCACCAGATGGTGGCGTTTTATTCTCGTTTATATGTTGATTATTCTCCCTGCGAGAAAGAGAGAATAAGAAACCTGCCAAGAGCACACAGCTAGAAATTGGCAGAGAAAGATTCAAGTCCGGGCGGTCTTACTCCAGGTCCTGATACTAAATCATTCTGTTTACATCTCCAGAATAATTATTTGTCACCTGGCTCTTCTACTAGACTGTGACTTTTTAAGGGTGGGAATTGCGTCTTTTTGTCTTGGAAGTTGCAGCAATTATACTGTATGGTATACTCAGTAAATGCTTATTGAATTGTTTAAAATGTATAATAAAGCAGAATATCATGTTTTTGTCTATGGATCATATTGCGAGGTAAAAGACCTTCATGGACCATAAGAAAGAATGAGAGAGATAAAGAAAGAAAGAATGGAAGAAAGAAAGAAGTGTGGTAGTGTTTTGCTGAAACACCAGAAACATTGTCTGGTTTTCATTAAAAATCATAAGTAATATAATAAATATAAATTAATTAACTCCTACCAGAAACCAAAGTACACAGTGTCACTTTGTGAACTTGAATATTGTACATGGAAGGCGAGCCTGGGGACAACCAAGAGGACTCCTGGGAATGACTTAAACCATATTTTGAAATCCCTTGGATTAGTTGTAACTTCAAAAAAAAATTTTAAATATATAAGATTTTACAGCTGCTTCATTTTGAGGAATGGTGTGTAACTGCTTTTCTTCCTTATCAAATACCTAGAAACTTCAGTCAAACAGTTTGGTTAAGCAAACTTTTCAAAATCATTGAAGAAGGTTCTGGCTGTACAGGAGTTGTAGTGCCTTTCAAGTTTGGCTCTGCCCACTAAAAGGCACACGCATACGTCCCTTTCACCCAGGGGACCATTGTCAGGTATGCTGGAGTCCGCTAGCTATGCCCCAGGTGTTGTCAGTGACTTCCTGGGAAGATAAAAGGCCTAACCCTGAACTATTAACAAACAGCATGTTATAATATCAGAACTCACTCGCTGTGTCTACACATACCCTAAAAATCCAAATGAAAATGTAAAAAGCAAACCACTCAGCCAGATATTTAGCATCATATAGCAATGAGTGTGTGTAAGTATATATATCTGGATAAAATCTGTTGCCATCGAGTTGATTCTGACTCATAGCGACCCTATAGGACAGAGTAGAATGGCCCCATAGGGTTTCAGAGGAGCAGCTGGTGGATTTGAACTGCCATCCTTTTGGTTAGTAGCTGAACACTTAACCACTGTACCACTAGGGTTCCATATATCTGAATAGCAGATTTTTTTCCCATTTTTTATCTAGATGTTTTGATGCTATGTATATATGGCCATAGTTCCCCACATTTCTAATGTGTTGCTTAACCCCTCACATCTTCCAAGTTTGGGGCCATCCCCCAGGGTCACAGGTCTATACTTATGGGTGCACACGCCCTCTCACAACATTGATTCCAAAGGGATTTTTAGATAGATTTAAGTAAATTTCACGTCTTGGTCAATCTAGATACCCAGTCAAAAGAAAGCTCCAGGCCCCCCAAATGAATTCCTTTCTTGCTTCCAGACTAGCTGAGGAAACAGTTTCCTCTTTAAAAAAAAAAAAAGTATACACAACACCCTGAAAGAAGATGTGTCATCTAAACTGTTCAAGTGTAAGGGACACTTTGCTGTTGGTTAGCCTTAGAAGTTCAGAACAAACACTCAAAACAAATATAATATTTACAGACAAGCCGTTACCAGACATGTTTATTGGAGGACATACACAGTGCTGCCCTGTGGCAGATAGCTTATGGTATATGCTTACAAGTCCAGAACGGCCCTGCATTTTGGTCATTTGGGGTCTGTCAGGACGAAATTATCAGACAGGCTTAGAAGATGTCTTTCTTGTGTAGAGAAGCAAAGATGGCAGCATCCCTGTTACCCTTCATAGTTACCTTCTATCTGCTTTTATTTCCGAGAGTAGTTACAAGATGGTGATGAAGGATGGAGCCATTGTCAACTTCTCCAAGACCTGCGAACAAGAAGCAGAGGTGTCCCCACTGAAAGTAAGATTTTACATGACTTCTGTTTCCTACTGTGATTTCCCTACATCCTCTCCACCAAGGAATGCAACAGCTTTAGAAATAGTGACGTGAGGACATAGATGGCCTTTCCAATCCAAGTCAGAAGAGGTTTAGTTTGGACTCGCTGAGGCGAAGGGATCTGTGCTCAATCTGATGGGTTCACTCAACCCTTCTAAGAGAGTTTTATCCTCCAACTTCAGAACCACAGAACAGGAGACCAATCTTCTCCCCCTTTAGAACTTGCGTGAGCCACTCAATACCCTTGACTGACGTGAGCTTCTCTCCAGACGGAAGCCTGTTTCTCAGAGCCAAGCACATTTCTATAAACTCTTCGCATGGAAGGAATAACACTAGTTCAGTCAAAAGCTGACTCGGAGATGATTGGAACTGTTTCCTTTCCTCCCCTGCAGATATGTTGCTCCGTGGTGATTTTCAGTGCAATC
>NW_004443975.1:16335751-16356926 GCF_000243295.1 Trichechus manatus latirostris | reverse complement strand
CACTCCAGACATTTGGGAACCTGAAGCCTGGCCTCATTTATCTTTCTGGACAATGGAAGCCAACTGTAGGGCCACAGCATCAGAAGCCAACTGTAGGGCCACAGCGTTGGAAGCCCAACATCCACCACCCACTAGAGTCTGGCTAACGGCCGATGGAACGCAGGACTATTAGATGATGTGCCAACCAGTCAGCAATTTGCCTGGACCCAGTGGGCACCAAGTTCCCACTTGAAAAACCATCACTCATGATAATTTTGTGTTTATAAAAAGGGCTGCATGCTAAATGCTTTCAAATGCATTCCGCTCCTTCAGTCCTTACTACAGCCTGGTGAGGTGGCCTTTACTCTCCTTATTGCTCAGAGGAGTTAGACACTGTGCCTCAAATCACAAAGACAGCACGTTTAGAGACACATTTCAGCCTGGTCTCTTTCCAGGATCCCTCAGCTGTGAACGTTAACAAGAAATTTGGGCCTGGTGCTTTCCCTGGAAGAGCCCTACGTCCCCAAGAGTCTACAAAGTTCACACAACCAAAGGGGGTTTCGGGAGGGAGGCGTCCCCGCAGTTGCCTGCTTGTCCAAAGGCAGCTGGGCCTCCTTGCTGCAGCTCCTTTAGGATCTTCCACCAGCTATCACGTTTTGGTTCCTGTGTATCTAGCCCTCCTCGTCCGGCAAAGAGGAAGGTAAGAAAAGGCTTGTGTTCATGGCAGACGTTCAGGCGTAAAGGCTCTGGGATCAAAGAGACTGGCTTGAATTCTTCTAGCTCTGCACCTCTTTGCTATGTGACCTTGGGACGTCTTTTATTTTGTTTTAGCTTGTTTTTTTTTGGTTTTTGGTTTTTAATTACCGTAACTTCAGTTTTCTCATCTATGAAACAGATAAGATTGCCCAGTTCACAGGATTATTATAAGAATTAAATGATACGGAAAGCAAAGCCACATCTAGCCTTGTATATGGTAAAACCAGTTGCTGTTGAGTCAGCTCGGACTCATGGTGACCCCGTGTGTGTCAGAGTAAAACAGTGCTCCACAGGGTTTTCAACGGCTGATTTCTCAGAAGTAGATCACGAGGCCTTTTTTCTAAGTTACCTCTGGGTGGATTCAAACCTCCAACCTTTGGGTTAGCAGCCAAGCATGTTAACCATTTGTACCATCCAAGGACTCCTTGGCATACAATAAGCACTCCCTTTTATCACTATTAATATTATTATTAGAATCATTATTTTTATATTTACAAAATATTCATCAACTAATTTTGTTCCAAAATATATGTATTCATTTCCTGTATGGTAAGCATGACAAACAATGGCACACCAGGCACTGGGCTAAGCTGCAGGGACACAAGAAGGCATCAGACACAGTCTCTTCTCTAGAGATTCTATTGGAGGAGCTTGATTTACCGAAAAAAGTAGGTGTTAATTGAAACTCAGACATATTTTAAATTGTTCAAAATTTGGAAGAGGAAATTTTATACAGACCCATGCATGCAGGCACTGCCCACATGCAGTACCCCCAGGCCTAGTAGTTCCTAATCCCTCCCCTTTTTCCCCAACAATAACACTCACCTCTGCCCATTCTTTTGAGATGGTGCTGTGACCAGCCAATCTGAAAAAAACAATTCACATTGAAATATTAGTAACTTCAGGTTACTACTTGTAGCCCATCCTTTTTTTTAAATTGTTGTGCTTTAAGTGAAAGTTTACAATTCAAGTTAGTCTCTCATGCAAAAATTTATACACACATTGTTATGTGACCCTAGTTGCTCTCCCAATACTGTGACAGCACACTCTTCCTTTCCACCCCTGATTTCCCGTGTCCATTCAACCAATTCCTGACCCTCTATGTCTTCTCATCTTACCTCCGGGCAGGAGCCACCCATTTAGTCTCAGGTAGCTACTTGAGCTAAGAAGCACACTCTTTAAGAGGATCATTTTATGTCCCATAATCCAGTCTATTCTTTGTCTGAAGAGTTGGCCTCGGGAATGGTTTCAGTTTTGGGCTAACAGAGAGTCCGGGGGTCATGTCTTTTGGGGTCCCTCCAGTCTCAATCACACCATTAAGTCTGGTCTTTTTACTAGAATTTGAGTTGTGCACCCCACTTTTCTCCTGCTCCATCAGGGACTCTCTGTTGTGTTCCTTATCAGGGCGGTCATTGTGGTAGCTGGGCACCATCTAGTTCTTTGGTCTCAGGCTGATGAAGTCTCTGGTTTATGTGGCCCTTTCTGTCTCTTGGGCTAATACTTCCCTTGTGTCTTTGGTGTTCTTCATTCTCCTTTACTCCACGTGGGTGGGGACCAATTGATACATATAAGATGGCCACTCACTAGCTTTTAAAACCCCAGACACCACTCCCCAAAGTGAGATGCAGAACATTTTCTTAAAAAACTTTGTTACACCAATTGACCTAGATGTCCCCTGAAATCATGGTCCCCAGAACCCTGCTCCTGTTACTCTGTCCCTCTAAGTGTTTGGCTGTATTCAGGAAATTTCTTAGCTTTGGTTTAGTCCCAGCACATACTTTTTTTATTTGAGTAGTTAATTAAAGCTCTACTTCTGTAGAAACTTCAGGCAATACTGTTCTAAACAGTGAATATCTGAGGTTTGGAAAATGGGAATTCATTCATTCATATAGCCATTCACTCAACAAATGCACCAGGGTATAGGGACTGAGGGCACATTGGTGGTTCAGTGGTAGAATTCTTGCCTTCCATGCAGGGGACCCAGGTTTGAGTCCAGGCCAATACATCTCATGCACAGCCACCACTTATCTGTCAGTGGAGGCTTGCATGTTGCTATGATGTTGAACAGGCTTCAAGGGAACTTCCAACTAAGATAGACTAGGAAAAAAAGCCTGGCAATCAACTTTTGAAAATCAGTCAGTGAAAACGCTATGGATCACAGAGGTTCAATCCCCAGCCAATTATAGGAATGGCCCAGGATGAGGCAGCATTTCATTCTGTGGTGCATGGGGTTGCCGCGAGTCAAGGGCTGAACAACGCAAGGAAGATCGTGTCCTCAAAGAACTCTGCTTACAATCTAGCAGGAGTGATAAGCATTAAACAAGTGAACTAGTGAACTTACCAAGAAATAATTACAAACAGTGATAAAGGCTAAAGGGAAAAAAGGTAAAATGATAAAAGACAAGGCAGAGGACATGCCTACCTAGAGTGGAAAGACTTCTCTGAGGACAGGTGTTTAAAATGAAACATAAAGAAGGAGCCGGCCCTACAAAGAAGAAGAAGGTGGGTAATTGGTGTGATGACCACACAAAGGCCCGAGACAGAAAAGAGCTTGAGTTCTAGGACACAAAAGAGACTAACTCTGTTAAAGTTTGTGAGGGTTGGGTAAGGGGGGAGGAGCCAGGGAGACATGATGCATCCGTGTGTGGATGATTGAAAGGGTTTTGGATTTTCACGCAGGACTGGATCAGGAAACCGTCTCAGATCCTATACACTTCTAGGACTCTTTAAGATATATTGTTGTTTCAAGGAAATGTAAATTTATTTTTCAATTCAGAAGAAAAATCTTAGCTGTCTTAATTCTTGGCCAGAGCCAGCTTGGTCCTCTGTAATTTCAGACTCTTGCCTCTGCCCAGCATGCTGTGCTGGAAAGCGCACAGGCGGCCTTTGTTCTCGTGCTGGCTCTGCCAGCAAGGTGACCTTGAGCCAATCACCGACCATCACAGGCTTGACTTCTTCATTATAAAGGAGGTTGGATCACATGATGGCAAAGATCTTTTGGGCTCTAAATTAATTGATCAAAATGGGAGGAAAAAATGACCCTACCTTCCCAGTGGATTATTTTAACTGAGTTGACTGGCCACAGCCAAGCCCTTCTTTCCCAGGGCACAGTTATTACCCTTCCCACTATAAACAGCATGGTATGGAGTTTAAGAACCTGAACTTTGGTGTTACAAACCAAGATTCTAATCAATTCTGAATGCTTACTCTGCTACCTTGAACAAGTGACTTAATCTCCCTCAGCCTGTTTCCTCGTCTGCGAAATGTGGATAATAACCGTGCCTACCTCATAGGGTTCTTGTGACTATCAAATGAAATATATATGTGAAGTACCAAGGTCATCATTATTACTATGTCATTAATATTATCGATACAGATAGGGCTTCTCATAACAGTAATGGCAGGTCTTGAATCAAGAGAAATAATGAGTGTAAGACTTGAGGCATAATCCCAAGCAGGCCTCTGGAACACATCCTCATGAATCAGCATCTATCATGCCAATATTAAGGGTGAACCAACATGAAGTAAGACTGGATCTGTTTGGAGCCCAGAGGTAAAGTCTGGTCTGGAAACTCGAGGCCGTTGAAAGGTTTTCAGCTGAAAAGGTATTTGCTCGCTTGATGTGAAACACATGGTCCATTGGGAACCTCAAGAAAACACCAGCCATCCCCAGCTCCAATCTCATGTGTGTAAGGAATGAGAGGAGGTGCTTGGACAAAGCTTTATTCTACTAGATCTAGTCAGTGCCAGCGGAAAAGAAGAAGAAGAAAACAATTAAACTTCTAACATGAGCTAAATCAAATAAGCCCACCAACTTCTTAGTAAAATATACAGGCATTAAGTCAGGCAGTCTTGACACGTGTTTAAAGAGTACCCAACCTTGAGAGGAATTGAATAAATAGACTTCAAGTCGTGCAGCTCTTGGGAACATTTCAAAAGAGTAAATGCTATTTGATGGCATCGTTTTCCTCCTCCTGTTCATAAAAAATTACAGCATGACAGGGTTGGAAGAGAAATTAGAGGTCATCTTGCCCCAGCCTGATTTCTAAAATATTTATGTCAGAGGCAAAATGAATCTGAATGAAAAGATCCCCAAGTTCAAATGGTGACTCAGCCACTTAACCAAATAAGAATAGATCTTAAGTGGAAATGGAGACCAGAGAGGAAGCAGGTAGTTTAATTCTGGCTAACATTTTAGTTTCTGAGAGCTGAGCTTATTAGTCGGCTCCTTTTTTTTTTTTTTCATTCTGACAATACTCTGCCTTTGTAAGCGCCTCATGCTCAAACACGTATCTTTTGGAAGCAGCATGTATGCTTCCTGGACTTGGCTGCTTCCAGTTATTGGCCATTTGGGAAGCCAGGAAGGAATGAGGATGGGAGGTCAGGACAGGGAGCCAGTTAGATTGTCACATTTACTTCATTCCCGACTCCAGGCCGAAGAACTCAATAACAAATAGACATTCTCAAAAAGTAGTAAATGGGCCCTGATTTCTTAATAAGGATTACTCAGTTTTAGACGGTCTAGACAAAATATCATATGACAAGTTCGTTGCCAACTTGTATGTAGTCTATCCACCACTCATCTGTCAGTTTGTTGTACTGAGGGGCCTTGCATGTTGCTGTGATGCTGGATGTTCTGCCACCTGTATTTCAAATACCAGCAGAGTCACCCATGGTGAACAGGTTTCAGCGGAGCTTCCAGACTAAGACAGACTAGGAAGAAGGACCTGGCAGTCTACTTCTTAAAAAATTGGCCAGTGAAAACCTTATGATTAGTTGCAGAACATTGCCTGATATAGTGCCGGAAGATGAGCCCTCCAGGTTGGAAGGCACTCAAAATACGCCTGGGGAAGAGCTGCCTCCTCAAAAGCAACGTTAATGCCATGAATGGAGTTAAGCTTTCGGGAACTTCATTTGCTGATGTGGCATGACTCAAAATGAGAAGAAACAGCTGTAAACATCCATTAATAATCGGAATGTGGCATGTACAAAGTATGAATCTAGGAAAATCTGAAGTCATCAAAAATGAAATGGAACACATAAAGATCAACATCCTAGGCATTAGTGAGCTGAAATGGGCTGGTATTGGCTATTTTGAATCAGACAATCATATGGTCTACTATGCCAGGAATGACAAACTGAAGAGGAATGGCATTGCATTCACTGTTAAAAAGAATATTTCAAGACTTATCCTGAAGTACCACGTTGTCAGTAATAGGATAACATCCATACACCTACGAGGAAGACCAGTTAATAAGACTATTATTCAAATTTATGCAGTAAGCATTAATGCCAAATATAAAGAAATTGAAGATTTTTCTAATTTCTGCAGTCTGAAATTAATCAAACATGCAATCAAGATGCACTGATAATTACTGGTGATTGGAATGCAAAAGTTGGAAACAAAGAAGGATCAGTAGTTGGAAAATATGGCCTTGGTGATAGAAACAACACTGGAGATCGCATGATAGAATTTTGTAAAACCAATGACTTCTTCATTGCAAATACCTTTTTCAACAACATAAACGGCAACTATATATATGGACCTCGACAGATGGAATACATAGAAATCAAATCAACTACATCTGTGGAAACAGATAATGGAAAAGCTCAATTTCATCAGTCAGAACAAGGCCAGGGGCCAACTGTGGAACTGACCATGAATTGCTCATATGTAAGTTCAGGTTGAAGCTGAAGGAAATTAAAACAAGTCCACAAGAGCCAAAGTACAACCTTGAGTGTATAGCACCTGAATTTAGAGACCATCTCAAGAATAGATTGGACGAATTGAACACTAATGACCGAAGACCAGACGAGTTGTGGGATGACATCAAGGACATCATACATGAAGAAAGCAAGAGGTCATTAAAAAGACAGAAAAGAAAGAAAAGACCAAAATGGATGTCAGAAGAGACTCAGAAACTTGCTCTTGAACGTCAAGTAGCTAAAGTAAAAGGAAGAAATGATGAAGTAAAAGAACTGAACAGATGATTTCAAAGGGTGGCTTGAGAAGACAAAGTATTATAATGACATGTGCAAAGACCTGGAGTTAGAAAACCAAAAAGAAGGAACACACTCAGCATTTTTCCAAGCTGAAAGAACTGGAGAAAAAATTCAAGCCTTGAGTTGCAATAGTGAAGGATTCTACAGGGAAAATGTTAAATACACAGGAAGTATCAAAAGCAGATGGAAGTAGTACCGAGTAGTACAGAGTCACTGTACTGAAAAGAATTGGTCGATGTTCAACTATTTCAGGAGGTAACATATGATCAAGAGCCAATGGTACTGAAGGAAAAAGTTCAAGCTGCACTGATGGCATTGGTGAAAAATAAGTCTCCAGGAATTGACGGAATGCCAATTGAGATGTTTCAACAAACAGATGCAATGCTGAAAGTGCTCACTCATCTATGCCAAGCAATTTGGAAGACAGTGGCCAACTGATTGGAGGAGATCCATATTCGTGTCCATTCCAAAGAAAGGTGATCCAACAGAATGAGGAAATTATCAAACAATATCATTAATGTCACACTTAAGTAAAAGTTTGCTAAAGATCATTCAAAATGTGTTGCAGCAGTATGTGGAGCTGCGAGAAATTCAAGTTGGATTCAGAAGAGGATGTGGAATGAGAGAGATCATTGCTGATGTCAGATGGATCCTGGCTGAAAGCAGAGAATACCAAAAAGATGTTGACCTGTGTTTTTTTGACTATGCAAAGGCATTCAACTGTGTGGATCATATCAAATTACGGATAACTTTGAGAAGAATTGGAATTCCAGAACACTTAATTGTGCTCATGAGGAACCTGTACATAGACCAAGAGGCAGCTGCTCGAATAGAGCAAGGTAATATTGTGTGGTTTAAAACTAAGAAATGTGTGTGTCGGAGTTGTATCCTTTCACCATATTTATTCAGTCTGTATGCTGACAAAAAAATCTGAGAAGCTGGACTATATGAAGATGAACCTGGCATCAGGATTGGAGGAAGACCCATTAGCAACCTGAGATATGCAAATGAGATACCTTTGCTTACTGAAAGCAAAGAGGACCTGAAGCACTTATTGATGAAGATCAAAGACCACAGCCTTCAGTATGGATTACACCTCAACACAAAGAAAACAAAAATTCTCACAACTGGGCCAATAAGCAGCATCATAATAAATGGAGAAAAGATTGAAGTTGTCAAGGATTTCATTTTACTTGGAGCCACAATCAACACCCATGGAAGCAGCAGTCAGGAAATCAAAGGATGTGTTGCATTAGGCACATCAGCTGCAAAAGACGTCTTTAAAGTGTTGAGAAGCAAAGATGTCGCTTTGAGGACTAAGGTGCACCTGACCCAAGCCATGGTATTTTCAATCACCTCATATGCACATGAAAGTTGGGCAGTGAATAAGGAAGACCGTAGAAGAATTGACATCTCTGAATTACTGCGCTGGCGAAGAATATTGAACATATCTGTCTTGGAAGTACAGCCAGAATGCTCCTTAGAAGCAAGGATGGCGAGACTTCATCTCACATACTTGGGACATGTTATCAGGAGGGACCAGTCCCTGGAGAAGGACACCATGCTTGGTAAAATAGAGGGTAGGAGAAGAAGAGGAAGATCCTTAATGAGATGGATTGACACAGTGGCTGCAATGATGGGCTCAAACATAGCAAGGATTGTGAGGATGGCACAGGACCAGGTATCGTTTCCTTCTGTTGTACATAGGGTCGCTGTGAGTCAGAACTGACTTGACAGACCCTAACAACAACAACATGTAGTCTCTACAGGGGTGGATTATCCAATTATGCTTACCTTGTTTATGCTTGATTATGCTTACCTTGCTTACCAGATATCTGTAATGAACAAGTTCACATTTTTTCACCACATCAACTATTCTGCTTCTAGGTATGGCTGACATCTGTCTCTCTCCCAACCCGGCAGCACCTTCCTGCAGAATCAAAGCCTCCTTTCACATTTACAACCCCTGACGGGGCAGATGACCCAGTAAGAAAGGTAAGCAGGGCCTTACTTGTGCTTGTTTACTAATCTGCAGTGGATAATTTCACATGGATTTCACCACAATTTTGATGTGGTGAAACCCATGTGAAATTGTTCACTACAGATATTCTGATAAGCAAGGTAAGCACTGTGTTTACCTTGCCTATTGGGTCATCTGCCCCAAGTCTGTAGTTCAAATACGGAAGGAAGGAAGGGAGGGAGAGAGGAGAGAAGAAGACCAACAGGTAAGCTTATAGAAGAAATATGCTAAAATGTGAAGTGAAAAATTACAACCATTTACTGAAGGCTAGGCCCTGTACTCTCTGCTTTATGTTTTTGCATTGGCCCTCAAAAAGGAGTAGGTTATTATCCCCATTTCTCAAACAAAAATCCTAATATTTTAGCTATTACTTTAGAAGGCTTCAGCAATTTTTTTCCTCTTCTCTTTTGGTACTGTGGAAACATTGCTTTAAAGATTAAAAACAAGTGTTTACTGCTTCATGATTGGTTATGAGGATTGTCCCTATGTATGTCCAAGTACTGATCCAGGCAGCTCACCACCAAGGGCTCTGAGGGGAGACACTATGGAAAACAGACAGTGACTTACCCCCACTCAGAGGGCACAGGAGACCTAAGAACTCGGCCAAGGTTGACTGCCTACTAGAAATTCCTTTCCTTACCCTGCTCCGCTCTGCAAACCGCACTGCAGTTCTCACCTGTCTGAAAGGGTAGTTAAAATCCATGTGAAATTTTCTTTCTGGCTCAACCTAGTCCGAGATGGACTATTTTCACTGAATTGACTCTTGTCACAGCCAAGCCCTTACTGGAAAACGTTAGTTTATAATATAAATAACATTTACGCATCCACAGGTTTCCATTTTCAAAAAAGAAATTTTCTGTCTATATTTTGGAACTGCAACAGTGGGGGTATTTTAGAGAACAAGCCTGTAACAACAGAACAATCTGCTCTAATTGGGAGGGAAGTTACTCATTTTTCCATAACGGCATCTATATTACATCTGCAGACACGCTGCCAGATTGTTCACTCTACACCCCAAAGCATGTGATTTTGGCAAGTGTAGGTCAGGACACACAGCCGAAGCCAAAACTATGTAGGAGCCATGTGAATACAGACCAAGTCTAAATTAGCGGGTGAAGAAACAAGCTCATCAATTAGCAGCCTGGCTTTCTCCAGCTCACCAAATTAAGATGCCTGTAAAAGCATAGCTGATCTTTGCACACGAACTTTACCCTGTCTTCCCTCCTCTGGGAGGTCAGGCATTGCAAGAAAATAATTGTATGAATCATCTATATTTCTGGAAAATACAGAGCGCCTCCAGGTGTGACACAGATGGTGGACAAGGAGGGGAAAATAAAACCATTTTTCCTGCATAAGGCGCATACATGCATGTGCTAGCATCAACACCAAATCTGATTTCCTCCCCAGCAGTACTCCCCCATCTCTCCACCAAGATCATCAGCGGTGCCAATGTACCCACCTCCCACCCCCAGTAAACATGCCTAAAGAGAGAGAAAATTTTAAAAATGTACAAAGTGCCCCATCAGGGTTCTGGAGTCAGAACCCCTGGATTCAAATTCCAGTGACCCCACATACCGGTTGTGTGATAGTAGGTAACTAAACCTCCTCAAGCTACAGCCTCGCCATCTATAAAAGGGGGATTTTAGAGCGCCCATCCCAGTTGCAACTGTTTTGAAGGTTAAATGAGTAACTAGCACGGTGCCTGCCATTAAGCTTTACGGTTAGGACAGAATTGCTACCCTGCACTATTTCCACAAGAGAAAGGAAGGAAGGAAGAGGGGGCCAGGGAGGGAAGGGAAGCGAAGGAAAGGAGAAGGAAGGGGAGGAGAGAGGGAGCAGGAGAGGGGAGGAGAGGGGGAGGGAGGGGAAGGGAGAAGAAGGGGGGAGCAGGAGAAGGGAGGAGAGGGGAGGGGAAGGGAGGGGAGGGGTGGGAGGGGAAGAGAGAGGAAGGGAAGGGTGACAGGAAGGGATGGGAGAGAAGGAAAGAAGACATAGGAAGAAAAAAAGAAAAAGAGAAAGTTTAGTTTATGCTCTTCATATTTCTGTAACGACGGAAGAGAATTTAGCTGATTGTATTTAGGAGTGTCTCACAGCCAAGAAAAGCGAGATGCTCTTTAGAAAAGCGAAGGAGAAAGCCCAGAAGAAAGCGAGAGGAACCGGCGTGGGCGCTCCAATCAGCGTACACAGACCAGCCCCCTTCCTGAAGGAGCGGGCACTGAGCGCAGGTCAGTGACCTGCCCCCCCACCACTGTCAGAAAAGCAATGGCATTGAGATTCCATTCCAGGTCTGTTTCACCCTTAGATTCACCTTCTTTCCATTTCACCACCCTAAAACATTCACTCACAGTGAAGGTGGCAAATTTGATCTGAAAACCACTTACATGGCTTATCTTTTTCTGGCCATACCATCCTTACAAACAGCGCTAGGAGAGAAAAATTTAAGCTGCAGCGTTATTTCCAAGCACTACGGTAAAACCTGTGAAAGCTGGAATCTGTGTAAGGCAAAAACCTGTCAGAGAAGGAAAACGCAAATATTTTCCGCTAAAAGAGAGCAATAGACAAGTGACAAGACCGCACCCGGTCAAAGGGGGAAAACGCACGCAACCTGGAAAATGAAGGCAGTCCCATGGGGATACGGCTCTCAGAGGTCGCACTGTATTTGACAATACCTAGTTTTCAAACTCCCCCTCTGACTGACACACTAAGGAGCTGTGTATTTGGTCGTAGTGGTGGTGGTGTTTGTTTTTAATGTCAGACTGCCAACAAAAAGAGAAATTCATCTTCTTCGGAAACATTCTGAATAAACTGAAGTTTAAAATGAGAGCTATCTTTCCAGATAACTCAACTCTACAGGTTTCAAGTTAGTCTAGGCGTTCACTGGCCTGTAGGCAGAAGTCCGGAACGGGTTCTCCATCTTCTTTGACCTGATTGGGAAGGACATGGCAGAGAGGTGTTTCCTGAAAACAAGGCTGTCTGTGGAGTTCTCCGCCATCAATCTTGCCAGGATTATTGAGGGAGAAAAAAAAACAAAACTCTTTACCGGTCTTCCACCTCCTGCCCACCTCCATTCTATTCCCTGTGGTAAGTGATCTTAATAGGCTTCGGATCATGTCACCTACCTACCTACCAGTTGCTATCGAGTCAACCCATGCGTGTCAGAGTAGAACTGTTTTCCATAGGGTTTTCAATGGCTGGTTTTTCGGAAGCAGGTCACCAGGCCTTTCTTCCAAGGTGCCCTGGGCGGACTTGAACCTCCAACCTTTCTGTGAGCAGCTGAGCGTGTTAACCGTTTGCAGCACCCAGGGACACCTAGAACATGTCACAATCCTGCTTAAAATTCTTTACGGGCTTCCCAGCGCCCTTAGAATAAAGTTTGAAACTTTTAATATAGCCTTCAAGGACTCCAACCTCATCTTAGGTCACACTGGTTCTCCAGGTCTTCTAAAGCCTGATCAAATTTGGTTTTCATTACCCATTCGCATGCATGCCCTATCCCAGCCTCTGCTTCCTCTCCATCTCAGCTGTTCAGTTAGTTTCTTTAAAGGAGTATCACAAGCTGATTCCAGTGGCTGAGACAGTTCCTGGCACATGGATAGTCCTCAATACAGTTTTGTTGGGTAAATGAGCAAATGAACAAAGGTGTATGTAGCGTGCTGTTGCTGTTGTTCGTTGTCAAATTGGCTCCAACTCCTGATGATCTTATGTGTGAAAGGGAAGGCTGACCGGTCCTGTGCCATCTTCATGGCTGCTGGTATGTTTGAGCCATTGTTGAGACTACCGTGTCAATCCATTTCATTGAGGGTTTCCCTTGTTTTCGCTGACCCTCTGTTTTACCAAACATAAGGTCCTTTTCTGGAAACACTGGTGGTGTAGTGGTTAAGAGCTACAGCTGCTAAACAAAAGGTGGGCAGTTCGAACCCACCAGGAGCTCCTTGGAAACCGTATGGGGCAGTTCTACTCTGTCCTATAGGGTTGCTATGAGTTGGAATCGACTCGACGACACCGGGTTTTTTTCTAACTTCCTTTTCTAGCAATTGGTCTTTCCTGATGACATGTCTAAAATAAGTGAGTCAGTCTTGCCATCCTCCCTTCTAAGGAACATTCTGGGTGTATTCTGGCAGTATACGGCATATGCAGTATTATTTGCCAACACCACAATTCAAATGCATAATTTCTTCATCTGTCTTCCTTTTTCATTATCCAACTTTTGCATGCATATGAGGTGATCTTAGTCACCAAAGTGATATCTTTTTTTTAATGTAGCGTATTATCTTTCTTTGATTTTACTTCAGATCTCTTATCACTCCCTACAATTATATTATTAGGTTTTTGTTTACCATTTTATTGTCTGATCCTCACGCTAGAAAATAAACTCTATGCAAGCAGGGACTTCGTCACGTTCATCATTATACCTCCAGTGCCTGGAATATAGGAGGCTCACAGTAAATATGATATTTGCTGAATGAATGAATGAATGAATGCTTATATCCCTAGGATCAAGTGTAGTGCCTGTCTCAGAATAAATATTTAATAAATTGAAATCCACTGTGATTTCCTCTAACAATTTGCTAACACCTCAGATTCTGACCCACATAGAGGCTACAATTAATTCTTCATATAGTCAGAGTGAGGTACAGAAAGTATTTCAAGAGCAGGGAAGTATCTTTTGCTTCACCAAACCTTTTCAATGATCATTGGTGGCAGGTTCTGAACTGGAAAACCTTCTCCTGGTGTGAGCCATGGGGTCACCTTTGACCTAATGATCCTCCACCAGCTTCCCTTAGGGCTAATGAAAATCAATCTTGGGAGATGCTCTGTTGAGACAGAGAAGTAATTTTCCCTTCAAACAGTTGTTTTCATGACCAAATAAATCCCACTTCAACCCTTTCAAGTATTGCTTAAAACACTCACAAAGGAAAACAAATCTTTCTTGACACAACATTTTGACCAAGTTCAATCTGGCTATTCATGTTATTCCAACTTTTTTTGGTAGAAAAGATAAACATGGCCTCTGAAAAAAAACAGAATCAAAAAACACCACCCAGACCCTTCCAAGGCCCAGCCCTGGTTTCCAGATGTTCTCAGTTTTCAGCTTGCTTTAATTAAAGCTCTGTATGTCAGCAACCCAACCGCTTCAGGTGTGATTCAGATCGCCCCAAAGCATCAGAAAGCCTGCCAAACTACCCAAGCATGAGAGCGAAGTTGAGAAATGTACTCCCTGGAACAAAACTCATCATTATAAGGGGAAGGCTTGTAGGGAGGAGGAGCAAAGCAGCTTTTGATTATCTCCCTCTCTGCTTTGGATTTAGAAACATAACAAAGAGAACTCGGTTCAAGTTCAGCCCATCTCTTAGATCAGTGGCAATGCTCTTGATGGAGGTGCAAGACTTCTGAGGTCTCACTCCTGGTCAGACTTGGATAACTGTCAACAATGGCAGTGCTATGCAAAAGATGCTGAGGGGTCTAATGGTCTGTCCTCTCACACAGCAGAAAATCTCACAGCATGCTTGTGTATTCTTTTTCCCCTTGCTGTATCGGATCTGAACTTTTTGTAGTACCTCTGGGTTCATAGACAAAAAGTGCAATTAGCTAACCTAGTTTGCTAGCTGCAGTAGCCAGAAATTGAGAGAGAACTCTCAACATGATCCCGTCACAGATGAAAACCAAACCCCTGTGAGAGGGGTTTTGAATAAACAAGGCCCTGGCCCAAAATCTGAAGCTCAGAGTGTGCAGGCTGTGTAAGGCCAGCAAGAACAAACATAATGAAGCCACCCCAGCTCCATGATGTGGAATGCCAGGTCCTATGTTACATCAATGGGAAGCTTAGCCAAAAATCTTCAAGTTTTTTTGTTGTTGCTGTTTTCGTTTTTTATGTAACTCAAAGAAGTGTAAAACAAAAGTGGTACCTACACAAAACCAGAACATATAGTTAAATCATCCATATGTAAATCACTGAATGTTTTTTAAAAAATCAGTTGCTGTGGAGTTTATTCTGACTCACGGTGACCATCATGTGTCAGAGTAGAACTGTGCCCCATAGGGTTTCCAATGGCTGATGTTTGAGAAGTAGATTGCCAGGCCTTTTTTCCAAGGCACCTCCTGGAGGACTTGAACCTTCAGCCTCCCGGTTGGTAGCTGAGTGCATGAACTGTTTGCACCACCCAGGGACTCCCAAATGTCTTTATTCTATCATATTTCCAACAGGTGTGATCAGAAGTGTTACATACTATGTGAACACAAAGGTAGCTCATCAAAGTTTCTTTGATCTATGAGCCCCAGAATCCCAACATCGAGTGGTTCAATCTGGGGACTGAGTGAATTGACTGGTTGTTCTCATAACACTAGTACAAAGGCTGTGTTTCTGGCGTCACCTCAGTGGTGCTTGTGGATTAAGAGGGATTGCCTTGCAACAGATTTTATGGCATAAGCAGTATCTTGAAGCACATTCACAAGTAACTAAAAAATAAACAATAAAACACACAAAGCGCCGCTCCGAGAGTTAGCCTGACGCATAGAATTTGCATCTAGAATTTGCAACTACATAGGATGGCTTATCACTGGGACATGGGATGTAGTTCATTCGAAATTCCACAAAAGCTACCATATTAATCAACATGCTATGACATTTCTTGATCAACCTCAGCAACAAATCAGCCCAAGGGGATGATAGCAAGATGTAGTGGAAAAGCAGTGAAAGAGTCAGGAGGTCCAACGCTCCTCCCATTCTATTACTAACTTGACAGATGATGTTGGAAAAGTCGCTTATATCTCTGTTTCAATGCCCATGTCCGCAAAGTGGGAACGATGGCATCTAACCCAAAAGCACACAGAATTGAAAGAAGATGAGAGATGCAAAAATTCTTTGGAAAGGCAAAAGTTCAACATAAGTATTAAGAATTAATTTTAGAGTCCTAAAGTTTTCTTGTGTCAGTTCGCCAGCTACACTTGGAGATAAAATCCCCACAACATAGGCAATTAATACCAAAAAAAAAAAAAAAAAACCAGTGTTCAAGTTTTTATCACCTTGTTGAAGAAGCTTTTGATCAGTAGGTATTACCTGTCTGAAAAGTTGAAAGTAATATAGTATAAGAGCTAAGAAAATTCTCCTCACAACCCTTAAACAAAATACCACTTCTCCTTAAAAATCTCTATTCAATGGCACCCAAAAACTCCTATCAAGAGCAATTATAATCTATTTCAACCAAAATTAATCAGAACACAGTGGTCAGAACAAGATAGAATCGAGTTTGAAAGAATGTTGCTGTTGTTGTTGTTAGGTGCCATCAAGTCAATTCTGATTCCTAGTGACTCTATGTGACAGAGTAGAACTGCCCCATTGGGTTTTCTTGGCTGTAATATTTATGGGAGCAGATCACTAGGCCTTTTCTCCCTTGGAGCCACTGGTGAGTTCGAACCACCGACATTTCCGTTAGCAGCTGAGCACTTAGCCATTGCACCACTGAGGCTTATTAAATCTATATTTAAAATTCATAGTGACCCTATAGGGTTTCCTAGCCTGTAGATCTCTGCAGAAGCAGACTGTCACATCTTTCTCCCAAGGAGCAGCTGGTGGTTTCAAACTGGTGACCTTTCAGTTAGCAGTTAGCAGTCAATCACTTTAACCACTGTGCCACCGGGGCTCAAAATTCCAAATTAACTCAATAAAAACTTGGAAAGATAGTGTCATGGATTGAACTGTGTCCCCCAAAAATATCTATCAACTTGGGTAGGTCATGATTCCCAGTATTGTATGATTGTCTACCATTTTGTCATCTGATACGATTTCCCTATGTGTTGTAAATCCTATCACTATGATGTAATAGGATGGCTTAGCGGCAGTTATATTGATGAGATCTACAAGATTAGACAGTGTCTTAAGCCAGTCTCTTTTGAGATATAAAAGAGAGAAGCAAGCAGAAAGACAGGGGGAACTCATACCACCAAGAGAGCAGTGTCGGGAGCAGAGCATGTCCTTTGGACCTGAGGTTCCTGTGCTGAGATTCTCCCAGACCAAAGGAAGACTGATGCATCACAAGGACCTTCCTCCAGAGCCAGCAGAGAGAGAAAGCCTTCCCCTGGAGCTGATGCCCTGAATTCGGACTTCTAGCCTACCTGACTGTGAGAGAATAAATTTCTCTTTGTTAAAGCCATCCACTTGTGGTATTTCTGTTATGGCAGCACTAGATGACTAAGGCAGAGAGAGAGGAAGGTTTAATGAGCATTATTTAGAATGATAGAGAAATGCAAATTATCAACACGTTTAGGTTCCAAAGATCAGGTCGTTATGCGAAAATTGGCGTATGCGAAAATGAGGATGACTACATCAGATCACAAAATGTAGGATAACAACATCATTGTATAACTGCCAAATGACATATTACATAACTGCCAAACTACTGAGAATCTTGGCCCAGCCAAGCTGAGATATAACCTTAACCATCACAGCCACCATTACTTTTGTCTCACATCTCGGCATTCGTTACTGCATTAGTGCGCAAAATAGTAGGAGAGTAGACTTTTTACTATTGTCGTAAATGTGAAATGTCAGATGATGAGATACTCTATAAGTGAGCGGTAGGTGTTCATATATGTAAGGTTGTTGTTGTGGGCCATCAAGCAACCCTATAGGACAGAGTAGATCTGTCCCCATAGGATTTTCTCAACTGTAATCTTTACGGAAGCACATTGCCGGGTCTTTCTCCTGTGGAGCTGCTGGGTGAGTTCAAACCACTAAGCTTTCAGTTAGCAGCTGAGCCCTTAACCGTTTGCACCACCAGAGCTCCGTTTTACAATGAATAAGTATATGGAAAATGGTCAGAAGGAAAGGAATGGGCTCAACCTTTGATGAGCCCACGCAAGCTCTTGCTTCATCTCTAATAGCCTCCTAAATGATCTCCCAGCATCTGGTTTACTTTTCAGATGCTCCGTCCACACTCTAGTATAGTGTGGAGATTCTTTAATGGTTAATGTCTCTTGTGCATCTTTTACATGGCTAGCCAGGACCTTCACAGTCTGTCCCGCTTTATCTCTTTTAATGCTTCCTTACACTCTATGCTCCAGAAACACCAAACCATTTGTCATCACCCAGACACACCATTCAATCCCATCTTCCATGTCTCTGTACGTGTTGTTCCCTCTACTTTCTCACCCCTTACCCACCTAAAATAATTGTACTCATCCTTCTAAGTTCTAATTAAACAGACTAAACTTAATATCTGGAATCCTTCCAGAATATCCAGTCAGCAAAGCTGGGACTACCCTCCTCTCTGTACTACCTTTGCCCTTGGGATAGGGCGGAGTTCTATCCATTTTTTATATTCCCACGTCTGTGGTGGTCTGGATCCACACAGCAGTGGCCTGGAAGAAAGGCTAGCAATCTACTTCCACAGCATTACAGCGATTGAAATCATTATGGAATGCGGTTTTATTCTGACACACGTGGGCTCTCCATGAGTCAGAATCAACTCAATGGCAACAGGTTTGGTTTTTTTGGTTTGGTATATATATAACACAGTGTTTGATACATGATAAGCATTCAAAGGTGTTTATTTAAATTAATTAATTGATCACTTGACAGGAAATGGAATCAAATCTCCCAAAAGAAGCCAAAGAAATGCTAACAGCAGTGAAACGCAGTAACCTTGCAGTCTGACAAAGCCTCGTTTGTGTAATTCACCAGCACTTTTCATCCGTGTAAAATTGTTTTGGAAGTAGGGCCTTTGCAATCTCCTCTCAGGCAAATAGGCTGACCTAATGACATAAATCAATGAGCCTATGAGAAAATGCGTGGATTTCCATGCATACATGCCACTGCACACTGAAAACAGGCCTCGCAGTCTAAGGGGGAGACCAGCAGTTTGGGGGGAAGGACTGCTGTTTGTGTCCCGGCTCTCTGAATGAATTCATCCATGTACTTTATTTTCCTCATCTGAAAAATACATGGCCTAAAATTGGACCTTTGCTTTTTATAATTTTGGACATCATCCTAGTCACCTCATATTTGTTGGCAGCTCTAAGCGGTTATGTTTATAAACCAAAACAACAAAACTCGTCGCCTTCGAGTCAATTCTGACTCACAGCAGCCCTATAGGACAGAGGAGAACTGTGATGGGTTTCCAAGGAGCGGCTGGTGGATTGGAACTGCCGACCTTTTGGTCAGCAGCTGAGCTCTCAACCACTGTGCCACCAGGGCTGTATTCAAGGCATACATACTAGGGCATTATACACAAGGAAACCATTTCTCTCTGGACCCATTGGAGATGAGAAAGAAAAAAAAGGTGGTAATTATGATTATCAGCAGACAAGTCTCTAACTTAGATTGTCAAGAAGTGACTAAAGTAAGTTAAAAAGACATTTGTTCCACCACTTTGGAATAACAGAAGAAAACTAATACTGGAAGTGAAAGTTTTGTTCACCAAGGTCAGTAAGTGGAAAATCACACCAATTGGATTCTCCTGAACTTCAAAGTCCTGCCCCTGAAAACTCACTAGTTTCTTTAAACTAGAGGAAAATCGGACTCAAAAATATATGAACATACTTCTGAATACATAAATCCACACAGAGCTGTAACTCTTGATTATTCAGTTGATCTATTGCTGAAATTGCTTTTATAAATATCAATCAAATTCAAAGCAACTCCCCCCTGTAACAAGTATTCTCATCTTCCTGTTATTTAATTTACTTCACATTAAGCTTTTACGTTATTAATTTAAATTTTTTTATTCACCTAAGCAAAATAGTTACAAAGGAAGCTGTCACAAGAAAAAAGTGAATCATGGGTTTCAAATACAAATATGAACATGTTTCAGCTCTCCATGGATACTCATTATTTCTTAGTAACTGGGTTGTTTTCAACTGCTACATACATTCATAGACAAGTTTCGGTGTCTCTTTCTGTACTCTCTGTTCCGTGCCATTAATCCATGTATGTATCCTTTCACCAATACTACTCAGTCTGAATTACAGTAACTTTGTATGAAGTGTTTAAATCAGGTGCTTCTCTAAATCCAAACCAGTTGCCGTCAAGTTGATTCCAACTCATAGCAACCCTATAGGACAGAGGAGAACTGCCCCATAGGGTTTCCAAGGAGCAGCTGATGGATTCGAACTGCCAGCCTTTTGGTTAGCTGCCGAGCTCTTAACCATTGCACCACCAGGGCTCCCAGGTACTATTTATTAGTACCCAAATATTGTCTTTTTTTCCCCCCCAAAATTGCTTTGGATATTATAGTTCATTGTTCTTCAAAATATATTTTAGAAACAGCGTGTCTATTTATCCAAAGAACCTGCTAAGATTTTGAATGCGGTTGTGTTAAATCTGTGGATCAATCTGGGGAGAATTGACATTTTAATGATATGGAGCCTTATACGGTCGCTGTAAGTGGGAATTGACTCCATGGCAATGGATTTGGTTTTTAATTCATGAACGGAGCGTATCTCTCCATGTACTTAGGCCTTCTTTATTTTAATTCTCTCAAAGTTTTGTAGTTTTTAACATGCACATTTTCACACATTTTGTCTAAGTATCTCATGGTTTTTGATGCTATTAGAAATGGTATTTTTCTAAAATTTCCATTTCTAATTGGCCATTGCTAATAGTCATGGTGGCGGAGTGGTTAAGAGCTTCGGCAAGCTACAGCTGCTAACCAAAATGTCAGCAGTTGGAATGCACCAGCTGCTCCTTGGAAACCCTATGGAGCAATTCTGTTCTGTCCTATAGGGTCACTATGAGTTGGAATCGACTCAACGACAATGTGTTTGGTTTTTTTCGGTTTTTGTTATGTAGAAAGGCAACTACATTTTGTATACTAATCTTGTGCTCTGCAAAGTTGCTAAGCTTATTTATTAGTTCTAGTAACACTGTTGCAGTTTTTTTGGATTTTTTTACATAAATAATCATTCTATCTGTGAATAAAGACAATTTTATTTCATCCTTTCTAATCTATATGCACTTTATTTCTTCTTGCCTTCTTGCATTAGTTAGGACTTCGATCAAATGTCAAATAGGAATGGTGAGAGCAAACATTTTTGCCTTGCTTCTGATCTTAGGAGAGGAAACATTTAGTTTTTCGCCATTAAGGACGAAATTAGTTGTAGGTTTTTTTGGTAAATGTCCTTTATCAGGTTGAAGAAGTTCCCTTTTATCCCTAACTTGCTGAAAGTTTTTACCATGAATGAATTGGAATTTTGTCAAATGCTTTTTGTGCACCAATTGAGATTAGCATATTTTTTTCTTAATTTTGCACATAGAGTAAATTGCATTGATCTTTCAAAGTTGAACTGACCTTACCATCCTGAGATAAACCCCACTTGATCATGGTTTATTATCCCTATTAATAGGGTGCTGGATTTGTTTTGCCCTGGTGGAGCAGTGGTTAAGAGCTCAGCTGCTAATCAAAAGGCTGGCAGTTCAAATCC
>NW_004443975.1:16263397-16335651 GCF_000243295.1 Trichechus manatus latirostris | reverse complement strand
TAAGAGCTCAGCTGCTAATCAAAAGGCTGGCAGTTCAAATCCACCAGCCGCTCCTTGGAAACCCTATAGGGCAGTTCTACTCTGTCCTATAGGGTTGCTATGAGTCAGAATCGACTTGACAGCAATGGTTTGGTTTGGTTTTGGGTTTTGGATTTGTTTTGCTAATATTCGTGTAGTGATTTTCATGTCTTTGTTCGTGAGGAGTATTGTAATATCTTTTTTTTAAGGTAGTTTTCTTGTAATGCGTCTGATTTTTGACATCAGATTTTGCTGTCCTCATAAAATGAGTGGAAAGTATTCCTGCCAATGATCTCTATACAGCCTTAATATATTAAGATAGTTGGTCTATACAAGACTCAAATTACAATAGCCATAGCAATTATTGGCAAAAATAATTAAAGTACTACAGATAGGGCAAATAGACAAATGTTAGCGATATGAAGGTCAAGTACAGATTTCATTTGATGAAAGGGTGCCACAAGTTTTAAAAAAAATTCCAAAACAAAAAATTAAGTTGCATGTTCTTATTTCATAAAACGAAGATAACAGATGCCTACAGAGGAAAAGTAACTTGACACATTGCCATTTAATCATTACTGATTGATTGGAAACCCTATGGGGCAATTCTACTCTGTCCTATAGGGTCATTATGAGTCGGAATCGACTCGATGGCAGTGGGTTTGGTTTTGGTTTTGGATTGCTTGAAATATTCACAGACATAGAAAACAAGGATCACTGACCAGAGGAGAACTGGGTAAAAGAGTACTAACTGTGACAACCAGGAATCTGGGGATGGCTGCACAGCTGAGCTTCCCGGTGCCCCACGTGACATCTGCTAGACCTCATTTTTCTTACACTCATTGTACAGACGAGGAAACCGAGGTGACCGCTTTCACAGGTCTTATTGCGGATTGTCGTTATCGAGAGCAAACTGGACTTCTGATATTTGGTCCAGCACTTTGCCACAACTTCTTCTTTTCCGGACGAGATCCAAAATCAGCTCACTGAAAATAGGTAACCAAGCTTGGATTTTTGTGCAAAGAAACAATAATGTGCCATTTACAAAATCGTCACTCTGAGATCATTGTTCTGAGTTCAAGCACAGGATGACCTCTCTGTCAAGAAGTACACTGTTGTGCCCCTCGAATGACTAAAGGACCCGGTGGTCTCATGCTTTCTTTATATGAGGTAATGCCACAGGGGTCCCACGAGTCTACTAGGGGACAACACAGGAGGATGAGGGCTGATCAAGCTGCAAACCCAAGAGGCCTGCTACTGAAAGCCACAGAGATGGCAGATGTCACTTGTTTGAAAATGAATCAAGTTCTCACCAAGCTGGGGCATTTCATTCAGCAGTGAGTCCCTTAATGTGTGTAAACAGGGCTGTCAACTATGAACAAGAATAAAGGACTCCCACCAGGCAGGCTTTGCTGTGAGTCTCTTGACCTTGGGACAAAGTCTCAAATAACCCGTCAATTAAGGAAGGAAAATACTTTGACATTGGTTGCTTGGCATCGTGTAGCTAGACCGACTGGTTGATTGTGGATGTCTTTACTTGTCCACCAGCCCTTCCAGTGCTTGAAAATAATGAAAGAGACACCGACTCCGTGGGGCTAACGGGAGCTTCGGTGCATCTGGCATCATCAGAGCAGAGACTGGCAAAACTATGTGATGTCCCCTGCAGCGATTCATAGCGCCTTGGAGATTTGGGAACAGCGAGTGGAGGGACTGCCGGAATAGAAACGTGACACCTTCACAGGGCGCTGTTATCTAAAGTGAGATCATGTACATGAAAGCAATTATTACGCTGAAGTATCATTTTGACCCTAAGAAGTGGGACTGTAGCTGATTTTTAATGTCTTCTTATATTTTTCAGTATTTCCAAACTTCCTGCAAATACACAAGGAATTGCTTCTATAATAATAATTTTTTTAAAAACCTTCTAGTTGAAGAAAAGACCTTCAAAATTTTTTAAATCATCTATATAATTTGTCATATGGAATTAAAGCCAACAGTAAACTCTGATCAATGGAAGGTGTTGTGTTATGGTTCATAAAAATCAATGGAAGAATAATAGAATGAGCAAGGCCTGGCTGAAAAAGTCTGTTTTCAAGAGAGAAAGAAAAAGGAGGGAGGGGAGGAGGAAGAGAGGAAGAGAAAAGAAGGAGAAGGTGGAAGAAAAGAAAGAGGGGAAGAAAGAAGAAGAAGGAATTAAAAAGAAAACCTCTTAAAATTAGTTGACTACAATTTTAAACTAAGCTTACAAGGTTGACATGGTTATTAAAGGAAGTTAATGGAATATGAGGCTCCATTAGCAGATCAAAGGAAGGAAGCATCCCTGTGTCCTCTGCACCCTCAGCCACGTCTGTAGCACCTCATTTTAAAAAACACTGTCAAAATGGATTGCGCTCAGAAGAAGCCTGGATGATTACAGGTCTGGATGATTACAAAAGGATGGCTAAAGGAATTTGGCAAATTTAACCTGAAGTCCCTGGATGGTGTGAACAGTTAACACACTGGGCTGCTAACCTAAAGGTTGGAGGTTCGAGTCCACCCAGAGGCACCTTGGAAGAAAGGCTTGGTGATCTACTTCTAAAAAATCAGCCACTGAAAACCCTATGGAGCATAGTTCTACTCTGACACTCATAGTGTTGCGATGAATCGGAGTCAACTTGCAGGCAACTAGTTTTTTTGTTTGTTTGTTTGCTTTTTAACCAGAAAATAGGACACAAGCAAGAGCTTTCAATGTTGTCTGCACAGATACACAAAACAGAATTAGCCTAATTCTAGACTGATTATACCAGAGCTAGATCTCTGATACGAACTTAACCAGGGAGCCTGTCTATACTGGAAATACGAAATGCAGCACTGGGAAACACAGACGTTCAGTCCTTTGAGCTAAGTGTTAAGGACAGATTTCCAAAATGAATGCCCACAAACCCTTCTGCTGATGCCCAGGTTGACCAGGTCCCTCTCCTTCTGGATTCTGGTGTTCAATTTTCTTCAGGCTCTTGAGATATCTCATTGCCTTTCTTACAAGTACCCCTTTTTGCTTAAGCCAGCTGGTGTCATTTTCTATTGCTCACAAAAATAAAACAAACAAAAATCCACCAAACTTTAAATCCTATATGTCTGTTCAGGGCTTGGAGTCCTTGGGTGGTGCAAATGGTTGACTGCTTAGCTGCTAACTGAAAGATTGAGAGATCAAGTCCACCCAGAGATGCCTCAAAAGAAAGACCTGGTGACCTACTTCCAATAAATTGGCCATTGAAAAGCCTATGGAGCACAGTTCTACTCTGACACACATGGGGTCTCCATGAGTTGGAATCTGGTTTGGTTTCATTTTTAGTTTATCACTTAAGTTCTTAATAGCTGCAGTAATAGAGAAACTCCAATATGTCAGTGGTTTCCACGGTTATCTTGGGTAGTGACCCTCAACCAGCAGATAAAGCAGAAAAAGAGAGTTGCACGTGTATGGTTTTCATGAGCCAGACCTGAAAATGGGAGCACATCGATCCAGCCATGTTATATTGACACAGAATTCAGTCTTCTCCAGTTGCAAAAGGGACTTATGGAGAGAACTCCCTTGTCCATTGTCGTTCCTGGCTCAGCTCTGAGAGAGAGGCTTCCTTATCTGTTATCTTCCATGCAACATGTGGACTGGGGCAAAGAGGGGCTTCCCTGTGTGTTACCCTCCATACAGCATGTGGAGTGGGGCAGAGAGGGGCTTCCCTGTGTGTTATCCTCCATACAGCACGTTCATTGTTTAGTGCTTGGGGTCTAAAAAGCTTGCAAGCAGCCATCCAAGACACAACAATTGGTGTCTAACAACAGAAGAAGGAGAGTCAAGAACAGGAGGGGGATATAGAATGAGCGGCTAATTGCCTCCATGAACAACTGCCTCCTTTGCCATGAGACCAGAAGAACTGGTTGGTGCCCAGCTGCCATTACTGAACATTTTGATCAAAGATTCCATAGGATAATCTTGATCAAAAGGGGGAAAATGTAGAACATAATTTTAAATTCTCATAGACTCCAGACTTCCTGGAGCCATGGAGGCTGGATGAACCCGTGAAACTATTGCCCTGAGATAATCTTCAAACCTTAAACCAAAAATATCCCCTGAAGTCTTCTTAAATCCACACACTAGTTTAGCTTAACCAGTAAAACCTGTCTGAATTGACCATTATGCTGTTTTAAGAACTATCTGTGTAGGATCAAATTGACAACAACAACTTGAACGATTACACAGGAACCTTAGGGGCAGTGAGTTCATGCTAATGGGGGAGGAACAACTCAGAAAAGGAGGGTGAGAATGGTTACACAGCTCGAAGGATGCAGTCAATGCCACCAAATGGTACGTGCAGAAACTGTTGCATCGGTGTATGTTTTGCTGTGTATATTCTCAACAAAATAAATAAAATTATTTTTAAAAAAAATCATGTCCCCTTTTGTCATAGAAGACACAAGTATAACCATGTGAGTTAAGAGCAATTATACTTTTCCTATTTTATTAAAAGCATGACAGACAATATGCCATCTCTTGCAGCCTGAACCCAGTGAAAGATAAATGAGAAGCCATTTAACACCTATGTAAATGTATGCCCAATGCAGCTTGCTCTTTAAAAATTCAGCACTGGGCGAAAAGATGTCAAAAAGTGGTCAGAACATTCTTGCCTGGAAATTTGAGAGGCGTAAAGACCACACTGTTAGGGGGAGCGATCGTGGCAGCCTGCCCAACTGGAAATCATCCTCTTTATGCGATGAAAGGTGATTTTTGAAGAAGCTGGAATTAGATACTAAAGGTATCCTTTAACATCTTTTGTCGAACATCTTTTGTCAAAGCAGAAGAGTTTCTAAGAGGTGAATGCCAATCAATAGCTTTTCATGTCTGCAAAGATAAAACAAAGAATAGGTTTGAATTACAGTTGGAGAGTTTTCCTGTTAACCTAGAAAAGGGCCTTCTTGATGATGAAAAAGCACTGACTGAGAACATTGAGAAATGCGGTAGCACCTCCATATTTAGAAATATTCAAGAAGATAAAATATCACCATCTGACCTGGATAAGCAGTCCCCGCTAGAGTTAGGGGGCAAGACAAAGTGTTCTCCTGAGGTTCCACCTAGATCTGACTCCATAAAATGTATACCTCCCTAAGGTCCATGAAACTAGCTTATTTTTCTAATGAATTTACTCTGTAAATTCAGTGCTAAAATTTAAACTCGTTAGTCGCCTTCGAGTTGGTTCTGACTCATGGCAACCATGGGTATAACAGAATAAAGTGTTGCCAGTCCCATGCCATCTTCATTACTTGAAGACCGTTGCTGCAGTAATCACGTCAATCCATCTCACTGACAAGTGTCCTTACTTTCATTGGCCCCCTACTTTACCAAACATGATGTCCTTTCTAGCAAAAAAAAATTCATTTTAGGACAGAGCACTTCTACTGCCTATTTTGATTATGCTTAAAAGTAACAAAATGGTCTTTCAAATCATAACTCTAAAAATAACCTTTAAAATATCAGTATTTCCTTCTTCCCACGGAAAGTAGCGTTCACTCACGTTTCCCACTAACGGTGTGCTGGAGTCAGCTCCTATCCAGTCATAACAGCCACTGTGCACATATCTTTCCAACTCCAGCTCAGAGACTTCACAATGGTAGCTTGAAATCGGCCATAGTATAAATATTTACACCAAAGTAATCAACAAACATTACAAATCAGTACTCCCCACTCCCCTCCTCCCAACCCTGGCAGAAAGCTAATTTGGTTCCGTAGCAGAATTCTCACCTTCCATGTAGGAGACCTGGGTTTGATTCTCAGCCAATGTACCTCATGAGCAGCCACCACCTGTCAGTGGAAGCTTGCATGTTGCTATGATGCTGAACAGGTTTCAGCAGAGCTTCCATATGAAAATGGACTAGGAAGAAAGACTACGCAATTTACTTTCAGGAAAAAAAATCAGCCAATGAAAACCCAACTCATCATGGCGATAGTGCTGGACCGGCCAGTGTTTCGTTCTGTTGTGCACGGGTCACCAATTCCGGATCAGACTACCCAATAAGGAAGGTACGCATAGGCTCAATTGTGCTTCCTTGCACTACAGATTGGTAAGTAAGCACAGTTAAGCCCACGCGTACCTTGCTTACTGTAAACCAGCATGCTTACTGGTTCATCCGCCCACGGTCGCCATGAGTCAGGGGCTGACTTGACAGCAACTAACAACGTTTTTAAACATTATCAGCTCATCACCCTTTCTCACTGTGTTTAAAAAAGAAACATCAGCTTTCTGCCCAGCAGATTCTAGCTAGCTATGTAACGTTTGGCAAGTTACTTAATCCCTATAAATCTCTTTGCTTCCTCATCTTTGAAATGAAAATAATAATTCCTACTTCACAGGACTGTTGTGATCATTCGTTGGGATAGCGTGCGTGAAGTATTAAGCCCGGTGTCTGCACATGACAATAGTGGGATGACGCTCAGCGTGAGGTGTAATAGGCATTGTGTTTGCGTTAGCAGTATCCCTCTTGATACAGTCAGGTTTTGTAAAAATTACTTTGGGAAATGATTTTTTAACACAATTATTGTAAATTTTGGGACCAATTCTAAGTTGCTGGGACTCAAAATATATACTGCCAAGTCTGAATATAAATACTTTGCCTTTCAAACTACTATCTGAAATTCCCAAACTTCATAAATAATTGTACTTATTTGGCTGCTCCAAAACTGTCACCTCGTAAGTATCACCTGAAGAATGTCCAGTGGGGAGAAGTATAAGAAACTTGATTCTGACCTCAGCCTTTTTGATCTATGTCCATGGTTCTCAAACTTTACTGTGCATCAGAATCACCCCCAGGGCTTGTTAAAACAGATTGCTGGGCTCCACTCCCAGAGTTTCTGATTCAGTAGGTCCAAGGTGGGGCCCAAGAATTGGAATTTCTAACAAGGTCTCAGGTGGTATTGATGCTGCTGGTCCAGGGACCATACTTTGAGAACCACTGATCTAGCTCATCCCTCCCCTCTGGAAAACTCCATTATCCTTGAACCAAATTACTGCATATTGGTACCTCTTACCTTTAGGATATTTACTTTCCCAGGAGACATTTTGGTCTCTATATCAGTTATATATTGCTCCATAAAAACCATCCCACCATTTAGTAAATTAAAAAAAATAAAACATTTTGTTGTTCATGAGTTGATGGTCAGCTAGGTGTTTCTTCTGATTGGGGCCCATTTAGTTCATCTCCAGGCAGACTTGAAACTGGGTCAACTGGTTGATGTAGAATTGTCTCAAGTCTCTGGTGGTTGACTGGCTGCCAGCTGTGGTGTCACGGGTAACATGGCCGCATGCTACTCCTCATCCTGTAGGCTTGCCCAGGCTGGTTCACACGGTGGTAGCAAGGTTCCAAGAGAGAAAATAAAAGCACTACAGGTCTATTCAGGCCTAAGCTCAGAACTGGCATAATTTCACTTCCCCTGCATTCTGTTTACCAAAGCAAGTCACATGACCAGCCCATATGCCAGAGGCCTGAAATTAGATTTCACCCCTCCATGGGAGGAGCTGCAAACACATATTGAAAGGGTGTGGATAACAGGAAGAATGGAAAATAGAGGCCATTTTTGTAATCAATCTACCACAATCCCTTATGCAAATAAACACGGGCTAAGAAAAACACAAACAGTTGTTATTTTGACTACAACTCATGGTGACCCCATATGTTGCAAAAAGAACTTCATCCCATAAGGTTTTCATGGCTATGAGTTTTCAGAAGCATATTACCAAGACTTTCTTCTGAGGCATCTCTGGGTGGATTGAAATCACCATCCTTTTGATTAGTAGCCCAGCACTTAACCCTTTGTGCCACCCAGGGACTCCTTAAACACTGGCTTGCCACTAGATAACCTAAGAAATGCCCAGGTACTATAAATGGTCAGGTAAAAGTAGCTTGGGTTCTCACACTGAAATTCCTACTACGTAGATGACAGTCATATGAGTATGCATTACCTCTCTTATATCTGAGGATGAGAAAATTGCCCTCCAAAATGCAGTGACTTCTAGCTGTAGCATACAGGGCTAGACTTCTGTTTACCAGGTATAGCTGGATCCTATCTGCTCACTCATGTGCACAGCAAACCACCTACCAGTTGTTTGATCTTGGAAGAGACATGTTACATAATAGGTTTACCACATAATTAAGAAATATTTTTCCTGGATCCCTACATCCCCCTTCTCCACTTTGTTCTTAAATGCATTTTACATTTTAATACCATTTGTCCAAGACATTGCACTCAAAGAAATTCAGAGAAGTGTTTTTAAAGAACACTTTGATCTCATTTCCCAGATAAAATCTCTCCAAATCCACCTAACCCTAATTTAATATTAAAACGCCACACATTGTTGCCTTAACAGAAATGATGTTGACACTACAACAGAAAAGGTCAAAGAGACTAGAGGACTCAGTGAGCCGTGTCATATTTATGCCGCTGGTGGATATTTGTTCTTCTTTATTCTTTAACTATTGATGGTAATCTTCGAAAATGCTTTAAGGGGTATTATAGCTCTCTATTGAGATTTATTAAGGAGGCCTGGTGGCTCAGTGATTAACGTGCTCGGCTGCTAACCGAAAGGTCGGTGGTTAGAACCCAACTGCCACTCTGTGGAAGAAAGATGTGGCAGTCTGCTTCTGTAAAGATTACAGTCTTGGAAACCTTATGAGGCAGTTCTATTCTGTCCTACTGGGTCACTGTGAGTTGGAATCAACTTTACAGCAACAGATAATTGAGATTTATTAGAATATCTATGAAAGCTGGTCCTCGTTTCTAACACCTTGTGCTCTTCTTGGATAATCAACCCTATGTCTGGGCTCCTAAAAGTAATATTGTGGGGCAAAAAAAATATGAATGAATGAATTATGTATGTAGTAACCCTGGAAATTTACCAATGAACAATCCTAGAGGGCTTATAACCCTGGAACAAATGAATCTATAAGATCTCTTCTCTTCCTTTTTTATACTTCTCCATTCCTAAGTCCCCCTGTCATTGATTGAACTGTGTCCCCCAAAAAATATCTGTCAACTTGGCTAGGTCATGATTTCCAGTATTGTATGATTGATTGTCTACCATTTTGTCATCTGATGTGATTTCCCTATGTGTTGTAAATCCTATCACTGTGATGTAATCAGATGGATTAGTGGCAGTTATATTGATGAGATCTACAAGATTAGATAGTGTCTTAAGCAATCTCTCGAGATATAAAAGAGAGAACAGAGCAGAGAGACATGGGGACCTCATACCACTAAGAAAGTAGTTGTGGGAGCAGAGCAAGTTATTTGGCCCTGCGGTTCCTGCACTGAGATTCTCCCAGACCAAGGGAAGATTGATGACAAGGACCATCCTCCAGAGCTGACAGAGAGAGAAAGCCTTCCCCTGGAGCTGATGCCCTGAATTCAGACTTCTAGCCTACCTGACTGTGAGAGAATAAACTTCTCTTTGTTAAAGCCATCCACTTGGGGTATTTCTGTTACAGCAGCACTAGATGACTAAGACACCCTCATTTCATACAAATGAATATTAAGGTTTATCTTTGATGAAAAAAAAGAAGTCACAAAAGAGCAACATATCACCTGAAACTAGTATCTGTATGGATGGGGTGGACCAGTCCCTCCCATTTCAGTTTGGTGACACTTGGAAGAGAATATATGAGTTTATTGTATGGGTAGATATGCAGTTTCTTGGTTACAACAGTCTACAAAAATTAATGATGCAAAAGTAAAGTTCTACTTTTCTTTTATTGATCTCAACTCTGGATCCTCCATTTCAGCTCAGTCACAGAAAATCTAATTTACTCTAATATGATTTAACTCAAAACTCAATTTAAACAGTTTTTTTTTATAGTGGTAAGTATATATACAAAACATTTGCCATGTCAACATTGTTTACATGTACAGTTCAGTGACATGAACCATGTTCATTATATTCTACAATAATCATTGCTATACATTTCCAAATTTTTCCATCACCCTTAACAGAAACTCAGTGTCCCTCCCTCTTTCCCAGCCCCCCAGTCCCTGGTAACCACTAATAAACTTTGGTCTCTATACATTTGCCTGTTCTAGACATTTCATGTAAGTGGAATCATACAATATTTGTCCTTTTGTGACTGGCTTATTTCAAAACTCAGTTATTTTTTTAAAGGAGTTTCTCCAAGCTTCCTGTGTAATCCCACTCACATCGCTCTCTACCAAAAGTATATGAAATTAGATAGTCAGACACTAGTAGGGTCTCTTGGAGAAGGCAAGGGGAAGAAGCGTATGTTTCAACTCTTGGTATGGTTTCATTCTCATCTTCTCAGAAGTACTGGCATGTGGCTCTATATGAAGGGTATACATTTGATGCAGACTTAGTCTTAAATTAGATGGTCAATAGCCATCCAGTTGGATCCTTGTACAGCTTCCTGGCCTGAGGGATCACATGGAGGCGTGGCCACAGCCCCCACTCCAAAGCGAGGAGTATCCCCCAGAGACTTCATTCATAGACTCTGCTTACTTTGTTGAGTGGCCTCTTGGGTCACATTCATGGCTAAAATCCTTGCTTTGCGTCCTGGGTCCAAAGGAAACTCATGGATACTTGCCAACCACGTGAGGAGCTCGAGTTACCCACTGACCTAGTCTTACTAGCTTCTGCCATCACTTTTCTTAGATCCCCAACTCCATGGGGACGTTTGTTCAGCCCCACTCTCCCCTCTCTATGGGACAACTGGTAACTGGTTTGTGTGTGTGGAACAACTTTAAAATTTTTAACTTTAAGCTAATTATTTTGAACTCATATTTATATGGTTATGCAGCCTAAGAGAAGTGAAGTTCAGGAGATACATTATTACTATATTTATTGATTCAAGCACTAAAAAAAAAAAAATCAGAATCTATTGAAAAATGAGAATTTAGAGAATTTACCTTATCAAGTAGCTTTGAAAAATAAACTAAAAAATTGACCAAATTAATGTTTATAACTAGATAAAATGTCTTAATTTCACTTTAATAGATTTGCATATTATACATTTTTAATGGAAGAGATCTCCTTGAATATTTAAATGGTAGACAAGTGAGTATTTGGGGGTTTAGTAAAGAGATAACTGCATTAATAGGCTTGAAATACGCGATTATTTTTACCATTTAAATCAAATTTTGTTTTCCTCTGATTCTAGATGCTGTAGTTTGTGGTTTGATTTTTGCCCTGTTTGTTTAATGATTGTTCATGATTTCCCACTGGCAAGATGGTACGCTCCACTGGGACAGGTACAATGCTTTATCCTCATCACATGACCCGAGCAACAAACATAAAACTGGACTCATAGTACATAACCTTCTCCAGTATTAATAAATACTGATAATTCACTGACTGAAAGCCTAAAATTCAGAAAATTCCTAAAGAAAAGAAGCATCTTTTGTCAGGATGATATTATATCTGGATCATATTTTCCTTCCCCAGTTAACATTTCACCTCTGATTTTATTTTTAAAAAAAGTCTTTTCACATTTGTGGATTGAATTGGATAAGAAACAATAGTGAGTGCAACATTTAAATAATTTTATATAAATTTTAAATTTAAATAAATAAACTAATCACACAGATGTGGAAATTTCCTATGCGTGAGACCACATCAATGAGCTATTTATCAGTCAATGAATAATAATAATAGGCTCTTTCAACAAAGCCGAGAACTGCAAATATATAGTAATACACACTTTATTTCCATTAACGTTCCAGGGGCTTGTGAATTAAAATGACATGATCTTTGTACACAGATAGCGCTGCAAACTTAGGAAGCAAAATTCATCATGGCAATCATTAAAATCACTGTGAACTTTTAGCATATCCCAGAGCAGTGGTTCTCAGTGATTTTTACTTGGTATACTAATAGTCATTATGTGGGAAAAAGGATTCAATGGTCAAATAAGTTGGGAAACACTAGATTAAATAAAATTAAACAGATTTTTTTATCTGTAGGACTCTGAGAGCCTTCACTATGCTAACTAGTATGGTGACCCTCAGGTCATTATAGTGTGTACATTTGCAAATCTTCATTAAGGAACACTTTTCTTCAGAGAAGAAAGGTCTATACTGAAGTGGGGAAAAAAATCTAATTTGTGGGGCTTAGACATTAGAAACAGTGTACAGGTGTTTAGAAAGCACAGAGTTTATGTTAATGGTGGCGGAATAATTCAGAAAAGGAAAGCAATAATGGCTGCACAACATGAAGAATGTAATCAGTGTCGCTGAATTATACCTGAAAAAATTGTTGAATTGGCAAATGTTTTGGTATGTATATTGGTACCACAATTTAGAAAAACAGTGTACACACCTCCAACATGCATCAAGGAATTTGTTTCAATAGCTTTCAAGGATTTAAGCCCATCCAAGTGGTTTGAATACATCTGTCAAGTAGCTGGGTCTATTCCATTCCAAAACTCTGATATTTCCAAATGTCTGAATGTTTGACATTGTTCAAATAAAAACCCTAGATGATGTGCTGAATTCCTCTTCTCAGTCACAGACGTAACCAATATAATATGTGTCATTATAAAAAGAAAGAAAAGAAGGAAGGAAGGGAGGGGGGAGGGACTGAGAGATGAAGGGAGAAAGGAGGGAAGGAAGGCTCTTTAAGCTCAGGCTTGTTGTTGTCGTTGTTAGGTGCCCTAGAGCCAGTTCCGACTCATAGCAACCCCATGTACAACAAAACGAAACTCTGCTCGGTCCGGTGCCATCCTCTCAACCGTTGTTATGTCTCAGATCATTGTTGCAGCCACTCTGTCAATCCATCTCCTGGAGGGTCTTCCTCTTTTTTGCTGACCCTCTACTTCGCCAAGCATGATGTCCTTCTCCAGGACTGGTCCCTCCTGATAACATGACCAAAGTATGTGAGACGAAGTCTCTCTATCCTTGCTTCCAAGGAGTATTCTGGCTGTACTTCTTCCAAGACAGATATGTTCGTTCTTCTGGCAGTCCATGGTATGTTCAATATTTTTTGCCAACACCATAATTCAAAGGCATCAATTCTTCTTCGGTCTTCCTTATTCATTGTTCAGCTTTCGCATGCATATGAGGCTGTTGAAAATACCATGGGTTGGGTCAGGGGCACCTCAAGGTGACATCTTATTTTTTTTTTTTTTTAACACTTTAAAGAGGTCTTTTGTAGCAGATTTGCCCAATGCAATGCGTCGTCTGATTTCTTGACTGCTGCTTCCATGGGCATTGATTGTGGATCCAAGTAAAATGAAATCCTTGACAACTTCAATCTTTCCTGTGTTTATCATGACGTTGCTTATTGGTCCAGTTGTGAAGATTTTTGTTTCTTTACGCTGAGGTGTAATCTGTACTGAAGGCTGTAGTCTTAGCTTACTTATCTAAAATTTAAGATAATAATAATTTCTTTCTCCATAAGGTTCATTCATTCATTTACTCAACAAGCATTTGCTAAGCACCTATTGTGTACCACGCATTGGGCTGAGGCTACAGTAGTGAGCAGGGAGGGGCCCAGGGAAGAGACAAAGGATACATAGGAAACAAGATAATTTCAGACAGTCATGTGAGTGATATGTGATATGGTGATATGAACACAGTAAAACAGCGTGACAGTGACAGGATGACTACTTTAGTTTGAATATCAGGGAAGGTCTCACTGAGGAGGTCATAAACCAGTTGCCGTTGAATCGATTCTGACTCACGGCAGTTCCATGTGTGTCAGAGTAGATCTGTGCTCCGTAGGATTTTCAGTGGCTGATTGTTTGGAAGTAAATCCCAGGCCTTTCTTCAGAGGCACCTCTGGGTGGACTTGAACCTCCAACCTTTGGGTTAACCATTTGCACCACCCAGAGATTCTAAGGAGGACATGATTGAGTTGAAACCTGAATGATTCAAATGGGCCAGCTAGTGAAGATCTGAGGAAGAATGTTCCAGGCAGATCAAACAAATGCCAACGCCCTAAGATAGTAACACACTTGACATTTTTTAGGATCAAAGAATCTGGTCTGTGTGGCTACAGATAGCAGGGGGGAGGCAGATGGAAGGTACTGATTCAACGTGCTATGTGTAAAAACCTTAGGATTCTACCTGACTCTTAGTAAGTACTCAATATGTGACAGAGTAGTGGTGATGACTATGATTATGACAGTGATGTTTTAGGAATGGAAATAAAGTAGAATAAACTCTCAAATGTCTGAGTCAGGAAATATGTTTTTGGAGTAAACTTAGAGTGGTTTGTGACCTTTTTTCTGTCATGACATAGATGATACAACTATTAGTCAAGATAATTAACAGCAATAATGAGCAATGCCAAAATTTTAGTGGCTTAACAAAAATAAAAGTGAAATTTTTCACTCATATCACAATCTGCTTTGAGTTGGCAGCTGTCCCCCAGGTAGTGTCTCAGTGATTTGTGGCTCCGCCATCTTGGAGTCCCTCACTTGTTGTGCCAAGCAGACATAAATGGGGAGAAAGAATGAGGAAAACACACCAGATACTTTCCTATCTCCCAGAAGCGTTGCACATGACTTCTGCTCACATTTCATTAGCCAGGATTAATCACATGATCCTATCTAGATCCAAGGGAGGCTGGAAAATATGGGCTCTCCATGTGATCACGAGGGAAATAAAACAGCTTAGTGAACACGTAGCACCGTCTCTGCCACAATATGTTTAATCTCGTGAGCACTGGCAAATTTTGATAAAAACTCATCCTCGATTTGGCAGAGAAATAAAACAAACAGTGCAGCAAAGTTTTTGAGAGATTATTTGGGAGTTTTAAAATCCACTCCAGGCTGTGAAAAAACAAGTCAAATTGGATTATTCTACTCTTTTACTACCATTCAAGAAAATTCACCAAATTGCCACTCATGGCCCTTAATTAGACTCTAGGTTCTATTTTTCATTTAAAAATTTTCTTGTTTAATTCTAAATACTTAAAGTTATTGAACAAGCCTCATGACTGATGGCTACACAGTGTTTTGTCTAAGTATCATGGTTAAACCAAAAGACCCATTGCCATCGAGTCAATTCCCACGCATAGTAACTCTCCAGCAACCCTCTAGGACAGAGTAGAACTGCCCATAGGATTTCCAAAGCTGTAATCTTTACAGAAACAGACTGTCAATTCTTTATCCCACAGATTCACTGGTGGGTTCGAACTGCCAACTTTTCAGTTAGCAGCCGAAGACTTTAACTACTGCACAACCAGGGCTCCTTAGTATCATGGTTAGGAACTGCTAAATATACCATATAATAGTACAATACAAGCAACAATTGTAAAGGACTGTACTGATAACTGTTCACTTCATTTGTCCAGTCCTTCAATGATTACTCAGTGAACACTCTTTACATGCCTTCAGTGACCATATCAGGACCTTCATGCTTGGGAACATTTTTATCATCCCCATCCTGAAGGTCCAACTGGAGTCTTAGTCCTTCCCTAAGACTTTCTCTGATGATGGCTTCCCTTTGACTAAAAGGTAGAGAAAAATAGTGGAGAGGTAGGAGTGTGAGACAGACAAAATGTTCTTGTAGACTTCCAGGGATAAGGTGACTGTGAAACTGGAAATAAAGAGAAGATTTGGGCACTTTTCTATTTGGGAAAGAGATTATGGAAGACAATGTTTAGGAGCACAAAATCTTTTGAAGTAATGGAATATTGCACCATTTATTTAAGTTACTTCTTCACAATGGTTAATCGCTCAGCTGCTGACTGAAAGGTGAAGGGTTCGAATCCACCAGCCGCTCCATGGGAGAAAGATGTGGCAGTCTGCCTCTGCAAAGACAGCCTTGGAAACCCTAACGGGAAGTTCTGCTCTGTCCTGTAGGGTCACTATGAGTCAGAATCATCTTGACGGCACGGGTTTGGTTTGAAGTTACTTCATCTCCCTCAGCTTCTGTATCCTTACCCATAAAATAGGTGGTGGGATTGTGGTGAGGATTAGATGAGACTATGTATGAGAAACACTTATCTCAGTGCCTATTTTATAATAAGTATAAATGCCTGTACATATCATGGTAGATGGAGGATGTATGTATGTATCCATGAAACGTGATCTGTGGGATCAACCAATGAGGTTGAGGTAACGGATGAACATCGTCCAAGAACAAACTAAGGAAAGGGTGGACTAACATGATGAGGTGAACAGACTGTAGAGAAACCACAGGGAGATAAGTTGGTGAGAATTTTGCCTGGGATGAGCGTAGACAGGAAGTAAAGAGAGAGACATGAGCAAGGCTGCCCTGAGGGAGAGCTCAGGCTGTACTCTGTGGTGCTCCATCCAGACCCTACTGATCAAAGGAACCTTCTCTGACCTCTGATTGACCACTCCCCGATTTGTCACAGCCTGCCAGAATTCCTGATACAATGCAGCAGCTACACCACCCACAGCCTGTGGTCAGACGACCCCTGAAAAAGGAGCAGGGGCAGACCCAGCAAAGACAGAAAGGAGGGTATAGAAGGAAATGGGGTGCAGGGAGAAGCGAAACGCCCTCGTGTTAGTCATATATCACATTGCTTGTGACGGAAAAGTGAAGGAAGCTCAATTCTAGACAGTCTACCATTAAATTAAATGCAATGAGTATAATTAAATGTAATTATAAATATAGTTAATGTGTATTGCTGAATTATAATACCATGTGAGACCTGTGCTGTTTACCAGACTTGATAGGGCCATGATGAGCAACTCAACTGATCAACAAGAACATAATGCTCCAAGTAAAGCAAACCAAAGGAACAAATCCGTTGCCATCAGGTTTATTACAACTCACCCCATGTGTTACAGAGTACAACTACTCCATAGGGTTTTCTTGGCTGTAATCTTTATGCAAGCAGATCACCGGGCCTTTCTCCTGTAGGGCCACTGGGCATGTTCAAACCACCCACCTTTAGGTTATTCGCCAATCGCTTCTGCCACCCAGGAGCCTGGATTCCAGCCCTTCAGTGTGACATAGGTGCTATTCTAACACTTGGAATCGTATACTACCAATTTGATTTCAAAAACCATAAACTAATTTTTGAGAATCTAGATCTGAGAAAAAAATGTATTAAAATGTATTCATTGTTCAGGACACATCAGCCACAAGGAACAAGTCCAGCTTTTTAACTCACAGTATGTCCTCATTGAGTTCCTGGAATGCCACTTTTTTTTTTTTTTTCACTCTTTTGTTTTAGAGTCTTGTGGTTCCAGATGTATATGTCTGGCAGTTGGAGGGGGGGAAGGGAAGGGAACAAACTAAGCCATTCTCAGCTGGAAAAAAACTGAACACAGGCTATTATATCAAAAAACTAAAAATCACCTTAGAAAGCAGAGAGTAGACCCTTAAGGATATGGGACACTAGGCAAGTTACTTTAGAGGGAAATCACGATGTACCCAGAGGATGGCTACAGAAGAAGAACTTAAGTAGCCCAAAGTCCACAAGAGGGTATAAGCACCCAGGGAAGAGCGAGAACATAAAGGCATAGACAGGAAGTTCCCAAAGGCAAAATTCTCTATAACTGTGTGAGCCAAACCTGCACAAGCTAGATTAACACGTGAGCCTGCAAATGTCGAGTATAGATCCCACACCAAGAATGGGATCATACAACCCTGGAGAGAGATGACCCCACAAGGAGGTCTAAGAAAGCTTTATTCCACTGGGAAGACCAATATTTTTATTCAATTACATCAGAAACCTTTGGGTCCCAGCCTACAAATACGTAGAATTCTCCTGAGTGTTGTAATCCCTTGTCATTTTTATCAGAATGTATCCAGGCTGGTGGACGTTTGGTGAGTTCAGATCTTTTTTTACATCTTTCTGCAAGTCTGATTAAATCCATCTGGCTCTGATTAATTTACAGTTAACCTTCCAAGCACTGTCTCAGAAGAACTGCAGAGTCCAAGCATTTCTGAGCCATCATCTTGCTGAGTCTAGATCTTAGAAGAGCATGAGTAAGCCCAACAAGAGTTCAAACGAAGGTGGTATCACTGGGGGCCAGAGGTGTCAAGATTTTCCGTGAAGGAAGTGGAATATGGGCTGGGCTGGAAGGAAGCCAGAATTTATATTTCTTTGTAGCCACCCAAGTGTTTACTAGTGCCTTATAAATGATAGATACATAATAATTATTAAAAATGGGGCCAATAAAGACTAATATGTTGTTGTTGGGTGCTGTTGAGTCAATTCTGACTCATAGGAACTCCATGTGACAGAGTAGAACTGCCCCATAGGGTTTTCTATGCTATAATCTTTACAGGATCAGATAGCCAAGTCTTTTTTCTGCGGAGCCACAGGGTGATTTTGAACTGCCAACCTTTTGGTTAGCAGCCAAGCACCTAACTGTTGTGCCACTAGGGCTCCAATGACTAGTATCCAAAAAAAGCCAACTAAACCCGCTACCACCAAGTCGATTCCAACTCATAGAGTCCCTATAGGACAGGGTAAAACTGCCCCATAGGGGTTCCAAGGCTGTAAATCTTTACAGAAGCAGACTGCCACATCATTCTCCCACAGAGCAGGTGGTGGATTCAAACCCCCAACCCTTTAGTTAGCAACAAGCACTTTAACCACTGTGCCACCAGGGCTCTGAAGACTAGTGTACTTCTCAATAAATCACCACAAGCAACATCCCAGAGATTTCAGTTACTGGAAGAATTTGTTAAATATTGCTGCAAGGTGTCACCACCTCATGTGACCCTAAGGGGAAAATGTGCCTTCCTATGCATTGAGTCGGGGCATGGGTGGTTCAGTGGTAGAATTCTCACCTTCCACGCAGAAGACCCAGGTTCGATTCCCAGCCAATGCTTCTTATCCGCAGCCATTACTTGCCTGTCAGTGAGGCTTACATGTTATGACGGTGAACAAGTTTCAGCGAAACTTCCAAATTATGATGGACTAGGAAGAAAGGCCCGGTGATCTGCTTCTAAAAATCAGCCAATAAAAATCTTATAGATCACAGCAGTCCTATCTGAAGTCAATCATGGAAATGGTGCAGGATTCAGGCAGCATTTTGTTCTGTTGTGCACGGGGTTGCCATGAGTTGGGAGCCGATTTGACGGCACCTAACAACAACCTACTGGGGGGGGGAGTTTTTGGAGTATAGACATCCCCAGTCCCTTCTTCCTGAGACTTTTGTCCAAATCAATTAGTCTATACATTGATAGTCAATGTATAGTTATATGTGTAGTTACAGATAAATGATAGTTGTATATGATAAAAAAAAAAAAAAATTTTTGTTGAGTCAATTCCAAGTCATAGCGACCCTATAGGACAGAGAAGAACTGCCCCATAGAGTTTCCAAGGAGCACCTGATGGATTTGAACTGCCGACCCTTTGGTTAACGGCCATAGCACTTAACCACTACGCCACCAGGGTTTCCTTATATATGATAGGGTAGGGAAAAGAAGATAAAATAATTTGTTGTTTGATTAAATTTATTACATTTATCAATGGTGTCTTAGTTATCTAGTCCTGCTATAACAAATATACCACAAGTGGCTGGCTTCAACAAACAGAACTTTATTCTCTCACAGTCCAGTAGGCTAGAAGTCCAAATTCAGGGTGTCGGCTCCAGAGGAAGGCTTTCTCTCTGTCAGCTCTGGAGGAAGGTCCTTGTCATCAATCTTCCCCTAGTCTAGGAGCTTCTCCGTGCAGGAACCCTGGGTCCAAAAGATGCGCTCTACTCCCAGGATTGCTTTCTTGATAGTATGAGATCCCTGAATCTCTCTGCTCATATCTCTCTTTTATATCTCAAAAGAGATTGACTTAAGACACAATCTAATCTTGTACATTGAGTCCTGCCTAGTTAGCATAACGGTCAATAATCCCACCTCATTAACATCATAGAGGTAGGATTTACAACACGATGGATAATCATATCAGATGAAAAAATGGTGGACAATCACACAATACTGGGAATCATGGTCTAGCCAAACTGATAGATATTTTGAGGGGACACAATTCAATCCATGACAAATAGGTTGTTATTTCTTTGTTCTTCTGCTTTTAGTCCAGCCTATTTCTGGAGGCTTTTTTTAGCCTCAGTATTCTATTGGAATCAACTCAATGGCAATGGGTTTGTTGCTTTTTTGTTGTTGTTGTTGTTGTTATTCTATGCCCAAAATACTAGGAGAAAAGAGAGAAAGAGTCTATCCAGGGACAAACATCAGTTCGTCAGGATGTTTAATGTTGTTTGAACACATTTAGTTGTTGCTGTTAACTGTCATCGAGTTAGCCTCCAACTTATGGCAAAGCCATGCACAACTGGGTTGTGATCCATAGGATTTTCATTGACTGATTTTTTGGAAGTAGATTACCAGGCCTTTCTTCCTAATCTGCCTTATTCAGGAAGCTCCACTGAAACCTGTTCAGCATCATAGCAACTCGTGAGTCTCCACTGGCAAATGAGTTTAAACACTTTTCTTCCTCACTTTTCATTGAGTTGTATTATTATTTCATAGACCCAGCCTTTGGTTTTCTGAAGAGAGATAAGTGATTTCTGCAGGCTCCAACACCATGGTTCTTCAGTCTTTTCCCCTTTGGGTTGATAGATCTGTCCCCTTTAAGGTCAACAGTGACTTCAACAGAATATCATTCTCTTTCCCAACCTCCCTGGTTGACTCTTCTTTCTTGACTCTTCCCTTATGCACGGGGACTGCCCAGGCTTCTGCCTTCAACCCTCTTCTCTTCTTACCCCACATATTCTTCCCTGCTTTTCAAAGATAATCCACATCCACATATTTGACCATTACTTACGGCTTGAAGACTCTCAATTCCGTAGCTTTACCTAGATATCATGCCTGAATTCTAACTGCTTATTGGACATATTCACCTAAAAGTCTAACAGGCACATGTCCAGCTTGAAATCACTAACATTCCTCCTCCCTTCCTCACTCCTTTTTCTATGTTTCTGATTTCAGTGAATATGAAACAGCCATACACCTCATCACACAAACCAGAGACCTATGAGTATACCCTTTCCTGTCTCTCATTCCCCATCCCCAATACATCAACAAGTCCTGTTGACTCTGTCATTTAAATATCTCTCAGATCCATCCACTTCTCTCCATCTAATGCCACCACCCCAATTCCAGCTACCATCAAGTCTCACCCTTTCTACTGCCATAGGCTTGACTGGTCTCCCACACGTCCACTCTTGTTCTGCTCCAATCCATTCTCCACACTGCAGCCAACGTGATCATTATAAAATTTATAAATTTCAAAGGTGATCACATCACACACCACACACACACACAAACACCAGTTTGCATAAAACTCTTTCTGGTTTCTCCTTGCTCTGAAGATAAATACCAAATCCTCTGCACAGCCCTCATGGCCCTGTATGTTTTGCTCCTACCTCCTCTCCAGCCTTATCTCACACCACTCCTTATTTTTGTTTTGCATCCCAGCTACGCTGGTCTTCTTTCACCGTCTTTAATACTCTTGTGTTACCAGTAGCCAGAAGGCCTTTGTATATGCTGGCTCAGCCTGTAATTCTCTTTCCTATCACAACATCCCATCCAGAGTCTAGTTTATTTCCGATCCAAATTCAAACTCCCATTCTCAGGGCGGCCTTCCCTGACTCCTAGAATAGCTTATTGGGCTCTTGGTTTTGCATACGCAATCCACACCACCTTGCTCTTATATCTCAGATAACTTAGGGTTTTGTGATTATTTGATAATAAGTCCCCTACCAAAATGTAAAATCCAAGATTAGGGACTATATCTGTTTTACTCACCATTATTTCTCTAGAGCCTCTCACAAATAATCAATAAATACGTGATCAATATATGACTGAATGAATAAATGATTGAATTCTCTATTCCTTCCTATCAGTCACCCTGCTTCAAACAATGTGTAGCCAATTCTTTTTTTTTTTCAGTTCTATATCCATCTCTGCCTCTCCATCCCCAATGCTATTGCCTTCATTCAAAGCTTGATCACCTCTCACGTAATCTGTTATAGACATCTCCTAGCGGGTCGTCACGCTCCCAGTCTCATAGTATTCTAATCCAGTTTACACCCTTTGAGAAGAGTGACCTTCCTAAAATACAGATCTGAACATGGCATTCCCATTTAAAATTCCTTACATGTTCCTCACTAGCTAAAGGATAAAAGCCGAACTTCTTAGTGTATTAATGCAGTGCCAGAACACAGTAGTGCTTAGTAAATCTTTATTAAATGAATGAATAAGTGAACAAATGCAGCCTCTCATAATCACCTCTGCCTACTCTAATCAGCATTGTATATTGTCATAACTCTTGCGCTACACTTCTCCCCCACCCCCCAAAAATGGCAGTGACTCACACCTCAGTCTCTTTGCTCTGGTAGCCCCCTCTGCTATGCCCACTTCCCAGTCTGCTTAGCAGTGCTCCCCAATATTTTTCATGTCATAGCACACATTAAAAAATTATATCTATACAGCATTCTGCAGTATATAGAGGAGGCTCCAAAAGTTCAAAAGCTGAGGAGCTCAGTAACTTATGCCTATAATCTACGTGCCCTGTCACCCAGATTGGGAAACTCTGGTTTAGGAAATATCAGTTCAACATTCAAGTCTTGCTGAAGAGTGGCTTCCTCTATGAAACTTTTCTCCCACTTTTGTGAACACACAGAAGCCTGGCAGACTTTTCAATAGCACTCTGGGTACTTAATTTGTTTGTATTCCTCTTTTCTGTGAGATTCAAAACCCCTTTGGAGCACAGAATATATCTTACTCAGCTTTGAATCCGCAGCATACAATGATGGTGCCCAGTTGAATGGACAATAAACATTAGAAAAGGGGCTAGAAAGAGCCCCAGAGTCCTTAGACCAAATATTCTGGTGGCTATTAGATTAATTACTTTAGAACATCACTTTCACATAGGTAGATTGTTTTAAAAACTAAAGCAATTCCTTTCCTTTCTTCCAAGCCATTTTTGCTAGAGATAAGTTTCCAAAACACAGTTATGACTAAGTACTGGCATTTTAAATGATAAATATCCTCCAAAGGCAAACTATGGCTACCCTGTGAAACTGAGCCCTAAGTATCCAATAGGCTATTGTGTTTTTTGCTGCCAGAATATTTTCTGTCCATTGGTTCTTTGAAAATAAGACTTTTCTCATTAGCAAGACGAGAGATAGCGGAAGGTGAAGATTTTATAAATGCATCGAAAAATGTCAACATTTTTGTTCAGGTTATGATTGAAATGAGTATAACCTCATATTTTAAAATGCTAGGAATGCTCTTGATGTGGTGGCAAAGCAAGGACAAACTGAGGCCACCAGAACAATTCTTTGATTTCTCAGATGAACTTGACAACAGAACAAGGATGGCCAAGAGTCCATCATCACCCGGAAAGCGCTCGTTTACTCCCTGAGGAGCCAGTGAACATTATGAAACTAATGGCCAGTTCCAAGGAAGCTTGTTCAAGTGCTTCCCACCCAAGAAAGGGTGGCTCCAGGCAACATTGCCCAATCCCAACCAGTTCCTTCAGGTTTCACTTGTGACTGTCAATTTATTGCTACTGACCTAAAAGCCGAAGGGTGTTATAGTCACGGTAATTTTTATCCCTGCTTCTTTCTCAACCCCAGTTTCCCTGATGGGTAAACTCCAGTACTCTCAGTTGTAAAATGTAGATGACATAATGCCTATCTCTTAGGGTTGGTAGGAGGAATCAATGGGGAAAAAACTATGATAGCTCATGGATTTGCTCATTGTAGCGCTAAACATCAGCTAAATTAGAAGATAATATCGTCCTTCTGGTAGAAATGTACTAGAATTCTGTGGAAACTCTGAGGCTTCCTCTGAAAACATAGGTGAAAAAAGGATTCCATGAACATGTGGCTGGTGACTGTGTACGGTATCATCTTGGCTAAGCTGGACTCAGAATTTACATTTCTCAGAATTTCCTTTCTTGCATTACACCAGGTTAGGAATGGCAACAAGAGACATTTACATAAACTTTGGAAAGCTGAAGTGAAGCTGCTGCCTTGACAGTCTGAAGATCAGAAAAGAGCATGAGACACACTGTCGCTGATCTGCTAGTTCACCTGGTTCAGTTGGACTCTCCAGGCTCGCAGCTCCTCCAGTTCCTGCCAGAGGACTTCCTTCAGCTACTGCAAGTCCCCAACCAATCTGTCCTTAAAGGATCCACTTTAACCTTATGGGTTACAGTTACTTCTTCTCTCCTCCACTTTAGGCCCAGCTTTTCTCTTTTACAGCCAGTCCTACAGACCTACAGCAACTTCAGGTCCACACAAGATGTAGATACAACAGGCTTCCTTTACCAGCTCCCAAAATTGTGTAGGGTGTAATCCTTATAATAAATCCCTCATTTCAGATCACTCATTGTGGTTCTCTTCCCCTGACTGAACTTAACTTACATAGTCAAACCCTTCCAATCTTACTTTTTCCTCTAACTTTCCTTGGGTGATGAAAGGAAGCTTCCTAAGGAAATGTACTGTGCCATCCTGTTGCAGATGGAATGAATGGCCATCACAGTCATGTGACTCAGGAATGCACAGTCACCAGTGTGTTTGTTCGCTCCCGTCCCCAGCAGCTGGGAGCAGGGCCAACACCAGTATCACAGACTATTCTTTATAAAAGAAATGCTTCGTCTTCAATCTAGGGCACTCAATGTGCTCAGATGCAAAGGAGGCAATTCTCAATCCCTTTTAATCATATATAGGACTGAGGAGAGTCCTAGTCATCCCTCAAACTTCTAGAGTTCTTAAGCTTCTTAAACCCCACTGTTATGGATCAAATTGTGTCCCCCAGAAAGATACGCTGAAGCCCTAACCCCTTCTGGTGAATGTGACTTTGTTTGGGGAGATTAGGGTTTTTCTTTGCAGATATTATCAGTTAAGGAAGTCATACCAGAGTGAGGTGGGCCATAATCATAATTCCTTCTGAATGATGTCTTGTAAGAGAGAAGGATAGACATAGAAACAGAGTCACACACAGGGAGAAGATACATCTACAAGCAGCAAAGGAACACCAAAGATTCCCAGCAGCCACCAGAAACTAGAGGAGAGGCAAAGCCCTCAGAAGAAATTGACATGGCTGATACCCTGATGTGGACTTCTAGCCTCTAAAGCTGTGAGAAAATAAATATCTGTTCACTAACGTCATTCTTTGTGGTATTTTGTTATGGCAACCTTAGGAAACTCAGACACCACCATAACCAGAACAGAACAGAAAGGGTTTTTCTGCTTTAAAAATGTCACCGTAGAGTCCAAGCCCACAACCTCCGTGGTCCTTTCAGAAGCAGGAGAAAGAGCAGATGAGCCTCGCATACTATGGAGTTGGTGCAATTGTTCAATTGTCTAGGCAACCAGAACCACTGACTCAAACATTTCTGTTAAAAACTTTCCAGGGGTACTTATCCTTATGTCAGCAGAAAAATTATTTTTAGGGACAAAAGGTAACTTCTAGAGTTTAATGTTGCTTCAGCCATAGCAAAGCTGAGGAGACTTTGTGCAGCCAGGGTATGTTGAGGGATCTGGTGTGCACAACAAGCTTAAACTCTTTAATGACTAACAGTGCCTCATGTGGGCAGTGCACTTGTCATGATGCTTGTTATACCTTATCTCACCTGAACCTACAGTCATCCTATTATGGTGACCGGGGTTACTATAATGGCCATTTTACAGATGAGGAAAACGGAGACTCAGTCTCTACTAGTCTGTGGCCATGTGACCATTGAAATGACTTTCCATGATCACATGGCCACGGACTGGCAGAGACTGAGAAAGAGCCCAGATATTCCAAGTCTCAGCCTGAGGGTTTCCACTACATCACACTAACTTCAGAAAGTTGCTCTTGCACATAAATATCACTTTACAAATAGACCAGGAAGTTTCCATCTTGCCTGGGTGGGGTTCACCAAGTCAACCAGGTTGTTCCACTCAATGACCAATTATCAGACAATCAGGGTGAGCGTCCAGGCCTAAAGATGAAAAAGAGCAAGGTACAGTCTATTCATTTGATATATCTAAAGCCATCATGTTTATTAAGAGCTTGACTGGTTTTCAGCCTTCAAAATAATTCCAGGCTGTCATTCAGGGAGAAATAACCAAATAGAACATCTCCAAAGAAAGAAAGTGTCCATAGGAGGCACAACATCTCCACTACCCCACCCACATGTCCTGCAACAGGAGACGTGAAATGCTTTCTAACTGGCCTCTACTCCTAGTTAGGGGTTCGGGATTGAAATTGTGTCCCCCAAAAAGATCCTAACCCCTGCACTGGTGACTGTGACCTTGTTTGAGGAGACAGGATTTTTCTTTGCAGATATCAGTTAACCAAGTCATACCAGAGTAGAGTGGGTCCTAACCCTAATGCCTTCTGAGTGGTGTCTTAAAAAGAGGAGGACAGATACGGAGACAGTCATACACAAGGGGAAGATACATCTATAAGCCAAGGAATGCCAAGGAATGCCCAAGGCTATAGGAGCTGAAAGACACAAGGAAGGGTCTTTCCCTAGAGCTGACAGAGCATAGCCCTGCTGACGCCCTGAATTTGGACTTCTAGCCCCCAGAACTGTGAGAAAATAAAATTCTGTCCTTTAAAGCCACCCACTGTGTGATATGTTCTTATGGCAGCCCTAGGGAGCTAAGACACTTAGTCTCAGGAAAAATCTAACAAATCTCAGTTCCCTTGTGTGTAAAATGAGGAACTGGAGTAGATACTCCCAAACGTCCCTTACAGATGTAACTTTCTATGATTGGTGAAAAATGCCTGAGGGGAACCATGGTGTCATGGGGATGAGAGTCTCCAGAAAAGCGGATTCGAGCACTCACTTTGCCTCTCACTAGCTACATGACATCAGGCGACTCTGTTAGCCTCTCAGAGGTGAAACTGCCCATCCTGCAGGTGTTTTGTGGGAAAAAACGTACACTTAAACAACTGCAGGCTATTATTAATTATCAAAGCAGAGTCTCCCTGCTGAACCCAAACCACACGTCAGAGTCTGGCTGGGTCAGGTGCACCTGTGAGCCAGCGGGCCTCTAGGATCAGTTGCCTGAGTTGATGTGAATGGAGGAAAGGGGAACCAAAAGCAGGAAGTTTTATTGTCAGTGTCTGGGAGGGAAGCAGGAGAAATGGCTACTGCAGAAGACAGTATGGTGTGTGTGTCCTCACCCCAATCCCCAGGCCTAGAGGGCTAGGTTTGCCCTTACCTCGAGGAAGCTGCAGGTGGAAATGAGAGGCACTGTTTCTCTAAGAAACCTGTTATATCTCAGGACCCAATCAGGGTTACTTCAGAAATACCAGTTGCCCTCAAGTTGACTCCTATTCATGGTGACCCCATGTGTGTCAGAGTAGAACTGTGCTCCACAGGTTTTTCAACAGCTGATTTTTCAGAAGTAGATTGCCAGGTCTTTCTTCTGAGGCACCTCTGGGTGGACTCAAACCTCCAACCTTCCAGTTAGCAGCTGAGAACGTTAACCATTTGCACCATCCAAGGACTCCAGGGTCACTTCAGGATTCAAGAGATGAAGAGTGACACCGTTGGAGAATGGAGACATTTTGACATGGGACCACAGTGTTGCTCTGAGTACTGAGGTTGACCCATAAAGACCAATGTTTGGCACTGAAGGGCTCCCACCAGGGACAATGCTAGGCCTAGAAGCAGAACTCCCCTCCTCCCCCAGGGCACCTACAACAGTGATCACCCACAGGAAAGTGTATAAATATGTGTAGAGAGAGATTCATATCATGGAAATGTAGAGGCTGGAACATCCCAAGCCTGTGGGTCAGGCTGGAGGCTTCTTCTGATTCACGTAGCCACAAGGCTGGCAAACCCAAGATTGGCAGATCAAACAGCAGGGCTCTTGCTCACAGGCTGTAAAGACCAATGAATCCCAAGATCAGCAGGCAAGATGGCAGGTAAGCTGCTAGCTCAAGTCCCAAGAACCAGAAGTCAGACAAACAGGAGCCAGCTCAGGATCGGATCCAGAGCAAGCAAAAGCCTGCAAGCCTTGCCAGAAAATCCACCTATATTGGATGCAGGCCACAAACCCAAGGAAATTTCCTTTCAACTGATTGGCTGCTCACAGCAGATCCCATCATGGAGGTGGTCACATTATATCGATCTTATCATGGAAGTGATCACATCATCATATGACTGCCAAACTACATTGTAACTACCGAACCACTGAGAATCATGGCCGAGCCAAGTTCACACACAATCTTAACCATCACACTCATATATTTCCACTAGCAGTTTGTGGACAGGGGATACTGGCAGGGAGTACAATAAAAGAAAACTGCACGTGAGCACATAGAAGGTCCTTCAGGGATACCCAAAGTCTCCCCACTTGGGAAGAAGGAGTGTATTCATTTCAATATGATCCAACAAATGCCCATAAGCTAAAGAGGTGGGGATATGTGGGTTCTACTCCACTAGATAGAAGTCCTGGTGGTGTAGTGGTTAAAGCTCTCGGCTGCTAACCAAAAGGTCCGTGGTTCGAACCCACCAACTATTCAGCAGGAGAAAGATGTGGCAGTCTGCTTGCATAAAGATTTACACCTTGGAAACCCTATAGGGCAGTTCTACTCTGTCTTATACGGTCAAAATGGGTCAGAATCAACTTGCAGGCAACAGGTTTTTCATATTTCTCTAGATTAGCTTTGAGTGGGCAGGATGAGAAAAATACTTATCCCAAAAATCCATCCAATCAATAGAAACTATAGAGTAAAAATTCAAAATAACCTTTATTTTTCTGATATTTATACTTATGAGATCATTCTTTTTAAGTTACATTTATTTAAAAAAGAAAGTTTTTCCATAAACATATTTTTCCTTTACCATTTAACAATAAATTGACTCTCAATTCGTTGTTTTCAGAAAAATGTCAACTAACAGGCTGACCCCTGTTTTTTAGCCAGAAGATGTGATTTTGTTGATGCCTCCTGCTCAGTATTTCTTAAAAATACTGAATTTCAACTCCTTCTGTTTATAAAAGGAAAAGTATTTTTTAATGCCATCAGTGCTATCAGATAGTCATATTATGTCAGATTGTCACAGTATGTGGCAGCGTCTCAGGGTATAAGATTTGCTCTGTATTACATGAAATCTTACGTGATAAATTACGTGATATATTAAGTTGTAGTATTCGTCATCTACCTGCCAGAAGTTCAAGCCGGATTTAGAAGAGGACGTGGAATGAAGAATATCATTGCTGATGTCAGATGGATCCTGGCTGAAAGTGGAGAATACCAGAAAGATGTCTACCTGTGTTTTATTGACTAGGCAAAGGCATTCAACTGTGTGGATCATAACAAATTATGGGTAACATTGTGAAGAGTGGGAATTTCAGAACACTTAATTGTGCTCGTAAGCAACCTGTACATAGACCAAGAGGCAGAAATTCAAACAGAACAAGGGGATACCTCATGGTTTAAAATCGGGAAAGGTGCGCATTAGGGTTGTATCCTTTCACCATACTTATTCAACCCGTATGCTGGGCAAATAATCTGAGAAACTGGACTATATGAAGAAGAACACAGCCTCAGGATTGGGGGAAGACTCATTAACAACCTACGGATATATGCAGAGGACAAAACCTTGCTTGCTGAAAGTGCAGAGGACTTGAAGCACTTACTGACGAAGATCAAAGACTGTAGCCTCCAGTAAGGATTACACTTCAACATAGAGAAAACAAAAGTCATCACAACTGGACCGATAAACAACAACACGATAAACGAAGAAAAGTTTGATGTCATGGATTTCATTTTACTTGGATCCACAATCAACGCCCATGGAAGCAGTAGTCAAGAAATCAAAAGACATATTCTACTGGGCAAATCTTTTGCAAAAGACCTCTTTAAAGTGTTAAAAAGCAAAGATGTCACTTTGAGGACTAACATGTACCTGACCCAAGCCATGATATGTTCAATCGTCTCAAATGCATGCGAGAGCTGGACAATGAATAAGGAAGACTGAAGAAGAATTGATACCTTTGAATTATGGTGTTGGTGAAGAATACTGAACATACTATGAACTGCCAGAAGAATAAACAAATCTGTCGTAGAAGAAGTACAGCCAGAGTGCTCCTTAGAAGCTAGGATGGCGAGACTTTGTCTTATGCCCTTTAGACATGTTATCAGAAGGGATCAGTCCCTGGAGAAGGACATCATACTTGGTAACGTAGAGGGTCAGCTAAGAAGAGGAAGACCTTCAAGGAGGTGGATTGACATAGTGGCTGCAAAAATGGGCTCAAACATAGCAACAACTGTGACAATGGAGCAGGACATGGCAGTGTTTTTTCCTTTGTACATGGGGTCACTATGAGTTGGAAACAACTTGATCTCACCTAACAACAACATTCCTCACCTATAAAACTGAGGGGGCTGTGCAGATGTATTTAAAGGGATCATCCAGCTTTAGTATCACATCTTACTATTTGCAGTATAACTTGTAAACTCTTTACACAGGAATAAACAATTTCCTCAACCCTCCAGGACTTCCTAAACTACTGAGTGGTATATGACAAACAAAGGACTTTAAGTAAAGACAATTTTATTTTAGATTGAAATAGTATTGATTGCATTATTAAATTCCTGCTAATTTAATTATTAATAATAACTATGATGGATGAAGACTCATTTTGATTTAAGTTCCATTAAGTTAATTTTGTAACATAAAACAGCTTACCACAAAAAAAGTGAAAATGGAATATATCATGTTTGTTTGAATACCATAGAATATATATTATATGATTTTATACCTGTAAATATATAGATGTAAAAATTACATACGTATATATATCAAAAGGAGCCCTGCTGATGCAGTGGTTAAAGTGCTCAGCTGCTAATCGAAAGTTTGGTGGTTCGAACCCACCAGCCGCTCTGCAGGAGAAAGATGTGGCTGTTTGCTCACATAAAGATTACAGCCTTGGAAACCCCAGGGGTCAGTTCCACTCTCCTATAGGGTCACTATGAGTGGGAATCGACTTGACTGGCAATGGGGTTATATACATTGAAATGTAAATTGAAATTTAAGTGAACATTAAAGCAACAAGAGTAGGCTTTTTCATAACTTTTGTATTTAGGTTCTAAATTAATTGAGAAAGAAAGTTTTACATTTTTGCTTGTAAACCTTTCTCCACAAATAATATATTAAAACTTCCCCATAGGGTTTCCAAGACTGTAAATCTCTACGGAAGACAACTGTCACATCTTTCTCCCATGGAGCTGCTGGTAGGTTCAAACCACTGACCTTCTGGTTAGCAGCAGAGTGCTTAATCACTGTGCTACCAGGGCTCCTTATGTAGTCTTTATTTCTAATAAAGTGCATATAATTATTTAGCACTGTTACTCTGTAAACATTAGATTTTGAAGTTCTAGAAACATCTCAATGTATTACATAAGAATTTTGACCCGATGAAGTCAATTTATGAAGATTATTTTAAGATTAATTTATAGACTTATACCTATGTTTCAGCATCAATGTTCTTTATGATCCTGTATTTAACAGACATTCCATTATGGATATAAATATTAAAATATATGAATCAGAATAAAAATCATTTCTAACTGTAATGCCACAAAGAAAGGAAGTGTTCACGGAGAAAGAAATTAGTGGAGTGATGGAACCAGGAGCAGCCGCCCAACAGTCTCATGTGTTCACTAATCCAAACTCAGAACCTCTCAAACTATTGTGCTGTGAAGGGAAAAAAATAATAATTACTTATATTTACTGATTTTTTAAAAAAGACAGCATTCTGATCCCCCAAAATATGCTGCAAACCCCAAAATTAACAACCACTGCTTAGGAAATGTCACAATATTGAATCATCTTTTAAAAGGTTCTGCTGTAACTAAGTAAGTTCTGTTTGTCAGTATCACCAGGGCTTGGGGAGAGACACGCCCTCACCATTGTAGACCTGGGACCGTCACCTCAAGAGAAACATATCGTTGGAACATCTATGGTATCAAAGTACATGACTTTTCACGGAAGGCAGGCTTTGCCTCTGGAAGACCCTTTCTTGCTTATTAATCCCCATTGACTTTGCTGATTGGGGATTACGTTTCTTTGGGCTTTGCACATTTTTTGGCCAACTTCTTCTTTTCCTAGTTCTAGATTACCCGTGTGGCTTGACCTGGAATTTTGTTCTCAAGCTCTCCTTTGACTCTGCAAGCCCTAGCTTCCAGTTTTGAATCCGTTCGGGATCCGTTGCTGTCCCTGACCCAGCACTCTTCCGTGACGACGCTTCAGCTGCAAGAGAGCAGCTTCTGAAACCAGACCACAGGGTTTCAAGGGAAAGGCATTAGGTTCTAAGCCAATGAGGTAGTATACATGGTAGAGAAAACTCGCGAAACGACTTTTCTGAATACAGCCCACATCTTACATTTGAATATAAAAAAAATACAATGTATTTATTTAGTTATTTTCCTCTTCCAAATTGTATTTCTTTTTAAGATCAAAAAGTCAAAGAAATCTCGAGGTGGTTTTCATGCCGTTGACATTTTAAAAACATTAGAACACCTTCACTGAATTGCCATAAATTCAATGTAACTTAATGGAAAAGTTTATAGTGTTTGTTTTCTTTCTTTGGTCAGGAAAATTTTTACAAATCCTCCCTATCACTGCTAATTGCTATTTTTCAGTTCCCGGTATGCTCTTGTTAACCTAGCACAGCAGGGTCAGACCGAGAAATTTTGTGGATGGAATAGAAACATCGCGTGCACATACAAAGCATAGTTTACACTGAGCTGTGTCCTATCATTCACCAACGCCTCCGCTAGCAACGGGACAAGGAGGTTTTCTTGCAACTGTAAAGGTGGGCAGGGGGCGTCTATGCCCATTGAGAAGCGGCAGAGGCAAACGCAGCTGATAACGGAGTGATCCCTTTCTCTCAGGAAGCGACTTCACACTATTGAGAGGGCAGAAGGGAGTGGTGAAGCTCAGCAGTTTGTACCTACCCTGCCCAGCATTCGTGAGAGGAGGGCCTCAGAGACTTAATTCAGGCCGCTATTATGGACTGTAGGAGCCCTGGTGGTGCAGTGGTTGAAGGGCTCAACTGCTAACTGAAGGTTCCAACCCACCAGCTTATCTGTGGGAAAGATTACAGCCTTGGAAACCCTATAGGGCAGTTGTATCTATCTTATAGGGTCGTTTGGAGGCAGAATCTACTCAATGGCAGTGGGTTTGGCTTTTTTTTTTCGGGGGGAGGGAGGTGGGGTTTCTCAGTATAGCTCATTTAATTAAAAATTCATATAATTTAACTTGTAATAATGTCTGCTTTTAACACTGGCTCACAAAATACCTAAAACTTTCACAGTCGGCTTTGTAGGAGCCTGTGGGAGCCAGCGGCACCACACCAGTGCCTCTGTCTCTGTCGGGGACAGAGTACTGGGCTAATTTTGGTCTGTAAGAGGATTTTAGTTTTCTGAAGCTAAATCCTGCAGAATAAAAAAGACTTTAGGCTTTCCAATGTTGAAGTTTGTTTATTCACTCCCTCCCTTCCATTCTCATGATAAAGGTCTACCTTAGTTTGCCAACTTTGCCCTGTCTCCTCAAGGTATTTTCCTTAGTGCGCTATGCTACTTTTTTTATAAAACCCATTGCCAACCCGTTGATTCCAACTCATAAACCAAAAAGAAGCCAAAATCGTTGCCATGAAGTCATTCCGACCCTATAAGACAGAGTAGAACGACCCCATCGGGTTTCCACGGAGCAGCTGGTGGTTTTGAACTGCTAACGTTTTTGTTAGCAGCCATAGCTCTTAACCACTGCACCATCATGGCTATAGCAGCATTTATTACCTCTGTGCTGAGATATGAGCCCTGAAGGCGCCGTGGTTAAGAGCTCCACTGGTAACCAAAAGGCCAGAAGTTCAAATTCACCAGCTGCTCCTTGGAAATTTACGGGCCGTTCTACTCTGTCCTCTGGGGTCACGATGAGTAGGAATCCTCTACGGCAACAGGTATACTGAGAAAAAAAGGCAATAAATATTCAAAATTTTCACTTCTTAATTATTTAGCTACATTATAAAATTATCTATGCTCTTAAAGTTACATATGTTTATTATATCTGTACGATAGTAATACTCTAAAGTGGTGTGCTACTGAGCTTCTCTTCCCAGCTCCTCTTTCAGTAACATGATGTTAAGTCAAAATCAGCCATGATGGGAGTATTCACACCATGGAAACTGGCAAAAGTTCTGACATTTGCAGTGCTGAAGCTGAAAGAGATTTCTATTCAATGACTGCAATTTGTACAGGATGAGAAATAGTTTAATCTCATAGGTCACGTAACAAATGTAATGACAAATTTATTTGGAAAAGAGTTAGTGAATTGGGACAAAACTCCACTCGTTAAGTTGTGGTTGAACTGCAACTATAGATTGGCTATGGATAGAAGAATTCAGCAAAAATCAACAAAAGTATTCTTTGAGAATCAGTTGGTTTTGTGAAATTTATAATCAAGTGTATTGTATAGTTTATTATTTTTTTAAATTTTGTGCTACACATTTGTATTTAGTAATAGACATGTATACAGAGCCTGGTGGCACAGTGGTTAAGCATTTGGCTGGGCTGGCAGTTCAAATCCACCAGCCACGCCTTGGAAACCCTATGGGACAATTCTGTCCCATAGGGTCACTATGACTCAGAACCAACTTGATGGCAAGAGATTTTTTGTTATTTTTTTCTTTAAATATATATACACATATACTTTTTTTTTAGAGCTAGTGATTAAAAATTTACTAACATATCATTGGACATCAGACACATGGATAGTTATGGGACACCATGGGATTAGATCCCCATTTATTCTCCCTGAATTTGTGGACCCTGAACATCCCCAAATTTCATTTAAATCTATGAGATGAATCTTTTTATCTATAAATTTGCTTGAATTTGCTCACATATTTAGCCTATATGATCTCAGGGGTAATGAGGTCCATATTCCTTATTCATGCTTCATATGATTTTACAAAAAAAAAAAAAAATCTCTCTAATCAAGTAGTGTTCAGGCTTGTTTTAAAATCAATTGCCCAGAATACATAAGAAACTTAACAAGTGTTAGTTCTAGGAAGTGAGACTGGGGAGTCAGGAAAGGAAGCAAAGGAAGATTTTTATTTTCATTCTATACCAGTCTAAATTGATTCCCTGAGAAAGAGGGAATATCAGAAGTTCAGGTAAGAGAAGGAGGCTCAGAAATGTATTGTGTGGCATGGAAAGCAGATTTTTGTTTGTTTATGTTTATCTTATTATATTAAAGAAGTTACCCAAATAACTTACAGAAGTTCGTATAACACAATAAGACAAATTAATAAGAACAAAACAAAGATAAAGGAATAATCATAATAGCATAGAAAGGGGGAGCCATGGCTAAAGTTAGCATACTAACATGCATGCCCTGAGGTCTTGCATCGTTGCTAAGCATGGACTGAGAATTCACCTCGACAGATGGGAAATCCAGACATCATCATAGAAGATAATCAGCGTTGTCAGACTGGTTTACACAGACTTCTGGGCTTACATACCTCTTGCTCACCTGTGAACATCACTGAGGAAGACTTTGTGGAGCCATTTGCAGACTAGCTTGAAGCACGTAAGTTCACAGAACCCCTGATCTTTACCAAACCAGTCCTTCCCTCTGGTGGAGCTTCTGGCTCCTATCAGCTGAACAGATAAATATTCCAATGTTTTAGGATTCCACACTGAAGTGGTCCTTATGGAAGTCAGAAAGCTAGATAAGACAAGCTATTAAAATCTATTAAGAAGTTAGTTCAATGAGTACTTCATACAGCACTCCAGAATCACTGGACAGGCCTGTCACCTAATTGTCCCTCAAATGGTTCCTTTGATTAAGCTACTCTCTGTAACCTAGAAGTCTACCCCTCTCTTCCACCCATAATCAAATTTTACTGTCACTTAAGGCCCAACTCAAGGTCCAGTTGCTCCATTATTTGATCACATATTAATTGATTGAAAGGCTAACCTCGTCTCCATGAATAAATCTAACAATTTTCCTGGCCACTTCCCAGCCAAAAATTATGTGAGATTTGAGGCCTGTTAGCAATAGGCACGCCTAGATAAATGAATAAAATTACATAGCTACCTTATATGCGTAGAAAGAAAGTCCTAGGACCACAGCCTAACAAGAAGAATCAACAAGGCAACTCTTTTTAATCCTGAAATACTGTGTTGTATGAACATCACACTCAGACACTGGGAAAATTACATGGAATACACTTCCATTCAGACATATTCCTTAAAAACACATTTTATCTGGAAAAACAATTTAATTTCTTTTAGGAAAAGAACTGTATCATAAAACATACTTAGACTTCCACTTACAGGAAAATGGAGTAAACGTACTTTCCCTATTCCTTCCACTAAGTACAGCTAAAAACCCTAGTGGAGGGAAGTGTGTGTGTGTGAGTGTGTGTGTGTGTGTGTATGCTCGCGCGTGTAATTTATATGCATAAAACAAATACAAAGGTGGAGAGTAGAAGACAGGGTGGCCAGGAAGCTCAGGAAGTGAAGAACGATGCAGTGGTGATTTTTCTGGGTCTTTTTTCTTTTTTTACTTCATATTCCAGACTTGGAGCTGAAGAAACCAGCAACCTGGAAATGCCAATGGGTGCAAAAAAAAAAAAAAAAAAATCCCTCTTTAGTCAAAGTACCAGGAACGTCTAGCAAGGCAGAAAACTTTTAAACAATAACCGTTCTGCTCCAGCCAAACACCACACACACACACACACACACAAATACCTGTGTCCTCACCACCAACCCCACCAGCAAAGGCCACGTGGGAAGTCCAGACTTCCACTCTCATGAGGCTGTGATGAGGCACCTCAGTGTTCCCACTGGGATAGTATCAGAGAAGACCAAGTAGGGAGCCAAAATTTTCATACCTGCCAGTCAGTAACAAGATCCCCCCTCTACAATGTCAGTGGAGACTACATAAGGGGCCAGTACTCCCACCCCAGCCCAGCAGTAACAAGGTCGCCCACTTTAGGTGTCAACAAAGGCCAGTTGGGAACTTGCACTGCTATCTCCGACAATCATAGGTCAATCACCCCCACCAACCATGCCAGAGTGGTGACAGAAAACCAGTTAAAACTGAAGGCTTAAGTAAGATCCAGAATTTCATAATACAAAACTGTCCAGAATGCAATCAAAATGCACTTGTCATACCAAGAACTAGGAAGATGTCAAACTGAGTGAAAAAACACCATCAATTGATGCAAACACGGAGATGGCAAAGACGTTAGAATTATCTGACAAACATTTTAAAGCAGCCATGATAAAAATTCTTCAACAAGCCATTATGAGCATGCTTGACAAAAGGAAAGAATAGGAAACTTCAGCAAAGAAATAGAATGTCTCAGTAAAGAAGTAGAAGATATGATGAAAAATTAAGAATTTTAGAACTGAAAAATATAATCAACAAAACAAAAATGTTAATGAATGAGGTCAATAACAGAATAGAGGTGAGAGAAGAAAGAATCCATGAACTAGAAGATAGAACAATAGAAATTACACAATTTGAACAATGCCAAAATTTTGCTATTGATCTTCTGTTCCTTATTGGTTTTCTAATATAAGGATAGACATATGGACTAATGGAATAGAATTGAGAGTCTACATATAAACTCATACATCTATGGCCAATTGATTTTTGACAAAGTTACCAAGTTCATTCAATGGGGAAAGAGTGGGTTCTTTAATAAATGTTGCTGGAACAACTGGATCTCCAGATGCAAAATAATAAATTTGGACCCATACTTCACATCATATACAAAACTTAACTCAAAATGGACAAATGACTTAAACATAAGAACTAAAACTTTAAAACATTTAGAAAAAAACAGGGGTAAATCTTCAAGACCTTGTTTTTGACAATGTATTCTTAGATATGACATCAAAAGCAGAAGCAACAAAAGAAAAAAATAGATAAACTGGACTTCATCAAAAAAAAAATGCATTGAAGGACTTTACCAACAAAGTGAAGGGACAACCAACAGAAAGGGAAAAAATATTTGGGAGCCCTATGTTTGATAACTGTTTAATCTCCAGAATAGATAAAGAAATCCTACAACTCAACAACAACAAAAACAATCTAAAAATGGGCAAAGGACTTGAATAGATCTCAAAAAATATATCCAAATGGTCAATAAGCACACGAAAAGATGTTCAATGTCGTTAGTCACTAGAGAAATGTAAACCAAAACCACAATGAGATACTACCTCATGCCCACTAGGATGACTATTTATCAGGAAAACAGAAAAAAAGGGTTGGAGAGGATGTGGACAAACTGGAACTCTTTGTACATTGCTGGTACGAATAAAAATGGTACAACTGCTATGGAAGACAGCTTTGCAGTTACTTAAATAGTTAAACATAGAATTACCAGTTACTTAAATAGTTAAACATAGAATTACCAGTTACTTAAATAGTTAAACATAGAATTACCATTAAAAAAAACCCGTTTGCCATCCAGTCGGTTCTGACTCAAAGCAACCCTATAGGACAGAGTAGAACTGCCCCACAGGGTTTCCAAGGAATGCCTGGTGGATTTGAACTGTCAACCTTTTGGTTAGCAGCCGAACTCTTAACAATTATGCCACCAGGGTTTCCAGAATTACCAGATGACCCAGGAATTCCACTCCTAGGTTTTTACCCAAGAGAATTGAAAGCAGGAACACAAATAGGTACTTGTACATCAGTGTTCATTGCAGCTTTATTCACAATAACCAAAAGGTGGAAACAACTCAGGTGTCCATAAACAGATGAAAAGATAAACCAAATGTGATATATCCATACAATAGAACATTATTTAGCCTTAAAAAGAAATAAAGTTCTGATACATGCTACCACATGGATAAACTTTGAAAATATTATGCTAGTGAAATAAGTCAGACATAAAAGGACAAATACTTTATAATCCCACTTATAGTAAGTACCTAGAATAGGGAAATACATAAAGACAAAAGTTTGTTAGTGGCTATCAGGGGCTGGGGGAAGGACGGAATGGGAATTATTGCTGAAAAAGTATTGAGTTTCTGCTTGAGATGATGTAAAACTCTTGAATTGGATAGTGATGGTGGTAACACAACATGGTGAATGTAATTAAAGTCACTGAATTCTATACTTAAAATGGTTAAAATGGCAAACTTTGTGTTATATATAATTTACCAAAATAGAACTTTTTTTTAAATTTAGTGATTTAAATGCACCAATTAAAAGACAGAGACTGGCAGAGTAGATTAAAGAACTTGACCCAATTATATGCTGTCTGCAGGAAACTCACTCCATATGTAATGATAAAGGCAGGTTCCAAATAAAAGGATGAAAAAAGGTATGCCATGCAAACATTAATTGAAGGCAAGAAGAGTGGCTATGTTAATATCAGATAAAGTAGAGTTTAGAGCTAAGAAAATTACCAGAGACAGAAAGGAACATTACATATTACAAAGAGGTCAATCTCCCAAGCAGATAAATCCTTAATGTATATGCACCAAACAACAGAGCTGTAAAATATGTGAAGCAAAACTGATAGAAATGAAAGCAAAAATAGACATTCATAATTATAGTTGAAACTTCAGCACCTCCCTCTCAACAATTCAAAGAACAGCTAGATAGAAAATCAGCAAGGATATAGAAGAACTTAACAATACTATCAACCTCAGGATGTAATCGACATTTATAGAACAATCCACCAATATCAGCAGAATACACATTCAAGTGCCCACAAACATATAGCAAGATACATCATAATCTGGGCTGTAAAACAACCTCAACAAAAATAAAAGAATTGAAATCATACAGTGTGTTCTCCAACCACAATGGGATCGAGGTAGAAATCAACAACAGAAAAATAAGTAGGTCTGCAAACAATTAGAATAAAACAACACACGCCCAAGTAATCCCTGGGTCAAAGAGAAAGTTTCAAGGGAAATTTAAAAAAAAAAAAAACACAATAAATTCAGTGAAACTGAAAATACAACAATTTGCAGGACACAGGTAAAGCAGTGCTGAGAAGGAAATTTATAGTATTAAATGCATGCATTAAGGAGCCCTGGTGGCACAGTGGTTAAGAGCTCATCTGCTAACTGAAAGCTCGGTGGTTGGAACCACTCGAGGAGAAAGATGTGGCAGTCTACTTCCCTATAGGACAGAGTAGAAGTGTCCCATAGGGTTTCCAAGGAGTGGCTAGTGGATTCAAACTGCCAGTCTTTTGGTTAGCACCTGAGGTCTTAACCATGCACCACCAGGGCTTCCTGTAAAGATTACAGCCTTGGGAACCTAAGGGGCAGTTCTACTCTGTCCTATAGGATGGCTATGAATTGGAATAGACTTGAGGGCAACAGATTTTAAATGCATACATTAAAAGGGAGGAAACGATTCAAATCAATAATCTTAGCTCCCACCTCAAGAGCCTAGGAAAAAAAGAGCAAAATAAACCCAAAGCAAGTAGAAGAAAGGAAATAATAAACTAAGGCAGAAATCAATGAAATTGAAAAGAGAAAATCAAGGAAACAAAGATCTGGTTCTTTGAAAAAGTCAGTAAAATTGGCAAACTTCTAAAAAGACTGACAAAGAAGAAAAGAGAAGAAACAAACTAGCAAACTCAGGAGTGAAACAGGAGAGATCACCACAGACTCTGCAGATATCAGAAGGATAGTGAGAGAATACTATGAACAGCTCTACACACATAAATTTGACATCCTAGAAAAAATGGACCAATTACTCAAAAAACACAAACTACCACAAGTCACTCAACATTAAAGAGATAATATGAAAAGCCCTATAAAATATTAAGAAAAATGAATTTGTCAATTAAAAACCCTAAAAAATAAAATCCTCAAGTCCCAGTGGTTTCACTGGAGAATTCTACCAAACATATTTTTAAACAACTAACACCAATTTTACACAATCTCTTGCAGAAAATAACAAAGGAGGGAACAATTCCCTAATTAGTCTTACAAGGCTAGTATTACTCTTATGGAGAGGCCTTGGTGATTCAGTGGTAGAGTTCTCAGCTTCCATGTGGGAAACCCAAGTTCAATTCCAGCCAATGCACCTCAAGTGCAGCCACCAAGTCTTTCATGTTGCTGTGATGCTGAACAGTTTTCAGCGGAACTTCCAGACTGAAAAAAGTCTGGCAATCTTCTTCCAAAAAATCAGCCAATGAAAACCCTATGGATCACAACAGCCCCATCCGCAACTGTTCGTGGGGATGGCACAGGACCAGGCAGCGTCTTGTTCCATTGTGCATGGGGTCTCCATAAGTCAGGGGCTGATTCTACAGCAGCTAATATACAACATTACTCTGATACGAAAACTAGATAAAAGAAGAAAGGAAGGAGGGGAGGAAGAAGAAAGAGAGGAGGGAAGGGAGGAGGGGAAAAAGGAAACAAGAGAGGAAGGAAGGGAAGAAGGGAGACAGATTTACAGACATACTAGTTCCTCACCAAAGAACTATTTGCTATTAAACTTAAATTTAGGACTCTCCCCCTAAGAGATTCAGGTTGGTATGATATGCTTAACAATCATATTCCTCTTTATATTTAAGTATCAGTAGAGAGCCAAGTCTACTTGTGAGGATTCTTGTTTTCTTTATGTAGAGATGCAATCCATACTGAAGGCTGTGGTCTTTGATCTTCATCAGTAAGTGCTTCAAGTCCTCTTCAAATCCTTACGACTGGACCAATAAGCAATATCATGATAAAACTAAAAACCCAAACCCGTTGCTGTCAAGTCAATTCCAACTCGTGGTGACCCTATAGGACAGAGTAGAATCGCCCCATAGGATTTCCAAGGAGCGGCTGGTGGATTCCAACTCCTGACCATTTGCTTGGCAGCCGAGCTCTTAACCACTGTGCCACCACGGCTCCAAAAATCATGATAAATGAAGAAAAGATTGAAGTTGTCAAGAATTTCATTTTATTTAGATTTACAATCAACACCCATGTAAGCAGCAGTCAAGAAATCAAACACCTTATTGGACTGGGCAAATTAGCTGCAAAAGACCTCCTTAAAGTGTTAAAAAGGATGGCCAAGTGGTCTACGGCTCCAGACTCAAGATTTTGCTTCCCGTGCTCTGAGTTTCTGGTCTCCAAATAGAGGCATGGGTTCCAATCCCAATTCTGACGCAGTTCTATTTTGGAAACCCTGATAGTGTAGTGGTTAAGAGCTACAGCTGCTAACCAAAAGGTCAGCAGTTCAAATCCATCAGGCACTCCTTGGAAACCTTATGAGGCAGTTCTTCTCTGTCCTATAGGGTCTCTATGAGTCGAAATCGACTCGACAGCAACGGGTTTTTTTTTTTTTTTAAGTGTTAAAAAGCAAAGATGTCACTTTGAGGACTATCGTGCACCTGACCCAAGCCTGATATGTTCAATTGCCTCACATGCAGGCGAAATCTAGACAATGAATTAGGAAGACTGAAGAAGAATTGATGTCTTTGAATTACTGTATTGGTGAAGAATATTGAATATAGCATAGACTGCCAGAAGAATGAACAAATCTATCTTGGAAGAAGTACAGCCAGAATGTTCCTTAGAAGTGAGGATGGCAAGACTTCATCTCACATACTTTGGACACGTTATTAGGAGGGAGCAGTCACTGGAGAAAAACATCATGCTTGGTAAAGTAGAGGGTCAGTGAAAAAGATGAAGACCCTCTACAAGACAGATGGACACAGTGGGTGCAACAACGGGTTCAAACATAGCAAAGATTGTGAGGATGGCACAGAACTGGGCAATGCTTCGTTCTGTTGTCCATAGAGTCTCTACAAGTTGGAACCGACTTGACAGCATCTAACAACAACAACAGAAGGCCAAAATTATAAAGCAGAAATAATATAGAATTAGGATTAAGAAGAGATAGTGAAGGTGCTTCCTCTGCATCAGTGGTTTTCAGACTTTAGTGTACATCACCATCCCCTGGAGGGCTTGTTAAAACACAGATTTCTGAACCTCCACCGGGAGAGTATCTGATTCAGTAGATCTGAGGTGGAGCCTGAAAATTTGCATTTTTAACCGGTTCCCAGTGATGCTTATGCTACTGTTCCAGAAATCATACTTTGAGCACCACTACTTTACTACTTAGGAGTTCTGTGACCATGAGTCCACATGTAGCCTCTCCAAGTCTCAATATCCTCATTTGTACAATCATTGAGCAATAATATCTACCCAAACTATCTAAAACTGGAGGTTAGAAAATAAATATAAAAAAATGTATGTGAAAACATTTTATAAATTAGAAAGCATTGTATAAATCTATTCTTTCATTCAAAAAATATATAGTTTACAAATGTATTGTGTGCTGGCACTATGTTAAGAGCTGAGAATAAATCAGTCATTGGTGCTTACAGTCTAGTCTGGAAGACAAACATTCAATAGATAATTATTTAATTGTGAATGTAAATAAATATTTGTAATTAACAGAAATAGATGAACAATGGCTTAAAATTTTGACACGTAAGGCAGTATAGTAAAAATGCATGACTAAAAAAATTAAACCAAGTAAATGCCAACTAGTAAGGCCATAGAAAGATTAAAGACGAAACTGTGTCAACTCCTTAGCTATACTTAAGAGTCCTGGATTCTGTATATAGAAAAATTAGTTAAAGAAATAATCTCAGACCCTCCTAAATTACTGTCAGCAAGTCGAGTAAGTTTTGTGGTATTTATAGTGTGTAAGATACAGCAATCAGAGCATAAAAGAGCAATTGAAGAGGGGAAATATATTCAATATTCATTGCAAGCACCTTCAGGAAGCAGTCCCAACCATTTACTTCTAGCTTTCAACAATACTTTGTGCTTTGCAAGTTATTAATCAGAGCCACAGCATGACTGCCTTTATGAAATCTGACTAGAAACATAATAGATGCTTTCCTTACTTAAGCCCACACTGCAGACTAAGCTTTAGGCCAAAATGCATCCTCTTATGTGGGAGGCAAGCTCACCAGAAGGTTCTCTGGGAGGATTTTATCTTTGGGCAAGGGCTTCAAAGGTTTCCTAAGCAGGCAGTGAATAGGGCTCTGTCCACCCTCAAAGACTAGCCAGCAGGCTGGAAGAGTCAGACGCTACTCATTTGCTTTCGGTGACAAATTGGGAATTTGCTCACAAATCTGAAAATCCAGCCAAACCAGTGTGGGGTTCAATTGGAGGCTCCCTTTCACACTGTTCTGGGCCCTTATAAAACTAAAAGTTTTATTCTTTTTCCATGCTCAGTACTTTAAAAAGACAAAATATGTCATTACCTCAAAGAGGTTTCGACAAACTCTTTATGGAAGAGGGCTTTGTTTTCCTGAATTCATTCTCCAGGAAAAGAACGAATTTTCAACTTGAAAATGGAATTTACCTTTGTAGCTCCTAGGTCATGTTTGCCAAGGGTAGGTCTACACATCTACATCAGACAGGCTTTAGGAGGTGACAGGATATCATGCAATCACTTTATTTATTTTAAAATTTTGAATCCACCTTAGGATAGTCTAATCTTCAAAAATATCTTCAAATGGTCCATTGTACCAGCATCTCTTTCTACTTTTCCTTATCTTTATCTTGGTTATTATTATTCTCCTTTCTTCTCTCCACAGTGATTCCAAGAATAGAGTTACATATCTTGATTTGAAAGACCCTAAGAATCCCACCTCACTCACTCCTCGGCATGTTTTCACGCCTAGAATTACAACATCAGTCATTCCTCATATTTGTATCACCCCTCCTTGGGTTAGAAACTGATTTCAGACTAAGACTCCTGTGTCTGTTTGCGTACATAAGGGGGAGGGTGGCAGGAGAAGGGTGGAGACATGTCAAGAAAACAGGCATCAACAAGAGGATGAATTTAAGACTGCCAGAGTTTGAATTTCTCAGGAATCAGACTCTGACTCAGAGATCTGTATGCAGGAAACATACTGGGCAGTCCTCTTAGGATTCATACCTGTGACAGGGTTAAGAAAGCAGGATTGCACAGGGGGAGAAGCTGCTCTGTGATGCAGTAACAAGAAAGACCTCAACCAATCTTACAGAGAGCTATGAAACTGTAATGGCCCTGCACGGCTACCCCATATTGTCTCACATTGGACTGGACTAGTCACTGGATGTAGACTGGGAGTCTTATCTTGGAGGAGATTATTTTCTTCATGAGATTAACCAGAGGAGAATTTAGCCACCAACACTCAGTAACTAGAGGAATGAGTGCTTAAGTCTTGAAAGAGGAGATCTGGACAACACACCACGGCATCAACGACAAAGATTAATTGTCATCCTGTCGTTTTTATAATTTTGCCTTGATCCACAAAGCTCTGAGGAGACCAGATTTGTTATTATAATATGGAATAGGAAGGATCAATGAGGATCCCAAAAAGAAACAGATGGCATATTGAAGATAGAACAGTGTCAAGAGGGTGTAACTACAACAGAACTATTTACAAAGAGGTAGGTCAGATTTAGGGAAACTACAAGGTAACCATACAGCCATTACTACTCCTAGGCCAGAAGGAATGAGAAAACAGAGAAGATGCTAAAACCTAGAAGGCAAGAATTGTGCAAAGGAAGCCAGGTTGGAAAGAGCAGAGAGCTTCATTGGAGGTGATGGTCAGCTCGAGGTTCTCACAAAGAGGGAGCCAGGCAGTAAATACATCAGCTTCACTCTCCTGCCAAGGCTCTGCAGCAGGATATTTATTGGTCAAAACACTCAGCATCCATGCTTGCTCCTATATCAAGTAATGAATATACAAGGAAGTGTCAATCTGTCTCAGCAACTTGAGACCACACCTTAGAGAACAAATTTGTAATGCTAAGCACAGTGGCAGTGAGAAGTCAACACGTGTTCAGAGATTAGGAAGGTCCAACCTCTTAAAGAGACTTTTAAAAATTTAATTTTCAAATGCGCTAGCAATGAAAGTGTCTTGGTGTTGTTTAGGGAGCAGGAGAATGAGAAAGAGAAAGACACCACAGCAAAGATGCGAGGCCAACATCCTGGGTACATATCAGATTCACCTAAGAGTTTTAACCAAAAAAAAAAGTGTGAGCTCTATAGACACCGAGTTAGACACAATGCAACTCTGACATCTGTGTCTTTAAAAATTCCACAGATGAACTTGATGCACAGTCCTGGCGAAGAACCACTATCGTAGTCCCTGAGTGGAGAGGCTCACTGTAGAAGTGCTAAGAACTCCTACAAAACGTAGAAAAAGAGATAGAGGAGAAATTCCCAAGCCAAAACAGGACATTTTGGCAATGTCCCTTAACCTTAGACTAGTTTAAAGAAAACGAGGATATAAGGTACTTAGAGAGTGCTTTCTAAAAGCTAATGCCAACCTGTTTGGCCATAATTTTATATCAGCTAATTAGTTCTTCTGGTTTCAAAATTTGCTGGACAGAGTTGCAGTTAGTATTTTCTTATAATTCTTTTGATCTCTCCTAAATCTGTGATTTTATCCTGTTTATCATTCCTAGTCTTACTGATTTGTACAATAATCAGATACCCAACAGTGTTGTCTATTTTATTTATTTTTCCAAAAATAAGCTCTTGGATATTATTTATCATATCTATCAATTTTATTTTCTATTTCAATAATACCACATTTAGATTTATTAATTCCTTCTTCCAAAGTGTTTTTCATTATTTTAATGGCCTATTACTAACTTGTTAAAGTGGGAACTTAGTTCCTTTGCTTTATATCTGTTTTTAAATTATGAAGGCATTTAAAACTACGCATTTAGCTTTTGCTAAGACTCACAGGATTTGATACGAAATGTACTCCTTTTCATCGCTCTTTAGATAGTTTGTGATTTATATTTTCTCTTTGATCTAAGAATTATCTAAATATTTGTAAATAAATTTCCAACTACTTCATATTTTTGGCATCAACTTTTTACAATTTCATAACATTATGATCTGAAAATGTGGTTTGTAAAATTTCTATTACAGTTTGTTAAACTTTTCTTTTGTGTCTAAATATCTAACTTGCTTTTGTAAATGTTTCATGAATATATGAAATAAATATATACTCTATTCAAAGAATGTAAAGTTCTGTTATGTCTGGAATCAAGTATTATTTACTTTACCTCCAACTTACCTATTATTTATTTACTAGATATGTTCAGTTCTGGAAGAAATGTATTTCAATCTGCTCCTATAATTTTATTTTAGTCAAATTTCCATTTTCATATGCTTTATGTATTTAGCTGCTGTGTTATATGGTATATATAGGTTTATAACTATTTTATCTTTTTCGTATGTTTTGCCTTCTAGTAATATAATGTCGTTCTTCATTCTGTTTGTTTTTAGTCTTTAAATTCTACTTGCCTGATAATATTATTGTCACTTGTTTATTTTTTTTTTCTGTATAGATTCCTGATATTTTCTTGCCTTGTGCTTTATTACAAACCTTCCTCTATTATTTTTTAAGGCTATTTCTTGTAAATAGGATAGCTTTATTTTTGTTCTTTAGGGTCACTATGAGTCAGAATCGACTTGACAGCAGTTGGTTTGGTTTTTTGGTTTTAGCCTAATCTGTCAGTCTTTTTTCTTTTTTTAAGAGGGAGAATTTAGTCCTTTTCCATTGGTTGTAAACATTTATATACTTGCTTTTATTTCTTCCATCATACTTTATGCCTTTATTCTTAATTGTGATTTTCTTTTTTTTTTCTGTTTAATTTTTCTAGTTTGATCAAGTTTCTAATTTTAAGTTTTCCTTAGTTAACTTAAATATTTTGTTGTACTTTTATATTTCATTAATGGCCATTTTCCCTTTCTCTGAGTTCACAATCAGACATACTATCTCTATTATTATTTGAAAACAAGATAGCAAGTATTTCCCCTATTAATGTCACTTTGTTTTCTCCAGTAGGATGCTTTCTTTTCCTCCCCACCCAACAAAACCTTGGGAACTATTGCACATTTTCTTTCCTCCACGCCCATGGTGATTCTCGGGCTTTGTTGATACAAATTAGTACTTTCAGTTCTAGACTGTTATTAGGTTTTCCCTTGCATTATGTACATTTGTTATTGAATATATGTACCATATAATTTATTATTTGAACCAAGATACTGTTGAGAATGAGACAGGGCACTGCTACTCATTGTTGCTGTTGTGATTTGCCTTCTAGTCAATTCCAACTCATGACGACCCCATGTGTGCAGACTAGAACTGCTCCATATGGTTTTCAAGGCTGTGACCTTTGGGAAGCAGATCACCAGGACCGCGTGGGTTTGAACTACCAACCTTTCAGCTGGTAGTCGAGTGCTTAGCCATTTGTGACACCCAGGGACTAAAGTGAGACAAACAGGCACAAATGAGTCCTGTTCCAGGGAAAATAGGATGACGTATGTCATGTTCCTTATTTAGCACTTGTATTACACATTTCCACTGAGACTTTCTTTATTCATGTATTTCTGGAATTTATCTTTCATTTCCTTTTTATTTTCAAGTGTTTGTCTTTTTGCTTTGAGATTGGAGGTAATTTCTTCTACTTGACTCCTAGGCCACTAATTTTGTTCCAAGCTTGAATACTATCTCTTCAATTAAATCACTGAATTTTTTAATTATATTAACTATATGGTCTTTTTTTTTTTTTTTTTAGTTGTAGTGGATTTACTTAAGTGATCGTCTTTAATGAGTATGTTCTCTCTCTCCAGAAGCTCTATTTTACTGGATGTGTGTTCTCTTTGTCCTAACTCATCTCCCCTTCTCTGGTGATGAGCAGCTCTGATGGTTATTCTATTTTGTGGGCTCACTTAGGCTCAGACTGGGCTGTGGCCACCTTTCAAGTGGCTGCAATTCTGTCAGTAGAAAGGAAGCTGATGAAGTGTCTGTTCTCCCAGATTTCCTTACATTCTCCCAGCTTCAGGGATGGGGAGGGTTCAGTCTACCCATTTAGCTCCTTTCTAGCTTCCTTTAGGCCAGCTCTTCAGAGAGAAATATTAGCTCCAGTGTGATGGTTAATGTTACTTGTTGACTTGGGTAGGCCATGATTTTTAGTGGTTCAACAAACATTATGTAATCATCCTCCATTGTGTGATCAGTTGGAAGGGGAGTTTCCTTGGGAGTATGGCTTGCATTCAATACATATGGATGTTCTGGCAAAGTTCATCCTCTCTTTCAATCCAGCATTCATCTTGTCATCCTCTGACCTCTTTTTATCGGGATGTGAGCCAACAGCCTGCTGCCAGACCTTCAGGTTTGGGGTTTATCAGCCTCTGCAACCATGGGAGTCAGGAGAAGCCTCCAGCCTGCTGCCTGATCCAAGGATTTGGAACTTGCCAGCTTCCATAATTGCATGAGCCATTTTCTTGAAATAAATCTCTCTATATATATTTATATATATGCTTCACTAGTTTTGCTCCTCTAGAGAATCCAGTCTAAGACACCCGGTTCTCTCTGCCTAATTTTCTGCAGAGCCCAAGGTCTCACTCTACCTAGATGACCACGGGCCACAGCAGAAGTTTGACTCAAGAGAGGCAAACAGACTGGAACTGGGAGTGGGGAGGTTGTGAGGTGAATTCAGGTCACCATTTTCCTAGAGTGTTCTGTAAGACTTCGTCTCTAATTTTTATAATGAAAATTACTCCTCAAGTTTTGACATATATGTTGCCTAATTAACATTAGCAGACATTAGGGTTGCATTTTTTGAAGAACACTAATCTCCTCGTCTATAAAATTTGACTCAAATTTATAAAGAACATATAATTAAATAGCCCAATAGGAATAATGAACATTAATCAAATGAGAAATGGCAAGTTGCTTGTTTTTATGGTCAAACTGGTTGGCATTAGCTTTTAAAAAGCACACTCCAAGTACTTTATATCCTCATTTTCTTTAAACTCGTCAAAGGTTAAAGGGCATTGCCAAAATGTCCTGTTTTGGCTGGGGAATTTCTCCTCTATCTCTAAGAAGATTAGAAAACTTGAACAGAGCACTAACTATAGCAGGGTATTGGAAAGGTGATTAAAGATCAACTACTGAAAAGGACGCATAAGGAGCTCTTTTGGTGCAATGGTTAAAACCCTTTCAAGACCCAATTATTTTCTGCTTTGAATTTTTTGTTGATACCATGTGTTTTCATTAATGGAATGCATACTGAATCACGAAGTGTGTTTGAATTTTTGGTAGGTTGTTGTTGTCGGTAGGTGCTGTCGAGTCAGTTCCCACTCATAGTGACCCTGTGTGCAACAGAACAAAACACTGCCTAGTCCTGTGCCATCCTCACAGTCGTTGCTATGCTTGAGTCCATTGTTGCTGCTACTATGTCAGTCCGTCTTGTTGAGGATCTTCCTCTTTTTCACGGACCCTCTGCTTTACCAAGCATGATGTCCTTCTCCAGGGACTGGTCCCTCCTGACAACATGTTCAAAGTACGTGAGACGAAGTCTCGCCATCCTCACTTCTAAGGAACATTCTGGTTGTACTTCTTCGAAGACAGACCTGTTCATTTTTCTGGCAGTCCATGGTACACTCAGTATTCTTCGCCACACCATAATTCAAATGTATCAATTCTTCTTCAGTCTTTCTTATTCATTGTCCAGCTTTCACATGCATATGAGGTGATCGAAAATACCATGGCTTGGGTCAGGTGCGCCTTAGTCCTCAAAGTGACATCTTGGCTTTTTAACACTTTAAAGAGGACTTTTGCAGCAGATGTGCCCAATGTGATACATCATTTGGTTTCTTGACTGCTGCTTCCATGGGAGTTGATTGTGGATCCAAGTAAAATGAAATCTTCAACAACTTCAGTCTTTTCTGTTTATCTTGATGTTGCTTATAGGTCCAGTTGTGATGATTTTTGTTTTCTTTATGTTGAGATGTAATCCATACTGAAGGCTATAGTCTTTGGTAGGTACTATGTATTTTTTTCTCTCCTCATCCCACCAATCCTACCCTCAGAGCCCAGAGGGACAGAACTGTCCCACTAATTCTGCCTGCCCAGAGTCCAGTGGGACATATGTATCCCAAAAAAAACTTTCTATCAAAATTCATATTTTTCATACCAAAAACATGGATTCAGCACCACCTCATACAATATCCTGTAAAAAACAGTAATTTGCAGTACATACTCATTTTTTCCATTTCAAACTTTCATACAGGTATCCACCTACCAGCATCACCCACTGTCAGTGGGAAAGCAAATTCCCAATAAACCCCAGAGGTGGAAAATTTAGGTGGGCAACAATATATCCCAACAGTCATGAAAATGTTTAAGCACTCAATTGCTAACGGAAAGGTTGGCAACTCAAACCCACCAGTGACTCTGCAGGAGAAAAGACCTAGTGATCTGTTCTTGTAAAAATTACAGCCTAGGAAACCCTATAGGGCAGTTCTACTCTGTCCTGTAGGATAACTATGAGTCCAAATTGACTCAACGGTACACAACGATAACATTGAAAAGGACATGGTGAAGGATTCACAGTTAAATTTTATCTGACCTTTAAGGATCAGATAATCCTCATATTATTTAAACTATTCTGGCTATAGAACTGATCAAAAGCTTTCTAATTTGCCTTATGAAACCAGTATATCTCTAATACCAAAATGTAATAAGTCAATAAGATTAATCTCATTTTTAAATATAAAGGCAAAATATCTGAATAAAATAGAAATCTAGTAATCTATCAAATGAATAATACACTAAAAAAAATTTCAGAAATGCAAGGATGATTCAATATTGGCAATAACTGGAACTTCTCCATAAATTCCATTTCATAGCCCCACTCTCTGACCACTACCTTCTACCTTTCTAGCTCATTCTCTTTGGTACTCAACTTCTACCATTCTTCCCCTCAACAGGCTCTCTAGTCCATTGATCCTAAACCTTTTCACCAGGTCTCACACCTCATAAAGCTTTCACTCCATGATCAATCATTGTAATCTTGTCCTTGCACACACCTTGGACAACCTTCTCCCTCTCTAGTTTTGTACTTTCTTGGGAAACCAGAACCCTAGTTAAAGTCAAGTCTCCAATACTCATGTCCTCATTCACAAGTATTTGAACATGACTAAAGAAAAACAAATAGCCACAGTGACTGCTCTGACCTCAGGTGGCTCCTTAATGCTGCTCAGCAATCAAACTATATTTTCCCAGTGCATTCACCCTCCCAATCTCATATAGCTGTTGGCTACCATCAAGTTGGTCTCCAACTCATGGTGATCCCATGCACAACAGAATGAAATGCTGTGCTGTTGGAGATCAGGTAATAATGTTCCATTGTATTCCATAGAGTTTTCATGGCTGATTTTCAGAATTAGATCACCAGGCCTTTCTTAGTGTTAGTCTGTTCAGCATCATAGCAACACACAAGCCTCCGGTGACATATGAGTGGTGACTACACATGAGGTGCATTGGTCAGGAATCAAACTTCAGTCTTCTACATGAAGGTGGTAGACTATTGAACCACCAGTGCCTCAATCTCAATCTCACAGAGGACTATTTTACACCTTATCTCTCATTAAGCCTCCAGCACCTCATCACCCATCCTCATGCTCAGAAGATGATCTTATGTCCCACTTCAGTGAGAAAGCTGATCAGAAGAGAATTTTAACATACTTGTATTACCATATCTACCAACATCTGCTGACATCTGCACACATACTCTCTGCTTTCCTATTCTTTACTAAAGATGGAGTATCTATTCTCCCATCTAAAGTCCATTCCTTTACTTGTGCACTAGATCCAAAAGACTTGTATGCACTGTCTCCAATTTCTCTTCTTCCATTCTCGATTTTACTTTTCCAACCTTTTCTTTGGAAAAATCTCAAGCCTGTAGAAAAATTACAAGAGTAGTACAATGAAAACCCATACACCCTTCATCAAGTACAATAATTCACCAATTATTAACATAATTGGTGTTATTTTAACATAAATAAATTAATATTACCCTCTACCAATTATTATGATTCATCAATTATTAACATTTTTTCACATTTGCTTTATATTTGTATTTTTTATTCTTTTATATATAAGTATATATATTTAAAAAAACAAAAACCAAACTCATTGCTGTCAAGTTGATTCTGACTCATAGCAGCCCTATAGGACAGAGTAGAACTTCCCCACAGGGTTTCCAACGAGCAGCTGGTAGATTTGAACTATGGACCTTTTGGTTAGCAGCCTTAGCTCTCAACCACTGCGCCACCAGGTCTCCACACACACATAAATTTGTGTGTGTGTGTATGCACACACATTCTTTCAGCTGAACCATTTCAGAGTTAATTACAGTCATCAAACTATTCTTAAATACTTAGCATGTGTCTTAGTTATCGAGCGCTGCTCTAACAGAAATACCACAAGTGGATGGCTGTAACAAAGAGAAATTTATTCTCTGACAGTCTAGTAGGCTAGAAGTCCAAATTCAGGGCATCAGTTCCAGGGAAGGCTTTCCCCCTCTCTCTTGGCTCTGGAGAAAGTTTCTTGTCATCAATCTTCGCTGGTTGAGGAGCTTCTCAGTGCAGGGACCCCGGGTCCAAAGGACATACTATTCTCCTGGCTCTTGTTTCTTGGTTGTATGAGTTCTCCTTGTCTCTCTGCTCACTTCTCTCTCTTATATCTCAAAAGAGATTGGCTTAAAACACCATCTGATCTTGTAGATTGAGTCCTACCTCACTAACACAACTGCCACTAATCCCACCTTGTTAACATCATAGAGGTAGGATTTACAATACATAGGAAAATCATATCAGATGACAAAATGGTGGACAATCACACAATACTGGGAATCATGGACTAGCCAAGTAGACACAAATTTTGGGGGGACACAATTCAATCCATAAAAGCATGTATATCCTTAAGTTATTTTTCTACAGGACCATAACATAATTATCACATTCAGAAAATTTACCACTAATAACAATAATATTACTTAATAGTCTGTATTCAGATATCTTCAATTGTCTCCATAATATCCTTTACAGATTTTTTTTGTAATTGGTGGTGGTGGTGTTGATGGTGATCGTGGTATTTTTAATTCAAGATCCAATCAAGGATCATGCATTACATTTAGTTGTCATCGCAAATTCTGTATTAAATACATTCCAATGAGACTTTCACTCTCACCACTCTACTGCATTGATGACCTCATATTAAGGTCATCAACGACTTCCATGTAGCCAAATCCAAAATGTTCTTAGTTAACCTGTAAGCAGCATTTTTTACATGGCTGATCAATCCCTCCTCCCTGAAATAGTTTTTTCACTTGATTCCAAGACACTGCACTCTCCTGGTTTTCCCCTCACTTCTCTGGCCCTTTTCTATCACTCCCCAGTATCGGGTCTTTTGTTTTCTTCATCTACACTCCATTAGTGGTCTCAAACAGCCCTGTGGCTTTAAATACTATATGTCAAAGACTCCTCCGTTTATATCTCTAGCCCAGACCTCTCACTTAAACCTGAGACTCATATCCAATTGTCTTCTGAATACTTTCCCCTGGATATCCGAAAAAAGAATATCAAAGTTAATATGTACAGAGCTAAACCTCTGATCTTTGTCCACTTTCAGCCGATATGCAATTAATTAGCGATACTTCTGGCTGTATTTTAAAAATACATCCGGTGCCCACTTTGGCGGCACACGCACTAAAACTGGAACAACACAGAGCAGGTGGCCATGGCCCCTGCACAAGGATGACACACAAATTTGGGGGAGGTCGAGAAAAACCTGTGGGGGGAAAAAAAAACACAGCCATTGAAAACACTGTGGAGCACAGTTCTGCTCTGAAACACACGGGATTGCCATGAGTCGGAGTGGACACTACAGCAACCAGTTTAATTGCTTGTCAGGTAGCCCTGAACTTGTTGCCTTGAAGTTGATTCCTACTCATAGCGACGCTATAGGACAGAGTAGAATTGTCCCATAGAGTTTTCAAGGAGTGGCTGTTGGATTTGAACTGCCGACCTTTTTGGTTAGCAGCTGAGATCTTAACCACTGTGCCACAAATTTGTGGCACTCCATGCTTTTGTGGTGACGGTGGCACAGCACGATGAATGTGATTAATGACACTGAATTGTACACTTAATTACCACTGATTGAAACAGTACATTTTTTGTGATACATATGTTATCACACAGCCACTTCTTACCATTTCTACTGATAAAACCCGGTCGGAGACTCCATCTTTCTTGTCTGGTAGTAACTGAAATAGCCTCCTAACAGCACCCCTACTTTCACCTTTTTTGCCCCAGAGCCTATTCTCAAACAACAGCCAGAGTGATATTTTTAAAACATAAGTCAGATCATGTCATTCCTCTGCTCCAAGCCCCGCTCTCCCAGTGGTTCTACATTTCACTTGGAATAAAAGCCAAAGTCCTAACAGTGGTCTATATACCGAAAACCAAACCAAAGTCAATTCCGTGGAGTCGATTCCAACTCATAGCAACCCTATAGAACAGAGCAGAACTGCCCCATAGGGTTTCCAAGGAGCGCCTGGTGGATTTGAACTGCCGACCTTCTGGTTAGCAGCCAAACGCTTAAACACTGCTCCACCATGGATCCAGGATCTATAAGGCCCTTATTAAATCTGCCCCTCTCAACGCTATCCATCTGACCTCCTCTCCTACTGCTCTTCCTATCGCTCCAGCACTCCAGCCACACATGTCTACCTTCCTCACCTTCTTCAGGTATTTTCTCAAAAGTTCCATTTTCAATGAGCTCTAGATTAATTCCTCGTTTAAATTGCAATTCACCCACCCATTCCACTCCCAACCCCCTTTTTATTTTGCTCTTTTTAACCATAGTATGTCTCACTTTCTAACATACTATGTAGTTGGCTTACTTATTATCTATGTTAGTAATATAACACATATTCCACAAGGGCAGGGATTTTTGTTTCTTTCGCTGTTGGCTCCCTGGTGCCTAGAAGAATGTCTGCATTCTTGCTGAATAAATGAATGAAATCTATCAACATACTACATTAACAAAAGAGAAAACTACATACAATCACGTGCATAGATACTAAAAACACTTTTGAAACAATTCAATATCCATTTCTAAATTTAAAAATAAAAGGTAAAATGGGAAATGTGTTACATATAATAAAGTGCTTATCAAAACTCAACAGTAAATACTAGCCTCAATGGAAAAATATGTAAGTATTTCAGTTAAGATAAAGACCAATACAGGGATGCCCATTATCATGATAATGTCTAACCTTATCTTGGAGGTTCTGGCAAAAGCACTTAGGCATAAAAATGAAATAATGGGTTCAAACATTATAAAAGGATAGCTAAATTGTCTCTTTTTATTGATGATTTGACTGGTTTCTGGAAAACCCAAGAGACTCTTGTTTTTTAAAGACTGTAGTTAATAAGAGAAATTAGCTCAGTAACAGGATACAAGATAATTATACAAAAATTAATATCATTTCCGTATTGCACCTAGATAAGGGGACAAAATCCATTCCTTATAAGAACAAACACCATAAGAATACTTAGGAATAATTTTAACAAGAAAGACCTATAAGAAGACAATTATAAAAACATATTAACTGACATTAAGCAGTAAAACAAATGGAAAAGTATATCTGGTTCTTGATGGGAAGACTTATCATTATAAAAAAAATTCAATTGTCCCAATATTCATATATACATGTAAGCCCTAGTAGTGCTACGGCCGCTAACCGAAAGGTCGGCAGTTCGAACCCACCAGTGGTTCTGCAAGAGAAAAGACCTGGCGATCTGCTTCCGTAAACATTACAGCCTAGAAAACCCTATGGGGCAGTTCTACTCTGTCCTATACGGTTGCTATGAGTTGGAATCAACTCACTGTCACACAACAACAACGTGATTCCAATTAGAATCCCAACAGGTAAGGTTACTATGGAATTAGAGAACTATTGAAGTTTATATAGATTAATAAATATGTAAGAAGAGTCAAAATGAGTATGAAAAAGAAGAGAGAGGTACAAGACATACAGCAAAATATAGAGCATATCTAGACTATATAGACTTTATAGTCACTATAATAAGATCCGTGTGGTAAAGGCATAGGAATAGACACATCGGTCACAGTCACAGAACAAGAAATACAGAACTAGACCCCAGTATATACATGAAAAGTAAAAATAAGGCAGAGAAAGCATGGATTATTTAATTAATGGTGCTACCATAGCTGGCTAAGCATCTAGAAGAAAATAAAATTGGCCCCCTATCTTATACAATATACAAAACTGAATTTCATGTGAATTATCGATGTATAAAATACAAATATATGATGTTGGCAAAGAACGTTGAATATACTGTGGACTTCCAGAAGAACAAACAAATCTGTCTTGGAAAAAATACAACCAGAATGCTCCTTAGAAGCAAGGATGGTGAGACTTCATCTCATGTACTTTGGACATGTTATCAGAAGGGATCAGTCCCTGGAGAAGGACATCATGCTTGGTAAAGCAGAGTGTCAGCAAAAAAGAGGAAGACCTTCAAAGAGATGGACTGACACAGTGGCTGCAACAATGGGCTCAAGCATAACAACCGTCATGAGGATGGTGCAGGACCAGGCAGTGTTTCATTTGTTGTACACGGGGTCGCTAGGAGTCAGAACCGAATCGACGACACCTAACAATACGAAACATACGATATGAAATATTTACAATCTTGCAAGAAAGTCTAAGCAACTGTATCAGCCTAGGACTGGGGGATATCATTTTAACAAAACTGAAAACCCAGAAAGATAGGGGTATTTGCTTGCTATGCAGAGTATATGCAATGTTCATAATTTGTTTTTTTCAATGCTCTTTCAAATTGTCAAGAAAACAAACTAATAGAAAAATTAACAAAGGATATAAATAGATAATCCAGGGAAGAAAAATTGCAGCTAGCTATCAAGCATGTGGAAAGAGGTACAAACTGATTAATAAGGGCGTGAAAATAGTACTTGAGCTCTATCAGACGGACAAAAACTAAAAAACAAAAACAGCAACACCTGTTACCGGTGGAGATGAGGGGAAAAGGGTACACTCACGTTGCTGGCAGAAATGAGACATGTCACAGGCTTGATTCATGAATGGAAAAACTGGTCTCTGTCAAAACTATTTTTTATTTAATCATTTAATTGACACTTTTGTTAAAGGCTGCATCAAATAGCAGCCCCACATGAATGTATCTTACCAAGCAGGTTTTTTTACCCAAGGAAATCCCAAGATCCTGGGAGAGGGGAAGAGAGATGAAGAAGGAGAGAGAAAGGTTGCAATGCCAAAGACTCTTTATTCTACTCAGAGATTTCCACCCAGCCATTCTGCCAGAACACTGGAAATTTACTGAAGGATTGAAAATCTAAGTCTCACCAGGCATGATGAGTACTGATTTCCAACCCAATTAAAAAACTAACAAGAACTAAAAGCTCCCAGTGTACAAATAAGTTATATTTCATAGTTGTCTGTAGCTTGGGATTCATTTCCTCATAAAAATAGTATGAGAAATCTCCTAAAGTAGCTCATAAAAATTAAATCACAAGTACTGGCCATGAGAAGAACAGAAAATGCAAAATCTTGTTGGTAAGGCACGTTATCTCAGGAGCGTTCTGCCTTAGCGTTGGAACCTAAACCCCATTTGAAACAATGTTGCAATGGTTACATGGAATATAGTTCCCATGAGAATACAAAGGCAAAGCCTCTTGGTCATCTCCTCTGTGTGCCCCTGTTCCCTCACTTTGTAGTTGGAAGACCATAATGATAATAACTTCTGCTGCTTACTGTGGTCAAGTGCAGTTCAGAACAATTTTGGTATGCCTCATCTAATTTAATCCTCACACAACCCTGTTATATAAACATTATTTATTATCCCCATCTTACTTAAGTCCCTGGGTGGTGCAAATGGTTAAAGTGTTCAGCTGCTAACCAAAAGGTTGGAGATTCGAGTCCACCCAGAGGTGCCTCAGAAGAAAGGCCTGGAGATCTACTCCCAAAAAAGCAATCATTGCAAACCCTATGGAGCACAGTTCTACTCTGGTACACACAGGATCAGCATGAGTTGGGGTTGACTCAATGGGAACTTTTGGGTGTTTTTCATCTTAAATAAGGAAGCAGCTTCCAAAATGCATAACAACTTGCCCTGTGCCATGTAACCAGTAAGTGGCTGAAGGATGGGTCTGATTCTTACCATGTTCTTACCTGCTACACTCCACCAAAGTTCCAGTCTTCTGCCCTGGAACCCTAGGTCACCCACCACTGGCCCTGGGTTCCTAGCCCATGTGCCCAACTCCAAACACTAGGTCCTTGGACCTCTACCACCACACTATGTATCCTTCACAACCACCCACCAGAAGAGAATCCATGGGCAGGCAAACAGGTCACACAGCTCTGTTCCTTCCTGAGAACATTCCTTGGGAACAACTGGACCTGCCATTCAAGCGTATGGGATAATTCTAGATCCACAGAAGAGCGCCCATCTAGTGTTTGGTAACATCTGTGGAGGCTATAGGGATAAAGAATATGTTCCAGTTCCAGAAGAAATCTAACCAGGGTCCAACTGGCTGCAGACACTCCACATTCGGGAACATTTTGACTCATGGATGTCCATGACCTTGCATGCTAGCCCCACATGAATCCAGCACACGAGGTTCTTGTTTAATAGGTGGCCTTCCCAAAATAACCACAGATATTAGCTCTCTCAGCAAGGTCTCTCTGGGATGCTCAGGAGACAGATTTCCCTTTCAGCTTTCCAAATCCTTTGTTTGGGGTTTCAGAAAGTAACCCACAATCCCAGCACTCCCTGTACCTATCATCACTTTACTTTTTAGAAAGTTGAATCACTTGGAGCTTTATACTATATTCATTTTCACTGATGTCATTTTTTTTCCTTGTCTTCATTTTTTCCACTTAAGGGGCCATTTTCCCACATTTTGCCTAAGGCTCTGCTCCATGAGAGGTAATAATAACTAAGTTAAGTGCTGAAAACGTTTAAGAAGTTTCATGAGAGTCGTTTTGGGCTGTTGCCTTTCTCCTTTCTCCTGACTCTAAAGACAAAAGGGGTGGTGGGATGGGATATCATCAAGATATTACAACAGGTATACAGCCCAACCAAGATGAGCTCATTTCTTATTTTGGAAAAGATAGAATTTGTAAGGGCTGAATTTCTCAAATGATATCATCATCCTGTGAGGGGAAAACTTTTATGAGACAAAAGACTCTAAGGGAGCAGGATGCCCTTTAAACAAAGAGTGCTACAGGGTGAGAGGTGGATCATCCCATGTGAAAGGCAGGTGACAAAGAAAGGCCAAGTTGGCCACCCTTGAGCTCTGCAGGTTTCCAAAGGGGGGAACTGGACCATACCATTAAGTCAATGAAAAAACACATCCGTTCATTTATTCACACGAGCTGTTGAACAGCTGCAGGGGCATGGATTGTTCAGTGGTAGAATTCTCGCCTTCCACGAGGCAGACCCAAGTGTGATTCCTGGACAATACATCTCAAGCGCAGCTACCACCTGCCTGTCAGTGGAGGCGTGCATGTTGCTATGATGCCGAACAGGTTTCAGCAGAGCTTCCCGACTTAGATAGCCTAGGAAGAAAGTCCTGGTGATCTATTTTCAAAAATCAGCCAATGAAAACCTTATGGATCATAATGGTCCTATCCACAACCAATCAATCAGGAGGCTGACCGTGGACCAGGCAGTGTTTCATTCCACTCTGCATGAGTTTGCCATGAGTTGAGGGCTGCCTTGATGGCAACGAACAACGACAATTATTATTGAACACCTACTATCTTCCCAACACATTATAATAAGCGTTAGAATATAAGGATAAATAAGACCCAGTCCTTGCCACCAAAGAATTCCCATTCCAGTGCAGTAGCTTCTAATACTTTCTGTCCTGGGACCTCTTTTTAACTATACAAACTGGTAATTCTACTATTAAAATCCATTGGTTGAGAAATCACTTATGCATATGGATCTATAGATTCCTTAAAGCAAGCCTGTGCTCTACCAGGGTACAGAGAAGCGCTGGCCTAGAGAGATGAACAAAGAAAGCAATGTGATGAGAAGTGAACCTTTGCTCAGCTATCCGAGACGAGACTTGCCATTGAAAACTGCTGACATCTCAGCTCAGTGCATGCACACCAACATCTCCTAATTCATTACCAGATGCCCCAAATTCCATAATAATAATGATAATCCTCCTCTAGCTCTATGACAGTACAGAACACTATCCGAATCATCATCTCACGTGATCTCTACCCTGTGACGTAAGAACTATTAACAGGGACGAGGAACCAGATTGATGAGGTGGCTACACAAGGTCCTTGAGTTAGAGTGACAGATCCAGGGCTTCAACCATGACTCTTCCAACTACAAATCCCGTGTGCTTCTTCACTATAGGAAGCTGATCCCTCTAAAAAAGCTTACGCTTAACCCCCTAGAATGTGTTGAATATGTACCAGATTTAAATGGAGGGAAAGAAGGCAAGAAGAAAGGAAGGGGAAGAGTAAAGAAGAGACAGCACTTAGCTAAGTGCTTTTTATAATTTTATCATCCCCCTCACCCATCCACTTGTTGGTTGTCGTTATTTTACAGATAATTTTACATATGAGAAAACTAAAACTCAGAGAAATCAAATCACTTGCCCAAAGTCACACAGACGGTAAGAAGTGGAGCCAGAATTAACCCCCAAATCCCCCTAACTCCAAAGCCCACCCGCCTAACTCCTTACCTCCCTGCCTAGTGTGGTGAGCGAGTAAGACACTGAGGAACTCATGTAACATCTCGGTATTCTTCTTCTCTTTCCTCAAGCAGGATCTTAACACCAGCATACTTCACCTACATCTATCTCTTAAAGAACTCACAATAGCCTGCAAGATCCCATGGCCACCGAGTCGATTCTGACCCCTAGCAACCCTATAGGACAGGGTAGATCTACCCCATAGGACTTCTTAAGCTGTAATTTTTACAGGAGCAGACTGCCACCTCTTCTTCCCGCTGAGTGGCTGGTGGGTTGGAACTGCCAACCTTCAGTTAGCAGCCAAGCTAACTTAGTTATTATTAGGATATAAGGGTGAATAAGACCCAGTCCTTGCACCAAAGAATTCCCATTCCAGTGCAGTAGCTTCTAATACATTAACCACTGCACCACCAGGGATGCTTGTCCTGAAAGGCAGGTATTTTTATACAGTTTTACCAGAAGTGAAATTGAAACTCAAAAGGTCTGATTCGAAGCTGTTTCAGAACTCGAACCTAGGCCTCTCTAGCACCACAACTCAAGCACTTTCCACCCTTCTGTGCCATCTACCCCAGGTACTGCACACACCTGTACCAAACAAAAAACAAACCCATTGCCGTCGAGTTGATTCCCACTCATAGTGACCCTATAGGACAGAGTAGAACTGCCCCATAGGGTTTCCAAGGAGCACCTGGTGGATTCGAACTGTCGACCTCTTGGTTAGCTTCTGTAGCTCTTAACCACTACACCGACATGCCTATAAAACCAAACGCACTGCCATCAAGTCAATTCCGACTCATAGCAAACCCTTAGGACAGAGTACAACTGCCCCCATAGGGTTTCCAAGGAGCGCCTGGTAGATTTGAACAGCCGACCTTTTGGTTAGCTGCCGTAGCTCTTAACCACTATGACACCAGGGTTTCCAACATGCCTATAGTGGGGAATAAATAAGACAATGTGTACGGAAGCCCTTTGTAAAGTATAAACTAGTTTACTCTTAACCACTACGCCACCAAGACTCCATGTAATATATGAGTATTGGTATATTATCGTTATTATTATTATTTCAATTATTCAGCTGAGATACTAGACACAGAATGCATTGCAAAGGAAGTGGGAGAGTTGGGTTTATATTCCAAGTTCTAACTCCTAGTCCAGTGTCCTTTCACTTCCTGCAGTGACTCAGTTAATTAATTTATCGGTGCCTCAGCTTGCTTAGCAGTAGAACGGGAGGAGTGATATCCAACCGGCTATTATGTGGATAGGAGCCCTGATGGCACAGTTGTTAAAGCGCTTGGCTGCTAACCGAAAGGTTGGCAGTTCAAACCCACCAGCCACTTCTGCTTCCATAAAGATTTACAGCCTTGGAAACCCTCCAGGGAAGTTCTACTCTATTCTATGTGGTCTCTACGTGGTCACTATGAGTTGGAATTGACTCCATGGCAAAGGGTTTTGTTTTGTTTTGTTTGTGATAATTAAATGGGATCATATGTGTACCTACGAGGTGCTCAGTAAGTTATTTTCCTTCCTTCTACCCAATGCTTCAATCCCACAGCCATGCTGTGGCCTCCACGTCTGTGATGAGTTGCCACATTTTTACAACCACAAAGAGAAAATATTTTGAAGGGCTATCTCCATTCCCATCTGGTTAGCCGTGGAAACACTGACTACAATAAAATCTGTGTTGAGTCTTCCCTGTTATGCAAGCCATTTTCAGGGAGTACTAAGGTAACCTCAGTAGATTTGGGAGTGGAATGGTGTTTCTTTCATGTCATCATCCTTTCAGCAAATATCCCAACCGTTTCTTTCACGATGAAGAACTCTGATGACCTAACGCACCGGGACTTTGTGCCACTGACACCATCTTCTCAATCGATTCTCGCTGTCAACACGCTTCTAGAAATTGTACAATTTGACGATTCAGGTTCTCAAAGCAAATAAAAAGACCGAGTTCTTAAGGCTAGGTTTTTGCCAGGGGAGTATATCATTCAGCCGATGTTTAACTCATGCCAGATTTAGAGGGATACTTTCAACTCTGCATCTGATAAGAAGTGTCTGGAGAAGAAAAATCTTCTATTTCTCCTTCTGGGCCTAAACAACGGAAACCTCACCACTCCCAGCCACCAAAGAGTTAGTATTAGCCTTTGCTACTTTCCAGAAGGTCACTCAGATAAGATTAGGCATGATTTACAAATATGTTTGAAAAATGAAATTCCTCCAGCAGCTGCAATAATCCAGTTCCTCCATACTCTTTTGGGGGGCAAGTCCTTCACAGGCATCTTCTTATGACAAGCTTATTTAGATTTTATAATGATTCCTGAGATAATACCTGGTGCAATGATAATGTGCTGAAAGACTAGAGATTCAAGTGCACTGAGAAAGAAGAAAGTCCTGACAATCTTCTTTCCAAAAATCAGCCATTAAAAGTCCAGTAGAGAGAACCCAGTTCTACTCTGAAACACATGGGGTTGCCGTGAGTCGGAGTCAGCTGAGATAAGAATTGTATGAGACATCGGTGCTCACACCAGACTGTCTTTACGTTGACTTGTTCCATATAGTTCACTCAGGGTGAAACAACTTAATGAAGCAAGCTGGGCAAATTTTAATGATGCTCATCGCATAGGCAGTTTTCAGGAGTGGCACACATTGCTGGCCACCCTTTCCTCTGGAAAAGCCACACCACAAATGTCCTCATGCTGTGTGAGGGATTAGTTGCTCTCTCTCCTGTGCTCATGCACAACTTTGTTCACAATTTGTATTAGCCTGTAATTTATCTGTTTATACATCTGCCTCTCCCACTACCCTGTGAGCTCCTTCAAGTGCAGGGACCAAGAGTTAGAGTTTATTGATGTTTTATATTGCCATCCCCAAATACCGTACCAGGGGCCCAATAAATGTCAAATGAAGAAACTTTTGATTAATAGAGTAATTATTATGACCCTGAGAATACTTTCTTGTTGGCTTTCTATGGGTACATGCAGTGAAGTGAAAATCTGAAAAATGACGATATAGGTTAGGCCAAGAGTTCACATGTTTGGGTGTTCTTTTTATCTATCATTAACCAAAGTGGCTGGATTCTGTGAGCTATGGAAAAGGACTTGAAGCACTTACTGATGAGGATCAAAGACTACAGTGTTCAGTATGGATTACACCTCAACATAAAGAAAACAAAAATCATCACAACTGAACCAATAAGAAATATCATGGTAAATGGAGAAAATATTGAAGTTGTCAAGGATTGCATTTTGCTTGGATCAACAATCATATGCCCATGGAAGCAGCAGTCAAGAAATCAAATGATGTATTGCATTGGGCAAATCTGCTGCAGAAGACGTCTTTAAAGTGTTGAAAAGCAAAGATGTCACTTCAAGGACTAAGGTGCACCCGACCCATACCATGATATTTTCAATCGTCTCATATGCATGTCAAAGCAGAACAATGAGTAAGGAAGACCGTAGAAGAACTGATGCCTTTGAATTACAGTGTTGGTGAGGAATATTGAATATATAATGGAAAGCCAGGAGAAAGAGCAAGTTTGTCTTGGAAGAAGTACACCAAGAGTGCCCCTTGGAAGTGAGGGTGGTGAAATTTTTTTCTCATGTACTTTGGACATGTTATCAGAATGGCCCCGTCCCTGGAGAAGGTCATCAAGCTTGGTAAAGTAGGTCAGTGAAGAAGAAGGAAGACCATCAATGAGATGGATTGACACAGTGGCTGCAACAATGGGCTCAAACATAGCAACAATTTTGAGGATGGGGCAGGACCAGTAAGCGTTTCATTCTGTTGTTGTAGGTAGGGTTGCTATGAGTCAGGACTGACTTGATGGCACCTAACAGCAACAACAATGAGCAAGGAAATGGTCATTGTGGTTCTGATAGAAAAATTGTCAGCACTGCAAACCACTGCAGATGATCTGGAGTTAGTGACAAATTTTTCCCAACCTCAGTTCTGAAGAATGCTCCTAGGCAAAGCCCAGTAGTACTCTGAAGAGTGTTAGATCTCCTGTGCTTCTCCTTGAGCCTAGTGTAGAGCCCTTTAGTCAAAGGCTCATTGATGATCTTTGTCGCTATCAAAGTGTCAAGCAAACAGCCCACCTCTCAGAATTAAAGCACCCTTGTGATTGACAAGCCCCCTTCAATCCAACAACTGATGTTGACTCATTGTCCGTAGGGTCACATGAAGATGATCAGTTGTCCCAGGGCTCACTGGACTATGAAAAAGCTGCTTTGGCATGGAGAAAAATCCCATTCTCCCAATCCCCAGTCACAAGTCTATTTGGCTGTCCAGCCTACCCCTTCTGCCTTTTACTTACTCATCACCTCCTTCTCATTCTCTCTTCTCTGCGACCCTATGCAGAGTCAGAACCAAGGGAAATGGAAGAAGGAATCCACCCAAGCATTTTATAATTACTCCACATAGACAACTTTGGCCTCTAACTGTGTTCCATAGTGAAATCTTGTCATTTGGAGGAGGATGAGAATGAAGAAAAATAATTTTAAAATAAAATAAAGATTAGGTTGAACAGAACATAGCGATCTTTGTTCTAACACATCAGTTTTGGTAGAAATGCACAAACAAGAGCAAAAGCTCAAAAGTTAGCTATCATTTTCAGAAAAGCACCAAATGAAAAGAATTTATCTTCAAGGAGTCAAGACAATGAATAGTGCTTTGGGTCATAAAAACCATGTCATGATGCCTCCACTGGGTCTGGAACTTCATATGAAAAACGTTTTTAAAAGTAGGATAAGAGAAACAGAATGCTGGTGAACTGACATGCCGTATTTTCCACAAATAAAGCATCCAAGCAAGTAATGGGCCTACGCATATAACGCGCATAGAGCATCCAGGAAAATAACGCACGAGGAACGTGGTGCAGTTAATAAAAAAAGTATAACGTGCACAATATTTGCATTAAAATGCATTAATTTTATATTACACAACTGGAAGAACAGACTGCTGGGGATATTAGAGAGACCTAAGTAAATAGCGCTCTTTTCCACGTCCAAGTTCAAAACCAAATGAGAGGTATAAAAGAGGAGTATATGGAGCTAAATACCATCTTTATTTTTGGTAAATCTCATATTGAAGAACATGGCTTACTTGTGGGGCAACAATGAATCTTTTATTCCTAAATCCCAGAAGTAAGCACATGATATAACTGGAAATGTACAGGGACCCTCATGTGGGAGCTTGCCTCTGCAAAATGTCCAATGTGAAGGAGCAGGTCAGAATGCATTTATAGGCCGTCGCATATCCTCTCTGCCCTCCAACACACACACACACACACACACACACACACACGAGACAAAAAGAAACTGAGCTATGCATGCCCACTTCCTTATCTCAAACTCACTCGCCAATAAGGCACTGATCGCTGTGAGTCAGAACTGACTCTACAGCAACTAATTCGTTTTTTGTTTGTTTGTTTTGGTCCCAAAAAAAGTGTGCTTGAGACTGAGGTGTTCTCCTAATAGAAATCCCTCAACACAGAGACATCAAGACGGGGGAAGAATAGTTCCTATACACATGGGTGTTATAATCATTTACCCCATAAGAATCTGCTGAATATTTACTTGGCAACAAATTTTGTCTTGGGCATTAGGAACCCACAAAAGAAACACAGGAAGCCAACATTTGTTGAGCACCTACAAAATGCCTAGCACCATGGTACGGGTTCTTGCATGCATCGTACATCATTTTATTTAATCCACACAATTCTGACAGATAAGAATCAAGATCTTTTTTCTTTTTACAAATGAGGAAACTGAGGCTTACAAAGGTTTTGGAGGAGAAGACATAGAAGAACCTGTAGGCAGTTTACAATGCAAAATAAGCACAAAAGAAATAATATAAGGCCACAGTAAAATTTATCGTCCACACTGAACACAAAATGAATGAAAAGCAAAGCGAGCACTGTGATGTTTAGAGTGAGAACATAACATACAGGTCAACAACTTGCAAAGCAGAGAAAGGAGATGATGAAATGGGGTACTACTGAATGCACAGATACTGGATACTGGCATGGGTGATGGAGAGCAGAGAGAGTTTCCAAAGATATGGCAGGAAGTCAGAAATCTTTGACCTGGTGGCCTGGGTGATACAGCTTTGATCAATGGCAGGCATCCCCATTGAAGTGCACTGTTGTATTTAGGTCATTATCAGCAACTGCTACTCCAAACAGGTTGAAGAAGGAAGCTTAGTCTGAGAAGGGGATTGGGTGGGGGAAAACGGGAAACCAGTGTGGAAAAGTTTCCCTTCCTTGTTTCAGCTGTCCTGTAAACTATGTGTATTTATATATTATTATCCTCTATCACACAGGGTGACAATTGGCGATGGGATAAGTGTATACTGTATCCAAGATTCAAATGTTAATACTAAACAATCATTCATTTGGGACTTAAAAAGCCTTCAATCAATGAAAGAAAATCCTTCATTTTATGTCCTCAGCAACCATTCAAAAAGGGAAGGGCTTGGTCAACCACATGTTTGGCTATTATATAATACCATAATAGCTTTAAAAGAAGGAAAAAACCCACCTGTTCATTCTGGAAAAGAGTAAACTGGTCCTTAATAAAGTTACCACATAAATCTAAAACAGTATACCACCTTCTGAAGTAGTTTATGTAATAGCAGTGGATTCCACTTCTAGAGTTCTGCAAATTGCAAAGCTCCTTTACGTGCATTATTTCCATTAGTCCTCACAGAAGTCCTGTGCATCATTTGTATAATTATTTTTATTCTCATCGTATAGGTAAGGAAACTAACGCTTAGAGAATTTAAGTAACCTGTTCATTGTCACCCAGCTTATAGATATAGGTTAAGATTCAAATCCAGAGTTCTCTGATTTCAAAAAAATACCGCAAATGTTTCATCATGTTATCCGAGGAAGTATGCCACAAACGCCACCTAGAAAATTCTGAAATGGTTCTTAATTTCTTTGATCAAATGCCTTTATTTTGTGAGTGAGATTGAGCAACTATTCCAATAAACAAAATTTTGAATAGCTTTTTTTTTGTCCCTTATAGACCCATAAGAAAAACAGATATTATTTTACTTTTTCTTTCTATTAAAAGTGAAAAAGGACCAGGGCCAGTGTCATGCTAGTAAATGTTTAACATTCAGCTCTTCAGAGAGACAGCCTTGATTTGTATGATTTGCCAATTTTTATGATGTAAACGATACCCCACCTGTCTGTCAGTTGGTAATACTCTGGTGGCTTGCACGTTGCTGTGATGTTGGAAGCTATGTTGAGAGTATTTCAAATACCAGAAGGGTAGCCAAGGTGGACAGGTTTCAGCAAAGCTTCCAAACTAAGACAGACGAGGAAGAAAGGTCTGGTGATCTACTTCTGAAAATTAGCCAGTGAAAACTCTACGGATCACAACAGAACATTGTCCAATATAGAGCTGGAAGATGAGCCCTCTAGATTAGAAGGGATTTGAAACACACAGTGGCTGCAACAATGGACTCGAGCACACCAACTATCATGAAGATGGCACAGGACCAGCCAATGTTTCATTCTGTTGTACATGACGTCACCATGAGTTGGAGACGACTTGACAGTAGCTAAAACGGCTCTTCTACGCGGTTGAGTCCCTCACCTTCTTCAAGCCTCTGCTTAAATATTATTCTGTATTCTGCAATCCTTATTTCAAACTGTAACCATTCTTCACTGCTCTCTAGATCCCTGCCACCCTGCTGTATTTATTTTCTTCATATAATTGTCACTTTCAAGCATGCTATGTAATTTACTGATTTATTGCGTTTATTATTTACTGTCAGTCTCCCCTCTCCCCTACCAGATAGTAAGCTTCTAGAGGGCAGGGATTTTTGTCTCTTTTTCTTACTGAGTATCTAAAGCACTTAGGGAATAAGCTGGCACTAGGCAAAGGTATTTGCTGAACAAATGAATGCTAACAGGGATCTTCTAGGCCATCCTCCAAGTAAGATGATGCCCAATGCGTGATTATATGGTCTCTATTGGACCATTCAGTTTCCTTCTTCATGTTTTTGTTGCCCTGAAGATGGTGGACACTAAGGCTGAAGTGTTGTTGTGAACACACGTATAGGATTTTTCTGATCTTGCGTTTTCTTCTAGAACCACACACAAGTAACACCCACTGTCTGCAGCATCATCAGCAAACACAAGAGATGCATAGGGCCACGGAAGGTTGGGAGGAGTGTGGGGTGAGGAGTGTGGAGTGCACGTGCAGGTCAGAGAGAGTCTGCACATAACACAAGACAGTGCATACGTACAAGCGTGAGAAAACAAGGTGACAAAGCACAGTTCAATAACCTTCGCCTGCACCATCTGGGAGGGAAGTGATGCCACCTGTCAATTACCACGCCTCGCTCAGCCAGCACAAATAAACACATCGAAAGCTCTGTCTTCACATGAGTTTTCACCATGTGGTTTAGCTCCCTCTACAACTCTCCCCCAAAGGAAAGAAAAATCAAACTGTCTTTTTTTATATTTTTATACCTTTAGAACTGCAAAGAAAGGATAAAATTGTGAAAGTACTATTTTTTATGTTTTTGCTTTTAAAAAACATGCAGCTTAAAATGTTGAGAAGGGTCATAACTCACCATCAATGAACAGAAAGCAATCATTAATTTAAAATGTGTGCTAGCCTAGTCATTCACATAGGGTTTTCCTGTGTGGTTTGTAGACTTACTCTAAGTGGACAGAATATGTGACTGTAGAATGGAATCTACAGTCCAGCACCAGACTAAGCTGGAGCAAGTAATAGTCAGACTCTCCACTGTCGGACAGAGAAACCAAAAATATAGGATCCAGGTGTCTGCCACGAGAACTTTTGTTCCACGCATCACTTTCTGATGCCTTCAGAACCATTATCAAAAGTAGAACTCTTAGAGCACTCACCTTTCTCCACGAGCAGCTTCAATTATAATCATACATACACATGTCAAAAATTCTGCTTTTAAAATTGTATTGATCTTAAAGTCTTTCAGTCTTAAAGAGTGTTCTAACAATATGATCATCTATGTAGAAAATCCAGTGAAATCTACCAAAAAAGCTACTAAAAATAGCAAGTTTAGCAAGAACACAGGATACAAGATCAATGTACAAAAGTCAACTGTATTTCTATATACTAGCAACAAACAATTAGAAATTCAAATTTTAAAAAGTATTATTTAAAATAGCAACAAAAATTATGACATATTTAGGGATAAATCTTACAAAAGATGTGCATGTTCTGAACATTAAAATCTACAAAACAGTGCAGAGAGAAATTAAAGCAGACCTAAATAATTGGAAAGATATACTATGCTCATGGGTCAAAAGACTCAATATTGTTAAGAAGTCAGTTTTTCCAAAATTAATCTATCGATTTAATGCAATCCTAATCAGAATCTCAGGAGGCTTTTTCATAAAAATTGGCAACCTGATTTTAAAATTCATTTGGAAATGCAAAGAATTTAGAACAGTCAATAAACTTTGAAAAAGAACAAAGTTAGAGGACTAATACTGCCTGATTTCAAGACTTGTTATAAAACTACAGTAATCAAGACAGTGTGATATTGGTGTCAACAAAGACAAACACATCAAAAGAGCACATATACGTTCCATGTATATCCCACATATGTGGACAACTAATTTTTGACAAAAATGCAGGAATAATTCATTGGAGAGAAGATAATCTTTCAACTAATGGTGTTGGTACCTTTGAATATCTATATGCAAATAAAGAAACTTTGATCCATACCTCACACCATATACAAAAACTAATGCAAATGGATCATAGACCTAACTGCCAAACTTAAAACTATAAAACTTCTAGAAGATAGCGTAGGAGAAAATCTTTATGACTTTAGATTTTAAAAACATTTTTTAGATATGACACCAAAAGTATGATTCATAAAAGAAAGAAATTGATCATTTGGACTTTATCAAAATTTAAAGTTTCTGCTTTTGGAAAGATATTTAGAGAATGAAAAGACAAGTGACAGACTCGGAAAAAATATTTGCAAACCATATATCTGATGAAGGACTTGTATCCAAACTGTAGAGAGGATTCTCAAAACTTAATAATAAGAAAATTTTCTGCATCCTATTTGGTGAGTGGCATCTGGGGTCTTAAAAGCTAGCAAGTGGCCATCTAAGATGTATCAATTTGTCCCAACCACTTGGGGTAAAGGAGAATGAAGAACACCAAAGACAAGTAAAGTATTAGTCCAAGAGACAGAAAGGGCCAGAGACTTCATCAGCCTGAGACCAGAAGAACTAGATGGTGCCCAGCTACCACCAGTGATCACCCTGACAGGGAACACAACATAGAGTCCCTGATAGAACAGGAGAAAGGTGGGGTGGTGCAGAACTCAAATTCTAGTAAAAAAGACCAGACTTAATGGTCTGACTGAGACTTGAGAAACCCCAGAAAGCATGGCCCCCAGACCTCTCTGTCAACTCAGAACTAAAACAATTCCTGAGGCCAACTCTTAGGACAAAGATTGGACTGGACTGTGGGGCATAAAATAATATTCGCGAATAGTGTGCTTCTTAGCTCAAGTAGATACATGAGACTAAATGGACAGCTTCTGTCTGGAGGTGAGATGAGAAGGCAGAGAGGGTTAGGAGCTGGTTGAATGGACATGGGAAATCAGGGGTGGAAAGGAGGAGTGTGCTGTCACAGTATAGG